>NC_143411.1:2389000-2745500 GCF_059467195.1 Physcomitrium patens | reverse complement strand
CAACAATACGAAAAACACAGAATACATCAGTGGGATGCTACACTAGACTACAGTTGTAAAGTCAAATCCCGCCTTATTTACTGACGTGGAACATTGAGGATCTACTGCAATTCTAGTCGTATTCATTATTACTTTTCTAATTTACTACGAGGAGAGAGTGTAGACACATCAATATGGTTACAGTTACCTGAGGGAGAAACTACGAGTAGTTCAACAGAACATAACTTTACTGTACACGTATCAAAGACACATCCACACCTCACTTTTTTCAAGAGCACAAACTTCAATAGAACATAACTGAACACTGGAAACCTAGTTTAGATTGCATCTCCTTGACAACAGAAGAAGGTCTCTACAACCATGAACAGCACTACATTCACATGAAATAAAATCAAAACCAACTAGTACTGAGGGTATTTCAAATGAAGAATTACAACTAGCCCATGAAAATCAACTACTGCTGGTGATGGCTATTGTCGGCATACCACTACGCAATCCGCGAGGTTCCTGTCAGTAATCCTGAGTTTCCGCCCTCATTACAAGAAGTCCACGCCCACATGACATATTCAGTCTATTCGCAACAACTTTGAATGAGGCAGTGAAGGCGACCGACAGCTCCCACAAGCCCAATGGTCCTTCAAACTTACAAGCTCCTATGCATCACCTAAGTCAAGTTACTTCAAATGAAACCTTGTCCGAAAGGAGGTGAAGTTTCAGAATGGACGAGACACCGTGCCTTCGCAACCAAATCTACGGCACTCAGCTTGAAGAGACAACAATCGTTCGTAACACTCCCAACTAAACAAGAAAATAGCTCTCCAAACAAACCCTCCACAACAACAGTTCAAGGTGCGAGCGGTCCCTGCTCTACAAGAGCCGATCTAAATCGACCGATATGCATCCCGACGGCTGAACTATTGACGTCAACATACCAGAAAAGGCAAAAAAAGACAATATAAAACCATCGACACCCACGAACGCAAATATGCACGATTCGACCCATAAGCCAGATTCTTCAGAGAAAAGTATAGAGTTAGTGGGTAAGGACGATGAGGGATGTACAGGTAAGCAACATAGACAGCCGAGATCAGCTTCAGATGGAACAGATGGAGAGGCGATTGTACGGTGGAGATGCAGGGGTGTCCTTGAAAGTCAATGTACATGCCGGGGAATTGACTTTCGATCCCATCGTGTCAGCTAAACTGTCGGCGCGGTATTTGGATATTGGCATCTAGACCACCAGGTCAACCGGCGATGGCGGGCCTCGCTCCCGGGCTCTCGCTCTGACACAGCCCCGTCTGGCTTCCCCTGCCACCGAATGGATGTTTAGTGGATAGACGTAGTTATCGTATTTCATTGATCCAGTGCGACGTCGGGCAGCGGGCCACTTTCTTGGATGGGTTTCAAATTGGGTGTTTGCTAATTCCACCATAGTTTTTGCTACTGCCACCCCAACTTTTCCTCCAACTAGTTGTTTCAGAACAAAAGAAGGCATTTAGAGTGCCAATAGTGCAATTGTTAGAAGAAAATTAGTCTAGATAAGTTAAGAGAAGGCAAAATAGTTTTAGTAGAGAAAATGCAATTTAGTATAAAAAATCTATTAGAAATCCTCATTATAGAAGGTATCAATGAAGCATCAATTATAGCATCTTAGAAGCATCAATTGGAAGCATCTATAAAAAATATAAAACTTTCAAATTTTTAATATTATATGGTTCAAATATGATTGTATATAATCCAGATATGTATACAATCCGGATATGGTGGTAGATGTAGTAGTAGGTTTTGTACAAGCTATTGTCAAGGACAAGAACTCGATGAAAAAACAATTCAGACAAGTGAGCCTTCACTCAAAGAGAGGTAACAAAATATATATAAATAAGTATATATATTGAAATAGAAACTGGAATGGCTATTGCCAAAAGACAAGAAAACTAGAGACCCTTGAAACTAGACTAGAAGCAAGAAAGGAGTTGACAAGAGTGAAGAAGCCTTCACTCTTGTCTCTATATATACTATCTAATTAGGGGCTACGTGGCGACGTTCTATAGGACCTCCAATATGTGTTGACTTTGTAGGACACATGCCTTGACTTACAAGGCAAGTTTTTCTACGTGTGGGCCACATAATTAGCTTGATCTTCAAGCTAACAACATGTGTGGCACATGGCCAACTTGTTGACCACGTTTCTAATCCAAAAAGTCAATTAAAGACACTTATGAAGTCAAAGCAGTGTCTAGGAAGCTTCTAAAATGTTTCTATATTAAATATTATAGAATTAACTTACTTTTATCTACTTTTACTTACTTCTACCTATTTGTATATGTAATTATTAGCTTACATGATTATGGCCGTGACATTATCCCCCCCTTCTAGAGACGAGTTCCACGAGGAGCGGTCATCATATGTTGAAAAAATCTATGATGTGACAAATTGTATTCGCTACATACTCTAATCTTTGTTCTCTTCGAAGATGATTGATAGGACCTCTCAACCATCGGTAGTGTCCCATACCAGGGCGAGAAGACCACCCAATTATTTGATCATTGTTGAGGCCTTCGTAACTTCCTTCAAATAGAATATTTGGAACACCATCAGGAGTTGTTCCTACCTCTAGCAAAATCACCAAACATCGGGAGTCCCTTCCCACATCGTGATACCAAACGCGTTGTACCTCGCCACCTATTCGAGGAAGAACATGTCGTTCTTGAAGATCTTCATCTCGATTACGTCGTCTTGAAGGTTGTGACAATCGTAATGTCTCGTCCGACACGTCAGTAAATGAAGGCTCTTGAGTTGAATCCGTTGGTTGTTGGTTCTCCATCTCTTGAGCATCACTACTACAACGAAGCTACGAACAAGAATTGAAAGTAGATTGTTATCTTGCCTAGATGTTGTTTCTTTTATAAAGAAGGTTTTCATCTTAATTTTAATGGATGTCGTCGATGAAAAGCCTCCACCGCTTTTGTTGCATTTGCAAGATTCTTTATTGGCTCCCATGTGCGTTCACTAATACCATATCCGTGCCAATAGACAAGATCTTCTAATTTATTTCGACGTCGCCTTGAATCTAAGACTTCTTCTACTTCAAACTCTTCATTATTGTCCACTTCTATAGGAGGAGGTGGAGCTTGTCGTCTTCTTGGTATGTCCACTATCTTGTATGGTTCAAGAAGAGACACGTGAAATACTGAATGGATTTTCATTGATTCCTGTAGATCTAAACGATATGCAACTGGATTGATTTGTGCAGAAATAAAAAATGGTCCCAGCCTTCGATAGTCCAACTTGTCACAAGAACGAGTGGTCTTGATATTGTGACAAAGTAGCCATACCTTATCACCCAAGATGAATGATAGTTGATCCTTTCGATAGACATCCGCATTGACCTTTTGTTGTTCTTGAGCCTCTTTTAACTGCGCCTTCATCGTTGCATGTAGCTTTGATAAATGAATTACCAAATCTTTCGCAGTAGGATTATCAACTTTTGAAAAGTCAAAAGTATCAAGTCGTGGATGATAACCATAATTAACAAAGAAAGGTGTTTGTTTTGTAGAAGAATATACCATATTATTGTAAGCAAACTCTGCCAATGGCAAAAGAGTTGTCCAATCATCTTGTTGGTAATTAATCGTACATCTTAAATATTGCTCTAAAACTTGATTAACACGCTCCATTTGTCCATCAGTTTGAGGATGGAATACTGAAGATAGTTTTATATCCACTTTAAGAATCTTCAAAAGAGTCCGCCAAAATCTTGATATGAATTGAGTTCCCCTATCTGATATAATATCCTTGGATAATCCATGATAGCGATAGATATTGTCAAGAAAGAGCTTAGCTGTTTCTTCACTTGTGATAGATTTTGTACATAGTACAAAATGTGCCATCTTGGTAAAACGATCTACTATCATGAATATAGAATCATAAGAACCTGAAATTGGAAGATCCGTGATGAAGTCCATAGAAACAGAAGACCATGGTTGTTTTGGAATGGATAATGGCTGAAGAAGTCCAAAAGGTGTCAAGGACAAGAACTCGATGAAAGCTAAAGAGTAAGTGAGACTTTTCTCAAAAAGAAATAGGACAAAATAGAAATATGTATATTAAGAAAGAAACTGGAATGGCTATTGCCAAAATACAAGAAAACTAGAGACCCTTGAAACTAGACTAGAAGCAAGAAAGGAGTTGACAAGAGTGAAGAGGGCTTCACTCTTACCTCTATATATACTATCTAACTAGGAGCCACGTGGCGATGTTCTATAAGACCTCCAATATATGTTGACTTTCTAGGCCACATGCCTTTGCTTGCAAGGTAAGTTTTCTATGGATGGACCACGTAGTTAGCTTGTTCTTTAAGCTTCCAACATACGTGGCACATGGCTAACTTGTTGACCAAGTTTCTAACCTAAAAGTCAACTATAGACTCCTATAAAGTCAAAGCAGCGTCTATGAAGCTTCTAAGAAGCTTCTCTAGAAGATATTACACAATTAACCTACTTTTACATACTTTTATCTATTCATATAGGTAATTATATGTATGTCCGTGACATTACCCCCCCTTCTAGGGACGAGTTCCACGAGGAGCGGTGATTATATATTGAGAAAATCTAATATGCGGCAAATTGTATTTGCTACATACTCTGATCTTCGTTCTCTTCGAAGATAGTTGATGGGTCCTCTTAGCCATCGATAGTGTCCCATTCCAGGGCGAGAAGACCACCCTGTTATTTGATCATTGTTGAGGCCTTCATAACTTCCTTCAAATAATACATTTGAAACACCATCAGGAGTCGTTCCTATCTCCAATAATATCACCAAACATCGAGAATCTCTTCCAAGGTCGTGATACCAAACGCGTTGTATCTCATCATCTATTCGAGGAAGAACATGTCGTTCTTGAGGGTCTTCATCTCGGTTGCGTCGTCTTGAAGGTTGTGACAATCGCAATGTCTCATCCGGTAAGTCAGCAAACGAAGGTTCTTGAGTTGAATCCGCTAGTTGTTGGCTCTCCATCTAATTAGCGTCACAAAATGCAAAGAAGTTACAAACAAGGATAGGAAATTGAATGTTATCTTGCCTCAATCTTGTCTCTTTTATAAGAGAGGTTTTCATCTTGGTTTTGATGGATGTCGTTGATGAAAAACTTTGACTTTAGCTGATGCATTTCCTAGATTCCTGGATGGCTCCCATGTGCGCTCACTAATATCATATCCGCGCCAATGAACAAGATATTCCAGCTTATTTCGGCGCCGCCTTGAGTCTAATATCTCTTCCACCTCAAATTCTTCATTATTATCTACTTCTATAGGAGGCGGTGGTATTTGTCTTCTTCCTTGTATATCCACTGTCTTATATGGTTCAAGAAGAGACACGTGGAATACAGGATGGATCTTCATTGACTCCGGTAGATGTAACCGATATGCAACTGGGTTGATCTGTTCAGAAACAGAAAAGGGGCCAAGCCTACGATAGTCCAATTTGTCACAAGGTCGAGTGGTCTTGATATTGCGACGAAGTAGCCATACCTTATCACCCACGTTGAGTTGTGGTTGCTCTTTACGATATACATCTGCATTTATCTTTTGTCGTTCTTGAGCTTTCTTCAACTGCGCCTTCATTATTGCATGTAACTCTGACAACCGATTTGCCATATCTTCTGCTGCAGGATTATGAACTTTTGAAAAATCAAAAGTATCAAGTCGTGGATGATAGCCATAATTGGCAAAGAAAGGTGTTTGTTGCGTGGAAGAATGTACCGTATTATTATAAGCAAACTCTGCCAATGGTAGAAGGTTTGTCCAATCATCTTGTTGGTAGTTGATGGTACACCTTAAATACTGTTCCAAGACTTGGTTTACGCGCTCTGTTTGTCCATCAGTTTGAGGATGGAAAGCTGAAGATAGCTTTATGTCCACTTTTAAAATCTTGAAAAGAGTCCTCCAGAATCTCGACACAAATTGAGTTCCCCTATCCGATATGATATCTTTAGGTAATCCATGATAGCGATAGATATTATCAATGAAAAGCTTAGCTATTTCTTCACCTGTGATAGATTTTGTACATGGCATAAAATGTGCCATCTTGGTGAAACGATCTACTATCACAAATATAGAATCATAAGATCTTGAGTTTGGAAGATCTGTGATGAAATCCATAGAAACAGAAGACCATGGTTGTTCTGGTATAGGTAATGGCTGAAGAAGTCCGTAGGGTCGATGTCGAGGAATTTTTGATCTTGAACAAATATCACATGATTGTACAAAGTCTTTGACTGACTTCCACATTTGTGGCCACCAAAAATCTCTTGATATGAGTTCCAGAGTCTTATTATATCCAAAGTGCCCTGCTGCTGGAAAGTCATGACGTGCTTGAAGAACACGCAAACGTGCTTTTCCTTCTGGAACATATAGGCGTCCTTCAAAATATAATAGATTATTCTTGAACTCGAACTTAGAAGAATCATGAGACTTGGAAGAATTATTCTCGATATCATGAACAAGAGGGTCTGAGGACATACTGGACTGGATTTGCTTGAGAAAAGTTGAATCAACAGTCAGTGTTGATTTCACTGCTCGGAGATGAAATTGCTCCGGTTTCAAGAGGACCGTTTTTTGTTGCTCAAAAGCTGCATCTCCTTCTTTTGGTGCAAAATAAGAACGTCTAGACAGGGCATCGGACAAACCTTGTTGTTTTCCTGGCCGATAAGTGATAATGAAGTCGAATCTTGACAAAGACATACTCCAACGAGCTTGACGACGATTCAACACGCGTGCTGACATGAAATACTCGAGGTTCTTGTGATCTGTATACACAGTGACTGGACTAGACGCACCTTCTAGATAATGATGCCATTCTTGAAAAGAATCCACGATTGCAAGAAGTTCTTTATCATGGATCTCATAATTGATCTCGGCTGCTGAGAATTTTCTTGAATGAAAAGCTATCGGATGAAGTTTGTCATCTGTTCCCATTTGTGATAAAACTGCACCCAAGGCAAAATCCGATGCGTCTGTTTCCATAAAAAATACCTTGGAAAAATCAACACGATATAAGACTGGTGCAGAGACAAACGATGTCTTCAAGGCTTCAAATGCTGCTTCCGCTTCTTGATTCCATTGGAATTTATCTTTACTAGTCAAGCGTGTAAGTGGAGCTGCAACTCGTGAGAAGTCTTTGATGAAGATCCGATAGTAATTGGCAAATCCCAAGAAACATTGGACATCTCTTACAGTCTTTGGAATCTTCCAATCTATGATTGTTTGGACTTTCTTAGAATCCATCATAAGACCATCATTTGAAATGATGTATCCTAAAAAGTCAACTTGAGTAGTGTGAAATACACACTTTTCTATCTTGGCGTACAATCCTGCATCTCTAAGTTTTTGTAATACTTGACGAACATGTATTTCATGTTCTTCAACATTCTTAGAATAAATCAGGATATCGTCTAGGTAGCAGACGACAAAATTGTCTAAGAATTCACGAAATACATCATTCATGAGATGTTGAAAAGCAGCTGGTGCATTCGTGAGTCCAAAAGGCATGACATTGTATTCAAAGTGTCCGTACCTGGTTCGAAACGCAGTCTTCCATTCATCTCCTTCTTTGATCCGTACTAGATTATATGCTCCTCTTAGATCTATTTTTGTATAGATCTTAGCTTGATTTAACTGGTCAAGGAGTCCTGATATCAAAGGTAATGGATACCTGTTCTTGATTGTGATCTTGTTGAGTCCTCGATAGTCAACACACATTCGTAAAGATCCATCTTTTTTCTTTACGAATAAAATTGGAGCTCCTGCTGGAGATTTTGAATGGCGTATGAAATTCTTCGCTAAATTCTCGTCAATATATGTCTTGAGTTCAGCCAACTCATCTTGCGATAAACTGTAAATTGGTCCAAATGGTGGCTGAGTTCCTTCCTTGAGATCGATTGAACAATCGTATGGGCGATGCTCAGGAAGAATATCTGCATTCTTTTTCTCAAAAACGTCTTGATAATCCTGATATTGACTTGGAATGCCACTTGAAGTCTTTACGCTTTCAGAAATAGGTGCAGCATAAATAGCAAAAGTTGATCCTTCTTTTGCTGCGTGTATAAATGCTTTTGCACCTATAAGTGCGGGTTTTACTATACTAGACTCATGGTTTTTTACTTGATTAATAGAACTGTTACTAATGCTCCGAGGAAAATCAAGTTTACGAGAAATCCAATCTATTCGAGGATTATACTTTTCTAACTATGATAAGCCTAAAATTACTGGATTAGAGGGAGATCTAATTATATTAAAAATTACGCAACTACTATGACCATTTATTACTACATCTACAGGAAGTGTTTTGTGAGTTACATCTCCAGAAGACAACGGACGACCATCTATGACTTCTACGTGTACAGGTTTAGTTTTTTGTATTAATGATATTCTATGACATCTAGCAAATTCTTCATCTAAAAAACAAGCTGAGGCTCCTGAATCTATCAAGGCAGAGGCTTTGTAATTATTAGGTCCTAAACGCACATCTATTATAAAACAAGGAGATGGTTCTGAGGAGAGGATAGGACCTTCATTAGAAGTTGTACAAGATTCCAGCCGCACGGTCCCTATTGTAGCTGGACGTACTCGTTTTCCGACATACTGTCTTCTTTGACAGCCGTACTCCTCATTTTGTAGTTACGTCGCTTCTTTGGACAATGTTGAGCAGTGTGCTTAGGTTCTCTACAATATAAGCACAATCCTTCTTGTCGACGACGAGACTTTTCTTGCTCAGTAAGAGGTTTGAAACGTACCGCATCAATTTGCATATCCTCTACTTCTGAAGGTATGTGTTGAGGAGACGTCGGTGTTGCCATTGAATTATAGTAACGTTGAGGCCTACTTGTGCGACTCTCGGATCGAAATTCAAAAAGTCGATTGTCGCACTTCACAGCAAAGTCAATTGCTTGACTCAATGTTTGAGGATCAGGTAAATTAAGCATCAATTTCTTTACCTCATATTGTAATCCGTAGAGAAATTGACTCACAAGTGCGGCATCATCCCACTTGATATCAGTTGCAAGTTGTCGAAATTGCGAAGCATATAATGTTACTGATCGATTGCCTTGTCGCAAAATACGGATCTTGTTGGTTGCAACACGAATTGCATCATGTTCCCCAAACATGGATCGAAACTCCGCCAAAAAAGCCTCCAGATTATCCAATATTGGATCTCGTCGTTCAAGAAAAGATGAAAACCATGACAATGCTGAACCTGAAAGAAGTGTACCAATGAATCTTACTTGTGACCCTGGAGTTGGATAGCTCTGGGGTTGAAGTTCAATCACTAATTGGACCTGATTGATGAATCCTCGAAACTTGGATTTGGTACCATCAAACTTCTCGGGCAAGGCCACTCTCGGTTCTCTAACACTCGAAGGGTGTTCCATTCTGAGAGAAGGGACATGGTTTGGTGCAGATGTTGAAGCAGCCCCAATCATCTCTATATCTTCACTTCCTACCATTCTTGTTGCTCCTTGTGGTGGTAAATTGAGTTGATGCATCGCAAGCATTAACTCCCTCAATTGTTCTTGCATCTGTGCCATTGCACTCTTCATTTCAACAAGCTCTGCCATAGTAGCACTTAGAAAAGAGAAGATGTCTAACAACGCTCAAAACAAATAGAAGAGAGGAATTGATAACAAAGAAAATACTAAGAACAATATCAGATTAGAAGTGGGTAATCCGCAAACTTCTAATATGCTTATGTCTTCTCAAGAGAAAGGGGTAATCCACTCTTACTCAAGAAAAACAAAGCTCTGATATTGTAAGTGTACTCTTGTCAATCTATCAAGGACAAGAACTCGATGAAAGCTAAAGAGTAAGTGAGACTTTTCTCAAAAAGAAATAGGACAAAATAGAAATATGTATATTAAGAAAGAAACTGGAATGGCTATTGCCAAAATACAAGAAAACTAGAGACCCTTGAAACTAGACTAGAAGCAAGAAAGGAGTTGACAAGAGTGAAGAGGGCTTCACTCTTGCCTCTATATATACTATCTAACTAGGAGCCACGTGGCGATGTTCTATAAGACCTCCAATATATGTTGACTTTCTAGGCCACATGCCTTTGCTTGCAAGGCAAGTTTTCTATGGATGGACCATGTAGTTAGCTTGTTCTTTAAGCTTCCAACATACGTGGCACATGGCTAACTTGTTGATCAAGTTTCTAACCTAAAAGTCAACTATAGACTCCTATAAAGTCAAAGCAGCGTCTATGAAGCTTCTAAGAAGCTTCTCTAGAAGATATTACACAATTAACCTACTTTTACATACTTTTATCTATTCATATAGGTAATTATATGTATGTCCGTGACAAAAGGTCGATGATGAGGAGTTTTCGATCTTGAGCAAACATCACATGATTGTACAAAATCTTTAACTTCTTTCCACATTTGAGGCCACCAAAAATCCTTAGATACCAACTCTAAAGTCTTATTATATCCAAAATGTCCTACTGTTGGGAAGTCGTGACGAGCTTGAAGAACACGTAAATGTGCTTCTCCTTCTGGAACATATAGGCATCTTTTGAAATAGAGTAGGTTGTTCTTGAATTCAAATTTAGATAGATCATGAGATTTAGAAGAATTGTTCTTGATATCACGAACAAGAGGGTCTGAAGACATACTTAACTGGACTTGCTTAAGAAAAGTTAAATCAACAGTCAATGTTGATTTTATTGCTCAAAGATGAAATTGCTCCGGCTTCAAGAGAACCGTTCTTTGTTGCTCAAAAGCTGCATCTCCTTCTTTTGGTGCAAGATAAGAATGTTTAGACAAGGCATCGGATAAACCTTGTTGTTTTTCTGGCCGATAAGTGATGATGAACTCGAATCTTGATAAAGACATGCTCCACCAAGCTTGGTGACGATTTAATATGCGTGCTGACATAAAATATTCAAGGTTCTTGTGATCCATATACACGGTGATTAGAGTAGAAGCGCCTTCCAGATAATGATGCCATTCTTGAAAAGAATCCACAATTGCAAGAAGTTCTTTGTCGTGGATCTCATAATTGATTTCTTCTACTGAGAATTTTTTTGAATGAAGGGCTACTAGATGAAGTTAGTCATCTGTTCCCATTTGTGATAAAACCGCACTCAGAGCAAAGTCCGATGCATCTATTTCTATAAAGAATGCTTTGGAAAAATCAACACGATACAAGATTGGTGCACAAACAAACGCTGTCTTTAAAGATTCAAAAGCAACTTCCGCTTCTTGATTCCATTGGAGTTTGTCTTTATAAGTCAAACGTGTAAGTGGAGTTGTAACTCGAGAGAAGTCTTTTATGAAGATCCGATAGTAGTTGAAAAATCCCAAAAAACATTGGACATCTCTTATCGTTTTTAGGATCTTCCAATCTATAATAGTTTGAACTTTCTTAGGATCCATCATAAGTCCATCATTTGAAATGATGTAACCTAAGAAATCGACTTGAGTAGTATGGAATACACACTTTTCTATCTTGGCATAGAGTCCTGCATTTTTTAATTTCTGTAACACATGACGAACATGAAGTTCATGTTCTTCTGGATTCTTAGAATAGATCAAGATGTCGTCTAGATAACAGACCACAAAATCGTCCAAAAACTCTCGAAAAATATCATTCATTAGATGTTGAAAAGCTGTTGGTGCATTTGTAAGTCCAAAAGGCATGACGTTGTATTCAAAATGACCATACTTAGTTCGAAATGCAGTCTTCCATTTATCTCCTTCTTTGATGCGTACTAGATTGTATGCTCCCCGAAGATCTATTTTTGTATAGATCTTAGCTTGATTCAGCTGATTAAAAAGTCCGGATATTAAAGATAGTGGATACCTATTTTTGATGGTAATCTTGTTGAGTCCTCGATAATCAACACACATCCGCAATGATCCATCTTTTTTCTTCTCAAATAGAATTGGAGCTCCTGCTGGAGATTTAGAATGGCGTATGAAATTCTTGGCTTGATTTTCTTCAATATACTCCTTGAGTTCAGCCAATTCATTTTGTGATAAATTATAGATTGGTTCGAATGGCAGTTGTGCTGCTTCTTGAAGGTCAATTGTGCAATCATAGGGACGATGTTCCGGGAGTGTATCCGCATTCTTTTTTTCAAATACATCTTGAAATTCTTGATATTGGCTTGGAATGCTACTTGAAGTCTTTTCACCAGTAGAAACGGGTGTAGCATAAATAATGTATGATGATTCATTCATAGCAGCATGCAAGAAAGCTTTTGCACCTATAAATACGGCTTTAATTGAAGTGAACTTATGACTCTCTACTTGATTAACTACACTATTAGTTATACTTTTAGAGAAAGTAAGAGTTCGAGAAATCTAGTCTATTTGAGGGTTGTATTTTTCTAACCACAATAAATCTAAAATGGTTGGATTAGAAGGAGATCTAATAATATTAAATACTACAAAACTATTATGACCATTGATTATTACTTCTATAGGAAGGGTTTCATGAATAATATCTCCGAAAGACAATGGACGACCATCTATGACTTCTACATGAACAAGTTTAGTTTTCTTTACTAAAGATATGCTATGTCTTTTAGTAAATTCTTCATCTAAAAAACATGCTGAGGCTCTTGAATCTAACAAGGCAGAGACTTTGTAATATTTAGGTCCTAAAATAACATTTAATGTAAAACAAAGAGAGGGCTCTAAGGAGAGAATAAGACCTTTACTAGATGTTGTCCAAGGTTCCAGCCGCTGTCGTATTACGTGCTTTCCTGCTCGAGAACGCGTCGGGCGTCTGGCTGTAGAAGGTAGTATAGAGATTCGCCAGTAGTCAAGCAGTCTATCAGTTTTTGACTGTTAGAATATAAACAACTCCAAGAATACACCGTATATCTATACCGATGCCCCTTCGACTGCTCGCCGAAGTCTTTTTTGTCCCGGCCGATAGGTCTCTAAATGTTACAAAGAACCCCGAACAATCTAAACTGTTAATCTTCGATACCGCTTTGTACTTACGATCTTGTATCCACTGACTGTCTTGTTAGATTAACCCAATTAATTTCATTCACTCCGCATACTCAATCCTATAGACACCCTTTTAATTCTCCAATCATAGACGTAACTCCGATTTCACAAAACAGTCAAGAGTGATCACACCCACTTCATTAAAAATCCCGATTCACCATTACAACACTGACTTCAGCAACGATTGCCTCAGTCTTCCCAAAACCCTATGAAGAAGAAAAATCCAATTCTCTGTCTTTTCTTCTCCGACCCCGAAGCATGAAGCTAGCTCTCTCCTATCTTCAAAAACTCCCCCCAAAACTTATTCTCCCCCTAACCTTATCCTCTGAATTTCTTCAATCTTCCGTCTTGGATCCAGAATTGGCTCCCATCGTCAGAGCTTAGATCCGAAATTGGCTCTCGCCGTCAGAGCTTCCTCCTCCATTTTTACCTTTAAGAGATCCATTTATCAAAAATAACGTTCCCTGAAATGGCACAGAGAATAAGACAGCCTGAAACAGAATCGAAACCCCGTACTCGGGTCTACATTGAGTCGCTCGACCAATTCAGGTCTCATATTGGGTAAGATGCCCGTAGTAACCTGGATGTTCGCGTAATTGGGTCCAATTGGTCCTCGCGTCAGATTGGCTAAGGCTCGTAGTAAGACCTGGATTTTCCCGTAATTAGACTGCATTGAGTTTCCCGACCAATTCAGGTCTCATATTGGATAAGAGTCCAGTAGTAAGACCCGGATTTCCCCGTAATTAGACTGCATTGGATTGCCCGACCAATTCAGGTGTCATATTGAATAAGAGGACCCGGATTGGATTCTCAAAATTGGATCCAATTGGCTCTTCGAACCAGGCTCACCCGTCGCGTGAATTGGTCCTTTCTCTTCCTGCTGACTCCCGTTATTGGAATCGAACGGAGCATTTCAGTATGTCCCGGCTGACTGTAACGAGGTGACTGAACCTGACCACTCAGTATTTGCATTGGAGTTGGTCGTTGCTCCCAATATTCGAGGTAACTGAACATTAATAAAAGTCCCCTTTCTTTATATTTTCACGGTATACTCGTGTTACAACACAACACCGCACGGTCCCTATTGTACCTAGACAAACTCGTTTTTTGACATATTGTCTTCTTTCACAGCCATACTCCTCATTTTGTGATTGCGTCATTTCTTAGGACAATGTTGAGCAGTGTGCTTTGGTTTTCCACAATATAAACATAATCCTTCTTGACGATGACGAGTCTTTTCTTGCTCAGTTACAGGTTTGAAACATATTGCATCAATTTGCATATCCTCTACTTCCGAATGTATGTGTTGAAGAGGTGTTGGTGTTGCCATTGAATTTTAGTAACGTTGAGGTCCACTTGTACGGTTCTCAGATCGGAATTCAAAAAGGCGATTGTCACACTTCATAGCAAAGTCAATTGCTTGACTCAATGTTTGAGGATCAGGTAAGTTGAGCATTAATTTTTTTCATCTCATATTGTAATTCATAGAGAAATTGGCTAATAAATGCAACATCATCCTACTTGATATCAATTACAAGTTGTTGAAATTGTGAAGCATACAACGTTATTGATCGATTGTCTTGTCGTAAAATACGGATCTTATTGGTTGCAACATGAATTGCATCATGTTCTCTATACATGGATCAAAACTCCGCCAGAAAAGCCTCTAGATTATCCAATATTGGATCTCGTCATTCAAGAAAAGTTAAAAACCATGATAGTGCTGAACCTGAAAGAAGCGTATCAATGAATCTAACTTGTGATCTTGGAGTTGGATAGCTTTGGGGTTGAAGTTCAATCACAAGTTACACTTGATTGATAAATCCTCGAAACTTCGATCTGGTACCATCAAACTTCTCGCATAAGGCAATTCTTGGTTCTCTAACACTGAAAGGACGTTCCACCATAGGAAAAAGGACATGGTTTGGTACAGATGTTGAAGCAGCTCCAACTATTTCTATATCTTCACTTCCTGCCAATCTTGTTGCTCCTTGTGGTGGTAAATTGAGTTGATGCATCGCAAGCATTAACTCCTTTAATTGCTCTTGTATTTATGCTATTGCATTCTTCTTTTTAATAAGTTCTGCCATGATAACACTTAGAAAAGAGAAGATGTCTAATATCGCTCAAGACAAATAGAAGAGAGGATTTGAGAACAAAGAAAATACTAAGGACAATATCAGTTTAGAAGAGGGTAATCCGCAACTTCTAATATGCTTATATCTTATCAAGAAAAAGGGGTAATCCACTCTTAATCAAGATTAGACAAAGCTCTGATATTGTAGGTGTACTCTTGTCAATCTGTCAAGGACAAGAACTCGATGAAAAAACAATTCAGACAAGTGAGCCTTTACTCAAAGAGAGGTAACAAAATATATATAAAGAAGTATATATATTGAAATAGAAACTGGAATGGCTATTGCCAAAAGACAAGAAAACTAGAGACCCTTGAAACTAGACTAGAAGCAAGAAAGGAGTTGACAAGAGTGAAGAAGGCTTCACTCTTGTCTCTATATATACTATCTAACTAGGGGCTACGTGGCGACGTTCTATAGGACCTCCAATATGTGTTGACTTTGTAGGACACATGCCTTGACTTACAAGGCAAGTTTTTCTACGTGTAGGCCACATAATTAGCTTGATCTTCAAGCTAACAATATGTGTGGTACATGGCCAACTTTTTGACCACGTTTCTAATCCAAAAAGTCAATTAAAGACACCTATGAAGTCAAAGCAGCGTCTAGGAAGCTTCTAAAATATTTCTATATTAAATATTATAGAATTAACTTACTTTTATCTACTTTTACTTACTTCTACCTATTTGTATATGTAATTATTAGCTTACATGATTATGGCCGTGACAGAGATGGAGTCAAATACATACATAATATAATATTAATACAACAACAATATAATAGAGATAAGACTATAGTATGAATATAATAGCAATAAGGTATGCATATAGATAGAAGTAAGGCTAGATACAATACTAGGTAAATATCAATTATCGCTGGATATCACTATTCGGTTAGAGAAAGGTGAGTATTGGTAACATTATCGATGACCTTTGTCTTTGAGGTGGAGGTACCGCCAGGAGAAGTCCAGCGTGGACCTTGACAATTCTCCCTTCTTGTTTATTTATTTATTTATTTATTTATTTTATTTGCCAGTGGTATGAGGAGTCCTTGGTTTCCTAGGTTGTACATGTTGAGAGCATTAAATGTAATTGGCACATCCTATGCTATTTATTGTAGTCTATAGGATTTAAAATGTAGTAGGGAGACATTATTTATCTTCTCCCATTCTCTTTGTATAAAGAATCTAACCCTTTCAATAAATTTAATTTTTGTATATGTATGTGTTTACATATGTATGCATATTACTTCTAGCTACTATTGTTTCTCTTTCTCTAAAATATTCTTAATACGTTATCAATACGATTGCTTTTATATTCTAGTCTTAGTTCTTAAAAACTTATGTCCATTTTTTCTTTTGTTTTCTCCTAATTTTTTTTTCCTTCTTGTGCTACTGTTATTGTTATTTTTTACTACTACTCCTGTTACTACTACTATTATTGTTGTACTGTTGCTGCTATTTATGCTGTTGCCACGAATTATCGCTGACTGCCACTAACTACTACTGACTGCGACCAACTATCGTCAACTCTTGCCAACTGCTGTTGACTACTGTCGACCGTTGCCAACTACTGCTGACTATTACTGACTATTGTCAATTAACGATGTTTGCCATCAATTGCAACTCATTGTCATTGACTAACACACCCTGCTACACTCTACCGCAGATCCATATTTGTATGAAAAAAAAAAAAAATAAAACCTAAATTTTCTTCTTAATATTTTTGATTTCAACTTTCAACTTTATCATTCTATTTGGCTTTACATTCAAAGGTATATTTTATTCAACCTTTTCTACTTAAATTGATATTTTTTTATTTACAAATTTATTTATAATGAGTGCTTCAACATCCTCAACTGCCCCTACTATATTTTCAACTATCACTACTGCATTCCAACATTTTCAAGCTCTTTTATTTCCACGATTGGCTGTTGATAGAAACAATTATCTATTATGAGCAAAAATGGTAAAAGTAAATTTATTTGTAGAACAAATACCTGATATAATTCTATTTAAAGAATCTTTTATTGTAAGTACTTCAATTCCTATTGCTATCTATTGGAAAGCACTTCTTATCCTTTGTCGACATCTTGTACATGCATTACAACATCAATATTTAGAAATGGAAGATCCAACCAAGCTCTAGGAGAATCTTAAATCCAGATTTGCTCATCAATAGATTATTTTTCTTCCACGTGCCTGTCATGATTCGACACATTTATGTGTCTTGGATTTTTCAAATTAAAATACTTTCAACAGTGGAATATATCATATTGTCTCATAACTATGCTTATATAGACAAAGCATCTCTAAAGAAGAAATGATTGAAAAAACTCTTTCTACATTTCTTCCCGCATTTACTGTACTTATACAATAATATAGGAATATGAAATTTCAGAGTCATCATAATCTCATGTTCTATCTACTTCTTGTGGAGAAACAAAAACAAACTATTCTTATGAAATGCAAAAGCTTATCCTATTGGAACCATGGTTCCAAAATCTTATGCACTTAATATTTCAAAGTCAAAGAAATAATTATACAAACATGGAAAAAATGCTCATAAGTACCAAATCAGTCATGGTCATGACCATTTTCACCCATATAGAAAGAATAAATATTCTATAATTAATTATATTTAGAAAACAAATATTAAAGATATGTTCTTGTCATAAATATGGAATTATTGGAAATTTGGCACATGTGTGCCGTACTTCAAAATACTTTGTTAAAATATTCCAAGAAAATAAGAAACTTCAAGCTGAGGCTCATGAAGTTCATAATATGCATGCGTCCATGAATTCAATTGGTGTTGATGATTTAGAGGCTTATATAAATGATAAAAACTCTAATGATGAATCAAATGATGCGTTCATTGATTTTGCAACAACATATACTAATTCTCAAGGATAAGAACTCGATGAAAAAATAATTCAAACAAGTGAGCCTTCCCTCAAAGAGAGGTAACAAAATATAAATAAACAAGTATGTATATTGAAAGAAAAACTAGAATGGCTATTGCCAAAAGATAAGAAAACTAGAGACCCTTGAAATTAGACTAGAAGTAAGAAAGGAATTGACAAGAATGAAGAAGGCTTCACTCTTGTCTCTATATATACTATCTAACGAGGGGCAACGTGGCGATGTTCTATAGGACCTCCAATATGTGTTGACTTTGTAGGATACATGCCTTGACTTACAAGGCAAGTTTTTCTACGTGTGGGCTACATAGTTAGCTTGATCTTCAAGCTAACAACATGTGTGGCACATGGCAAACTTGTTGACCACGTTTCTAATCCAAAAAATCAATTAAAGACACCTATGAAGTCAAAGCAACGTCTATGAAGCTTCTAAGAAGCATCCATATTAAATACTATAGAATTAAATTACTTTTACCTACTTATATATGTAATTACTAGCTTACATGAGTATGTCCGTGACATTACCCCCCCTTCTAAAGACGAGTTCTACAAGGAGCGGTCATCATATGTTGAAGAAATCTATGATGCGACGAATTGTATTTGCCACATACTTTGATCTTTGTTCTCTTCGAAGATGATTGATAGAGCCTCTCAACCATTGATAATGTCCTACATCAAGGCAGGAAGACCACCCAATTATTTGATCATTGTTGAGGCCTTCATAACTTCCTTCGAATAGAATATTTGGAACACCATCAGGAGTTGTTCCTACCTCTAGTAAAATCACCAAACATCGAGAGTCCCTTCCCAAATCGTGATACCAAACGCATTGTATCTAGCCATCTATTCGAGGAAGAACATGTCATTCTTGAAGATCTTCATCTCGATTGCGTCGTCTTGAAGATTGTGACAATCGTAATGTCTCATCCGGCACGTCAGCAAATGAAGGCTATTGAGTCGAATCCACAAATTGTTGGTTCTCTATCTCCTGAATGTCACAACTACAAAGAAGCTACGAACAAGGATTGAAAATAGAATGTTAACTTGCCTAGATGTTGTTTCTTTTATAAAGAAGGATTTCATCTTGATTTAGATGGATGTTGTCAATGAAAAGCCTCCACCGTCTTTGTTGCATTTGCAAGATTTTTTATTGGCTCTCATGTGCATTCACTAATACCATATCCGTGCCAATGGACAAGATATTTCAATTTATTTCGACGTCGCCTTCAATCTAAGACTTCTTCTACTTCAAACTCTTCATTATTGTCCACTTCTATAGGAAGAGGTGGAGCTTGTCATCTTCTTCGTATGTCCACTATCTTCTATGGTTCAAGAAGACACATGTGGAATATTCGATGGATTTTCATTGATTCCTGTAGATCTAAACGATATGCAACTGGATTGATTTGAGCAAAAATAAAAAATGGTCCCAGCCTTCGATAGTCCAACTTGTCACAAGAATGAGTGGTCTTGATATTGTGACGAAGTAGCCATACCTTATCACCCAACAGGAATGGTCGTTGTTCCTTTCAATAGACATCCACATTGACCTTTTGTTGTTCTTGAGCCTCTTTTAACTGCGCCTTCATCGTTGCATGTAGCTTTAATAAATGAATCGCCAAATCTTTTGCAATAGGATTATTAACTTTTGAAAAGTCAAAAGTATCAAGTCATCGATAATAACGATAATTAGCAAAAAAAGATGTTTGTTTTATTGAAGAATGTACCATGGTATTATAAGCAAACTCTGCCAATGGCAAAGGAGTTGTCCAATCATCTTGTTGATAATTAATGGTACATCTTAAATATTGCTCTAAAACTTGATTAACATACTCCGTATGTCCATCAGTTTGAGGATGAAATGCCGAAGATAGTTTTATATCCACTTTTAGAATCTTGAAAAGAGTCCGCCAAAATTTTGATACAAATTGAGTTCTCCTATCAGATATAATATCCTTGGATAATCCATGATAGCGATAGATATTGTCAAGAAAGAGCTTAGCTGTTTCTTCACCTGTGATAGATTTTGTATATGGTACAAAATGTGACATCTCCCTAAAATGATCTACTATCACGAATATAGAGTCATAAAAACCTGAGATTGGAAGATACGTGATGAAGTCCATAGAAACAGAAGACCGTGGTTGTTCTAGAATGGATAATGGCTGAAGAAGTCCAAAAGGTCGATGACAAAGAGTTTTCGATCTTGAGCAAACATCACATGATTGTACAAAATCTTTAACTGCCTTCCACATTTGATGCCACCAAAAATCCTTAGATATCAACTCTAAAGTCTTATTATATCCAAAATGTCCTGCTGCTGGGAAGTCGTGATGAGCTTGAAGAACACGTAAACGTGCTTCTCTTTGTGAAACATATAGGCATCCTTCGAAATAGAGTAGGTTGTTCTTGAATTCAAATTTAGAGGGATCATGAGATTTAGAAGAATTATTCTTGATATCATGAACAAGAGGATCGGAAGACATATTTAATTGGACTTGCTTAAGAAAAGTTCAATCAAAAGTCAATGTTGATTTTATTGCTCGAAGATGAAATTGCTCCAGCTTCAAGAGAACCGTTCTGTGTTGCTCTGAAACTGCATCTCCTTCTTTTGCTGCAAGATAAGAACGTCTAGACAAGGCATCGGATAAACATTGTTGTTTTCTTGGCCGATAAGTGATGATGAACTCGAATCTTGATAAAGACATGTTCCAACAGGCTTGATGATAATTTAATGCGCATGCTGACATAAAATATTTGAGGTTCTTGTGATCCGTAAACACGGTGACTGGACTGGAAGTGCCTTCTAGATAATGATGCCATTCTTGAAAAGAATCCACAATTGCAAGAAGTTCTTTGTCATGGATCTCATAATTGATTTCTGCTGCTGAGAATTTTCTTGAATGAAGGGCTACTAGATGAAGTTTATCATCCGTTCCCATTTGTGATAAAACCACACCTAGAGCAAAGTCTGAAACATCTGTTTCTATAAAGAATGCTTTGGAAAAATCAACACGATACAAGATTGGTGCAGAATCAAACGCTGTCTTCAAAGATTCAAAAGCAACTTCCGCTTCTTGATTCCATTGGAGTTTGTCTTTACAAGTCAAACGTGTAAGTGGAGCTGCAACTCGAGAGAAGTCTTTGATGAAGATCCGATAGTAGTTGGCAAATCCCAAAAAACATTGGACATCTCTTATCATTTTTAGGATCTTATCATTCTTAGGATCCATCATAAGTCCATCATTTGAAATGATGTAACCTAAGAAATCGACTTGAGTAGTATGGAATATACACTTTTTTATCTTGGCATAGAGTCCTGTATTTTTTAATTTTTATAACACATGACGAACATGAAGTTCATGTTCTTCTAGATTCTTAGAATAGATCAAGATGTCGTCTAGATAACATACCACAAAATCGTCCAAAAACTCTCAAAAAACATCATTCATTAGATGTTGAAAAGCTGCTGGTACATTTGTAAGTCCAAAAGGCATGATGTTGTATTCAAAATGTCCATACCTAGTTCAAAACGCAATCTTCCATTCATCTCCTTCTTTGATGTGTACTAGATTGTATGCTCCATGAAGATCTATTTTTGTATAGATCTTATCTTGATTTAGCTGATCAAAAAGTCTAAATATTAAAAATAGTGGATACCTGTTCTTGATAGTAATCTTGTTGAGTCTTCGATAATCAACACACATCCGCAATGATCCATCTTTTTTCTTCTCAAATAGAATTGGAGCTCCTGCCGGAGATTTAGAATGGCGTATGAAATTCTTGGCTTGATTTTCTTCAATATACTCCTTGAGTTCAGTCAACTCATTTTGTGATAAACTGTAGATTGGTCTGAATGGTGGTTGTGCTCCTTCTTGAAGGTCAATTGAGCAATCATAGGGACGATGTTCCGGGAGTGTATCCGCATTCTTTTCTTTGAATACATCTTGAAATTCTTGATATTGGCTTAGAATGCCACTTAAAGTATTTTTACGAGTAGAAACAAGTGTGGCATAAATAATATATGGTGATTCTTTCATAGCAACATGCAAGAAAGCTTTTGCACCTATAAACACGGGTTTAATTGAACTGGACTTATAACTCTCTACTTAATTAACTACATTGGTAGTTATTCTTTTAGAGAATGTAAGAGTTCGAGAAATCCAATCTATTTGAAGGTTGTATTTTTCTAACCATAATAAACCTAAAATGACTAGATTAGAGGAAGATCTAATGATATTAAATACTACAAAACTATTATGACTATTGATTATTACTCCTATAGGAAGGGTTTTGTGATTAATATCTCTATAAGACAATGGACGATCATCTATGACTTCTACATGAATAAGTTTAATTTTCTTTACTAAAGATATGCTATATCTTTTAGTAAATTCTTCATCTAAAAAACATGCTGAGGCTTCTGAATTTGTAATGTTTAGGTCCTAAAATAACATTTAATGTAAAACAAGAAGAGGACTCTAAGGAGAGAATAGGACCTTTACTAGATGTTGTGCAAGGTTCCAGCCACACGATCCCTATTGTACCTGGACAAACTCATTTTTTGACAAATTGTCTTCTTTCACAGCCATACTCCTCTTTTTGTGATTGCATCATTTCTTTGGACAATGTTGAGCAGTGTGCTTTGGTTTTCCACAATATAAACATAATCCTTCTTGATGACGACAAGTCTTTTTTTGCTCAGTTAGAGGTTTGAAACGTATTGCATCAATTTGCATATCTTCTACTTTCGAATGTATGTGTTGAAGAGGTGTTGGTGTTGCCATTGAATTATAGTAACGTTGAGGTCTACTTGTATAGTTCTCAGATCGGAATTCAAAAAGGTGATTGTCGTACTTCACAGCAAAGTCAATTGCTTGACTCAATGTTTGAGGATCAGGTAAGTTGAGCATTAATTTTTTTCATCTCATATTGTAATTCATAGAGAAATTGGCTAATAAATGCAACATCATCCTACTTGATATCAATTACAAGTTGTTGAAATTGTGAAGCATACAACGTTATTGATCGATTGTCTTGTCGTAAAATACGGATCTTATTGGTTGCAACATGAATTGCATCATGTTCTCTATACATGGATCAAAACTCCGCCAGAAAAGCCTCTAGATTATCCAATATTGGATCTCGTCATTCAAGAAAAGTTAAAAACCATGATAGTGCTGAACCTGAAAGAAGCGTATCAATGAATCTAACTTGTGATCTTGGAGTTGGATAGCTTTGGAGTTGAAGTTCAATCACAAGTTACACTTGATTGATAAATCCTCGAAACTTCGATCTGGTACCATCAAACTTCTCGCATAGGGCAATTCTTGGTTCTCTAACACTGAAAGGGCGTTCCACCATAGGAGAAAGGACATGGTTTGGTACAGATGTTGAAGCAGCTCCAACTATTTCTATATCTTCACTTCCTGCCAATCTTGTTGCTCCTTGTGGTGGTAAATTGAGTTGATGCATCGCAAGCATTAACTCCTTTAATTGCTCTTGTATTTATGCTATTGCATTCTTCTTTTTAATAAGTTCTGCCATGATAACACTTAGAAAAGAGAAGATGTCTAATATCGCTCAAGACAAATAGAAGAGAGGACTTGAGAACAAAAAAAATACTAAAGACAATATCAGTTTAGAAGAGGGTAATCCGCAACTTCTAATATGCTTATATCTTATCAAGAAAAAGGGGTAATCCACTCTTAATCAAGATTAGACAAAGCTCTGATATTGTAGGTGTACTCTTGTCAATCTGTCAAGGACAAGAACTCGATGAAAAAGTAATTCAAATAAGTGAGCCTTTACTCAAAGAGAGGTAACAAAATATATATAAACAAGTGTATATATTGAAATAGAAACTGGAATGGCTATTGCCAAAAGACAAGAAAACTAGAGACCCTTGAAACTAGACTAGAAGCAAGAAAGGAGTTGACAAGAGTGAAGAAGGCTTCACTCTTGTCTCTATATATACTATCTAACTAGGGGCTACGTGGCGACGTTCTATAGGACCTCCAATATGTGTTGACTTTGTAGGACTCATGCCTTGACTTACAAAGCAAGTTTTTCTAAGAGTGGGCTACATAGTTAGCTTGATCTTCAAGCTAACAACATGTGTAGCACATGGCCAACTTGTTGACCACGTTTCTAATCCAAAAAGTCAATTAAAGACACCTATGAAGTCAAAGCAACGTCTATGAAGCTTCTAAGAAGCTTCCATATTAAATACTATAGAATTAAATTACTTTTATCTATTTGTATATGTAATTACTAGCTTACATGAGTATGTTCGTGATACTAATCTATGGGATAGACGATTTTTTATTGAAAAATCTTCAATTTGGTAATGTAAAATTTTGATGACTATGACTAAATTGAATGCATTTTGTTTCTAAGAGGGAATAGCAATGATAAAATTGCTTACAATCTCTATCATAAAATGTAAACATGCAATGTTTGTACTGTCAGCAAATCAAAGTCTGATTAGCTATTGAGATGTGCGTGCCAATAGTTATCACCTCTCAAGTGCAATTTTAGATAGGCGAGAGGTTTTGGTTCTTGAACATAACCATAAAGTTGTAGAAAAAGGCTTTGTTGCGACAAATGGCTTATATAAGATTGTAATTCGGCCTCCTATTATATTTAATTATGTATCATCTATAACAAAGAGTGACATTTCTCTTTGGCATGGACGATTGGGACATCCAAGATCTATATTATTTTGAAAGATAATTCCATGTATAATTGAGTTTAATTTAATACCTATAAATATAGATTCTATGGAATTATGTCATTCATGTAAGCAAAGCAAGATGATTGCTTGGCTATCAATTTGAAAACTTCCACAAGAACTATGACCAATGCTTGAAATGTTGCATGGTAATATTTGTAGTCCTATCAATTAAATATTTAGATCATTTCATTATTTTTTGGTCCTTGTTGCAATATCACGCAAAGAATCACATATTTTATTATTATCATCTCAAAACATGGTATTTGCTAATCTTATATCTATGCTTATTTTTTTTTAAGCATATTTTTTTAATTATCATATCAAAACATTACGTGTGGATAATGCTAAAGAATTTGCATTAAAATCCTTTGAAGATTATTATATTGCAAAAGAGATTGAGTTGACATATTGTGTTCCATATGAACATGTTCATAATGGACTTGCACAATCATTTATAAAGCATATACAATTCATTATCTGACCACTCCTTCTTCATACAAATTTACTTGTATCTATGTGGCGTCATGCAATTTTGCATGTTGTAGCATTAATACATCTTTGTCCTTCTTCTCTTGAAATTATTATATCACAAGAGTTTATTTAAGGTTCTATTCTAATTGTATCTAATTTATGGATATTTGATTGCCGTACTTGATTTCTAGTACCAGAACCTCAACGACATATCATTGGAGCTCATTGATAAGAAGGCATATATGTTAGTTTTGATTCATCAAGTATTATTTGTATAATTGACCTATCAAGTAGCACATTATTACATGCACGTTTTTAAAATTTTTATTTTGAAGAAAACATATTTCCATCTCTTTTAGGAGGAGTATTTAATCAACAAAGAAATATAGTTCTTGCATTTGGAGTACCAAAAATATTTACAATGAATCTTGATCCTAGAATACCTTTGGTTGAAAGTGAAGTTGCCAAGATTTTGTATCTAAAACGGATTCCAAATAAAATATCCAATGGCTTCAATGATGCACTTCAAATTACAAGGATTCCAATTAATGAGGCCCAAAATGAACCAGCCCAAATTACAATACTACTAACAAATATACCTTAAGTTAAAACATTAGTAATTAAAAAGACTCGTAGATTAGATAATCAACCACGAAAGAAGAAAGCTATAACATGTAGTAATTCTAGTATTGTTTTTATAAATGTTCCTATTAAATCTACGAGACCATCAATTAATGACAATATGTCCATGCACATTATACCTTTACTTCATAATATAGAAAATTTTGAAATTTAGAGGAATAAAACCAAGTTGAGTACAAAATTGTCTGTTCTATATTGTACTACAATGACCTTTGAGATAGACCATCTAGTTTAATAGATGAATTATTTGCATTCATGATGGCAAAAGCTCTTTCTTACAAGAAAGAAGATCTTGAACCTCAAACTATTCACAAAGCAATGTATCACTTTGACTGGTTAAAATAAAAAATTGCCATCGAAGAAGAGTATGCTTCTTTGCTTAAGAGAAAAGTCTTTGGTCTAATTGTGGACACTCTTACTTCTTGCCTTGTGGGATATAAGATGGTATTAATATGCAAGCAAGATGCTAAAGATCAAATAACATGCTATAAAGCTTGTCTTGTTGCCCAAGGATTTATCCAACGATTTAGCATTGATTATGAATCTACATATTCTTTAGTCATATATTCAATTACATTTCGATGTTTTATTAGAATAGTAGTTCATGCCACCTTTGAAATACGTCTCATAGATATAGTAATTGCATATTTGTATGGTTCACTTGATGCAGATATCTATATGGAAGTTCCACCTAGTTTGGAAACAAGAGCCCCAAATGCACGTGCTCCAAGACAATATTGTGGTATTAAATTACAAAAGGCCCTATATAGTCTAAAATAATCTAGATGCATGTGGTATCAACGTCTCCAAGTTTATTTAATTATAAATAAGTTTGTAAGTGATCTACTAATCTCTTATTTATTTATCAAATGAAATAAAATTGGTTTTGTGATCATTGTTGTATATGTTGATGATCTTAACATAGTGGGTACTAGATCTGCATGTATTACAACTACTAACCTACTTATATGTGAATTTTAGATGAAAATGTTAGGAAAAATAACTTTTTGTATTGGTCTTTACATTATGCATCTCATAGATAGTAGCATTTTTTTCTACCAACTAACGTATATTAAACGAACCTTACAAAGATTCAATATGATTGATGCTTATCCATTGTCCACACCAATGATTGGACGTGATCATGATGGTCATGATCCATACCATTTGTATAAAGAAGAAGAGCAAATATTAGGAGAACAATATCCATATCACATAGCGATTGGAGTACTTTTATATTTAGCCACATCTATCAGATCAAATATTACATTTGTAGTTAGTATGCTTATAAGAAAAAATCCACGTCCAACATTACAACATTAGAATGGCATCAAATATTTACTTTGTTATTTAAAAGACACTTGAGATTTGGAATTATACTACACACAATCTGTAGATCTAAAATTAGTTGGATATTTTGATGCAAGATATAAATCTGATATTGCAATTAAATCTCAAATAGGCTATGTATTATTAAGATACAGAGTTACAATATCATGGAAATCATTGAAACAAACTATTATAGCAATTTTATCCAACCATGCTTAAATTATTGCCTTATATGAGGCATCTCGGGAATGTATTTGGTTGCAATCAATTGAAAAACTCATTAAAACAACCTGTGGATTTTTATATGATGATTTTCCAATTATCTTGTATGAAGATAATAGTGCTTCTGTTGTAGAGTTGCAAATTGGTTTTATTAAAGGGGACAAGACAAAGCATATTGATCCAAAGTAGTTTAGTTATATCCATGACTTGGTTATTGATCAAGTACTTAAGATCAAGAAAATTGAATCTGCAAATAACCTTGTTGACCTCCTCACCAAAGCTATCCCTTTGTGCAACTATCGCCAACTTACTTATGGCATTGGCATACAAAGACTTGCTTTCCTTGAGTAAGAAAGTTAATGAACTCTTTTCCTTCATCTATGGTTTTGTCCTTAAATATAATAAAGTTTTTTTAAATGAGGTTTTAATAAAACAACAGTTGTTGATTTTACGAGATTATAGAAAAGTATAGATCATAATTCTATATATATAAATATTATGATGGGCTAAGAGGGGTGTTGAAAGCATTAAATGTAGCCGGCACTCTCTATGCTATTTACTATAGTGTGCAGGATTTGGAATGTAGTGGCTAGACATTGTTTATCTTCTTCCCTTCTCTTTGTATAAAGAATCTAATCCTATCAATAAACATACTTGTTGTATGTGTGTGTTTACATATGTGTGTGCATATTACTTCTAGCTACAATTGCCTCTCTTTCTCTAAAATATTCTCAACATTGCAAGTGTGACAATTTGAGGAAGTCCCTGCTGGTTGCTACTGTGTCACAAAAAATAAAATCTGTTGGTGTTGTTCGACGAGCGGTAGTGTTGCCGGTCGAGGTTCTATCTGGGCGGCGGCTTGCCAAGCTTCAGTCTGGCAGGTTGGATTTTGATGTTGCAGCCTGTTCTAGCATAAGCTAACGGGTCGCAAAATCTACTCCCTTTGGTTTGTGTTCTTCAATGTGCAAATCTTGAGCAGTGTAAGAGCAAAGCCTTTGGTTGCTGTCAAAAGCTTGTTGCAATCGAGCTTCTTTGTTCCAAAGGCAACGGCGGCAAGGATTGGCCTACGGCGGTTTGTTATCATTTCCATAGTGGTTGGCAGATTGATACCAGATGCTATCGTATCGCTAAGATGCTCTTGTTTTTCTTCTTGATCTGAATATTGCTGGATTTAGTCTTTACTGTGCGGTGCAAAATTCTATGACGTCAACAGTTGTCTAAAGTTGATGTTGGCGGTAGTGCCGTTCAACTTTGAGTTGAATACTCTTTTTCTTCCCTTGTTCTTGATCTGATGCTCGTTAGTGTATTTCTTGTGTGATTGGGCATCGACGGCAATGACTTCTAGAGGGATTAACAAGCAGATTCTCGCCAAGCGCCCCGACTCTAGTGTTCCGTTGTTTTTTCTTTTTTTCTTTTTTTCTTTTGTTACTTTCCATGATCCAAATCATATGTGGTCCTTCAAAGCGGCTCGTGCTCAAATTGTGGTTATTTTGACCGAGAGCAATAAAGCTGTCGTGATGCTTCATGTTCTCAATTAAATCGCGCATCAGCGAAATCAGTCTTGGAAGGACTTGTGGCATTAAGGTGATTGTTGGGACACTAATCTACCTCAAGCGCTCTCCCCATTGACGATATGGAGTGGCAACTGGTCAAAGTTGCATTGCAGTGGTTTCGACGCTGGCTGTGGCAGATTCAGTGTTAATACCCAGCATCAATCCCTCCGTATACCTTCTTGATTGCGACATTTAGAGCGGTTGGTCCTGAGAGGATTGCGGTATAGTGCGGCAATCGGTTTCGATGCAATTGATAGATTGATAGCATTGTAGGCATTAGCTTGTAGGGATGTTCTAGCCTTGCTCTTAAGAAACACAATCAGATGGTGTTGTACCTACAAACTGACGGCCATTCAGGGTCAGTTACACACTAGCATTCAGACTTGATCAAAATTACGTGGTCACACAAGTAGTTGTTAGACCTCTTACTAAAGATACAAAAGGCCCAGCTCGTTGCAAGCACGACTACCAAGGAGGTGGCCGATCTGGAGTTTGATGTATTAGGAGTTTCATTCCGACAAGAGAGCCACGCCTCAAGCAGAAGCCTTCGACATTCGCCTTCTTGCAGTGCAAACAGCAATGTGAATGAAATCTCGACATATGAAGTTAGGTTAGAAGAAATTAAGTTAGATTAAGAATTGGATGAATTAGGATGATAAGTAATGGATGAATTTTAAATCAAGGATGAACTTTATTTTGGATGATTCTTTAAATTTGGATGAATAAGAGTGACTGAATTATCATCCATATATGAACTTTGAACTTGGATGAGAATTTTTGGATGAGAATTAATTGCTAAGAAATAAATAAAATTAAAAATTAAATGACAGAAAATAAAATCATATGGAAATTTTCTTTCAAGGTGTGTGGATTTTGAAGTGTTTTAAGTCGCTTGTATGGTTGTTGTGGGATATGTGAGTGGAAATTTGAACTAGTTTGGAGAACTTTAGGGTTTTTAGTAAGAAGCAAAAAGCATTTTATATTATCAACTACAAATTAATTAATAGTTGTGAACTAGAATAGATTGCTTACTAGAAGGGTTTATTTAGCTCAGAATTGGAGAGTTCTAAGGTTTTTGAACACTAGTTTATACAATAATCAAGAGATAATAGAATTATTAGATAATCAAATTGTTATGAATTGGGATAGACTTCCAACTAGTAGGAGTTTATTTTAGTTCACAATTAGCAAAACTTTTAAAATTCCTTCTCTTCTATATTGTTTTATTGTTCTTAATTTTATTGTGGTTGTGATTTAGGCGATGATTTTATTTAGGTGTGATTTACAACTTTGAGATTAGAAATACTTAACACATTTCTTTCATATTTAATCAATTTGTTTACATATGTAAAAGTTTGCAAAAAAAACTAAACTATTTTATACTTTTTCAAAAGAAAATGTAAATAGTACTTCTAATGTTTAGAATGTAAAAATAAATATTTTTACATTTAAAAAAATATGCATGAATATGTATTAAAAATTTAGACATAAGAATCAATAATTTTTTTAATATATTTAAACTTTTTTACAAAATATATGTATATTTTTAATGTATTAAAAAACTATTAAATCATTTCTTAAAATATGTATTTTTCTTGTTGTATATATTTTTACTATAATTTTATGCATTATTTTAAATTTAGTATTTTATTTTAAAATTTTAAATTTTAAATATTTATACAATTTATGTAATGTATTGATAGTTTTATTTTTTAAAACTTTTTTCAATTAATTTATTTTTGTAAAATTTGTTGATATTTATTTATTTATATAACTTAAAATTATTTGTAACTTATAATGCAAATCTTAGAATATGCTTGATTTGACTTGAAATGTAAATGTTACAAGATTACTTGACTATAAAACATAATTGTAGGCTCATATGAATCATAATCCTAATTCCATGATTTTTTGCTACTATTGCAAAATTTATATTTTGTTAAATGGCTTCCTCAATTATTTCTTATATTATGATAAAATCATAAATAGAAAATTCTCTAACTTGCTTAAAGGTTAAAAATCAAGAAATTATTGCAATTATTGCATGAAATTCTTAGTGGTTTTGGAAATTTTTTAAAAACTTAAAATCATGACAAATTTTTTGACCAAGCATCCAATGCAACAAAATATGTCTTGTAATCTAAGTTATTAATTCAAAAATATTGTATTATTTTTTTATGCATTTAAAAATTAATCTATTTAATAATATATAAAAAAAATTATTAACTATTATATTTATAGTAAAGATTTTAATCACATCTTATTATATTATAAAGAATTTAATTTAAAAAATAACTTGATATTTGGCTATGTAATAAAAGTTATTATAACCTTAAAATATCTTATAAAAAGAAATGTAATTTTTTTTAAAACAATCTTATTTGATAACTTCAATTTTCATAGCAATCTTTTAGAAACGTAAATTACAAACTATAAAAACCTCAATATACTCTTATGTCACTAAAAAAGAATAGATATTTACTCAAAGATAGTATAATATTGAAAGTAAAATAATTATTGCCAAAGATGATGAGAGTAGAGATGCTTGAAACAAGACTAAGAACAAGAAAGACATTGACAAGACATTGAAGAAGGCTTTATTCTTGCCACCATATATACTATCTAACTAGGATCTATGTAACAACATTCTATAGGATCTCCAACACATGTCTAATTTGCAAGATATATGTCTAACTTATAAGACAAGTTTCATGTAAGTGTTCCATATAGTCAACCCATATTATAAGTCACCAATATATGCAATACATGGCAAACTTGTTGAGTAAATTTGCAACCTATGAATCAACTGAAAACTTATATAAAATCAAATTTGCAACAATAAAGTTTTTAAGAAGCTTCTCCATAAGATATTAGAAAATCTATCTTTATTTAACTTCTAACTAAGATATTTTTATCTAAGTAATTATGTATGTTTGTGATAATATATTAAACCTAAGTACTTTAAATCCTATCATATATTATTCTTAAAATTTATACACTATTTATTAAAAATCTAAGTCTTTTTAAACTTTAAACTTTGGACTTTGTTAAATTATTGATCTTAAATTCTAAAAATTATAATAATACCTGAATTAAAATCAATAAATCATAATAAAACATAATTTCTATTTAAATTATTGTATTTTTTAAAAATTTATAAAATATTATTTTTATATCATATATGAACTCAAAAAATACCAAAATATCCAATAATTTTTTTTTAGAATTTTATTTTATTAATATTACTTAGTTTTCTATCTTAAATTTAATAAATTATTATTTTTAATAAATAAGCTCTACTAAAGCTTAGTATAAAGCTTAGTTGTAACATTTTCTATTGTAGTTTTTTTTTTTTTTTTTTTTTTTTTTTTTTTTCTTTATGTAAAGTATAGATCTTCAAAAATCAAAATAATTATGATTGACCTTAAATTTCTCAATTATGATAAAAAAAAATTTACATGATCAAAAAGCTTCCAGTTATATTTTCAAAACAATACAATACTTAAAAATTATATGTCTTGCTAACACATACACCTTGCTTTATGACTTAGGATTTGGTTTCAATCATGGTTCAAAATTGGTCCCTTTTAAGTTTCAATTTTAGATTTTTTTAGATATATATATAGTTTCTGAAAGCTATTATTTACTTTCACATAAAAATATTTATAATATTATTTTTATTAATCTGATTTATTTAGTCTTATTTATGGCCCTATAAAAGAAATTTAAGTCTTTTATACAAAAAGATAGTATTAATAATAAATATTTTCTTACCTTCCTATCTTTTATATATATATTTAAAAATAACTTATTATTATATTTGTAATTAAGTTCTTCTATAAGATTGTCTTTTTTATTTCTTTTTTATCTAATATTGAAAAAGATATTAAAAGAATAAGCTTATTGAATCTTAGTAACAATTTGTAATGTGAGATCTTCCACAATTGGAGTATAAACTTTATTTTCAATTCAACATTGATCTACTAAATATGACTTTTTCTAAGTAAGACAACATATGATGTTATTCTTTTGATTTAAAGAAATCTAAGACCTACTTGTTTTTAATGATGAAAAAATATATATAGTTAGAATTTATTTTTATCAATAAGTGGTTCTTATAGAAATTTATATCATTAAATTACAGTGCACAAGTTAAAAAAAGAATTGAAAATTATCATTTATTTATTTAAAATTTTAACATTGCAATCTAGTGATACACTTTTTAATTTATAATATCTAAATTCTATAGTTAGACTTTGATTTTTTATGAGACTAAAAATTTATTTACTAATGATCTTCACAATGTCTAATATCTTATTTTTGAACAAATTATTTACTTTTCTTGTCTTTCTTTTAAATTACTAAAATCTAATATTACCAAAGTTGATATTTAGAGCTTAATTATATATAATTTATATAGCTAATACCATTAAATTACTATTTTGTAATAAAAAAATATAAAATTTGAAAATAGCTTAAAACTGAATATTGATGGAATTTAATAGATCAATGTTTTCAATTTATAAAAGCAAATATTGGTATTTTTTTTCTTTTCAAGTATATAATCCTATTTTCTATTTGATAATCTTTACTTCTAAATCAAATTGAACTATTCTTTCTAAAGTTCTAGGTATCTTATTAATATATCTTCATTTGTAGAAGGCATGGCAAAACCTTAAATAAAATAGTACCTCATAATATATTTATTTAAAAGATTAAAAATATGTGAGGTACATCTTATGAAAAATCAATCCACATATAAGGTGATATCTTCTAAGGAACTTTGTCTAATCTTTGTTAGATCTAAAAGAGTTCATTGTTGGCCAAATATAACTCTAAACTAACAAAAAAGAATTGCTAGGAGTTATTATCACGTAGTAAATAATTCTTTTATATAAAAACTATACCATGCACATGCAAAATCTATTAATTTTTTTGAAAACTATATTAAATAATATCAATGGTTGATAATCAAATTAATGATTTATAATTTAATAAATTATTCTATTTTAGTTTTTAAATCTTTATTGATAAATTCACTAAATTTGAGGAGATTGAAAAAAATTAATATTTCTTGTAATTTTAAAAATATCAAAATATGTGATTCCTTTTACAATGTCATTGAATAAATTTGGATATTTGTTAAGAGATTGTAATAACTTCCATTGGCTACATTAGCCTTTAAGGCTAAAGAAGATGAGGGATTTACTTGAGGTTTTAAAAAATAGCCTCTACAATGCTCTATTCGAATAAGTTGTATTCTAAAATTATCATATCTAAGTCTATGTTGGTTTGTATAATGCATCTAGGCCACAAAACATAATTTATAATAAGATAAACTACCGTAGATTTAAGTTTAGATAGCATAAAATTAAGTATAAAATTTTAGATTTAATCATTCAAAGTAAAAAGACCAATTAGATGGTTTACAACAAAAAATTGATTATTTTATAATAAGATATTTTTTTAATATTTGCAGTATCTCCATATTATAAATAGTTTAAAAATTATAATATGGAGATACTGCAAAAAGTAGATGAAATTGGTAAATGGAAATATGTGGAACAACCTGTAATAATTAACTTCATCTCATAGGAGCTATTACTTCGTGCAAGTAGATGTTCAATAATAAAAATAATTTATGTTAGGCATTGATCTTATTTCACATCTTACAAAACATCTAAAAATTGAAGCACCTATGAAAAATACAACTATATTTTCTTAACAAAAGATATAGAATAAAGAGTTTTTTGGTGTATATAATTAAATATTTTTTAGAATTTAATTACACAAAAATTAATACAAGATTAAAAAAAATCTTTAAGCTAGTAGGTCTTGCTTTACTCTTTCTTAAGTGTGCTTCAAATTTTAAATGAAAAAAAAGAGCTAAGATTTAGAATCCATCTAATTTTTTTAAGCCATGTTCAATCATTGTTTTTTTCTAAAAATTTAGATAAATTGAAGAGCTTAAGTTTAGAATCCATCTTCTTTTTTAATCTATAAACTTTCCTTATTTTAGACTAAAATCTAAAATCTAAAATCTAAAAACTAAAGTTTAATATTTATTAAATTTAATATTTAATATTTTGATGTTTTACTTTAATTTAATTTCTTATTATTTTTAGAAAAGTAAGAAATTTATCAATGAAATAAAATAATATTAGTATTAATAATATACTAATCATAAAATAATTAAAATAAATAATATTAATATTTATACATGCAAAAAATAATTTCTTGAATTATTTTAGTAGATAAATTTTAACTTAAAAAAATTATAATAGAAAATATAGGTAAAGGACTTACAATTAATAAAAAAATAACTTAAACATTTTATTCTAAAAGTCTAAAAAGAAGATCAATAACAAACGGAATTACTTCACATTTATACACACAATTAGAAGCACAACCTCTTAGCATATGCACCAAAATGTATGGATAAAATTCACACCTCAATCCAAATTATAAGATGGCATCAATTAAAAATTTCTTCTAATTTATGGTATAAAGTGAGAGATGCAATGAAAAAAAAAGAAAAACATAAAACATAAAATACAAAACAAGCATAAGAAATACAATCAAACAATCATACACTCCAAAGCCAATTATGGTCTATTTATTAGATTTTTATCTAATAAATATGTATATTTTTAGATAGATAATTTTTTATCTTTCTAATAACATAAAAAAAATATAAATCTAAGTTATTAATAATAAGTTATAAAGATTTAAAGATATGAAATATAAAATATAAAAGTTTATAATATGTTTTATTTCCACAATAACTTATTTATAATATCAAAGTTTAGGCCTCACCAAGACTCACAAGTAGTGAATATGGATCTTTTAGAAAGGTTGCAAGGGTTTTATCTTATACTCCTACCTACATCCAAGGTGCAACAACCTTTATAAAAAATATGCACCTTCTTTCCTATAATTACTAAATTATTTAGTGATTATCCTATTTTTTACTACTAAAACCATTTTTTTATATTTTTGACTTTATCATTGCATTTGATAACATAAAATTAATTTATAAATTTGAAGAGCCTTCAAATCTTGGTCAAAATTTTCATAATGGCCTCCTAAGGTGGTAGATTTATTTTTATCAAAGTCTTAGAAATATGCTCTAAAACTTTCTAAAAATTTCTAAATAAATTCCAAAAATATATATAATATTTTTAATATTAGAATATTATTTAAATATTTTTTATAATAATAGAATTTATTTAAATTAACTAAAAATATAATTTCTACATAAATTATCAAAAGACAAGATGTTCTTTCTTATGCTTCTTATTTATTAATTATTATTTATAAGTTGTGAATAAGTAATACATATAGGTAGAGGATCAATATAGATATTGGCTTTAATAAGAAATTATTGATTTTTACTATTAAAAAATAATAAATTAATTTAAATAATTATCTCTTATTTAAGAGATAAAGTCTTAATTAAGTCTTAATAAATTTATTAAGACTTTATTTCTATAAATTTTTTCAATAATAACCTAATAGAATTAATAAAAAAAATAGAAATGAAAAATATTTAATTAAGATAAATTGGTGGAATTCACAATTAGACACCAATTTTTTATATAAACAACATTGAGAATAGCTTCATCTATTAAGTCATGAATAAGAATTTGAGCATGAATCATGCTCATATTTACCTCTAGAATAATAAAATTTTATCTTTTAGAAATATTATTTTATTTCAGAATATATAAAGTTATTTTTGTGTCTAATAATTCCTTCATTTTTTTAAATAAAAATTAAATTACTTATACATGTATTGACCTCTATATATGCAATACCTTGATTTTAGACTCACTTTTTTTTTTTCAACAAGAGATTTAAACTTCTTAAACCTCCAAAAGCACTCATTTTTTTGTTGTAAGAATGTAAAATCAAATATTTCATAAAAAATCATTAATAAAAGTAAAGGAATACTTTTTTTTTTCTTATATTTTTGGTCTTCACATGTCTACATACATTAAAATAGAAAATCTCTAATAACTTAGTAGCACATGTTGCTACACCACTTAGAAATGAGGCCTTACTTTATTTATCTTTTATGCATTTTTTACATGCAAGTTATATTTTATTTTAGCTTGTATTGCCAAGATTTAAACTACTTATTATAGATTTGAATTATTTCATACTTTTTACATTCAAATGACCAAGACAACAATGTCATACATCAAAACTTTCTTAATTTAATGTAATTTCAGTAAATGCCACTAAATCCACTATTTGATCTTTTTATAATTAAAATAATATAAATTCTCCTTCCTAAAGTCATTAGCAACTATGTTTCTAATAAAAAAAATTCAAAACATCCATTTATATTGAAATAAATCATAAACCTTTTATTACAAGGTTATTTATTGAAAGTAGATTTTGCTTCATCTTGGGCATATGAAAGACATCTTTGAATATGATCCAATTGGTTTATATGTTTACAACCTACTTAAGTATAATAGAGCCAATTTTAATAGCTATTTGTTGCATGAATGGCCTCATATATGTCAAATAAACACTCATAAGATTTCATATGCTTAGAACAACCTAAATCTATAATCCATCTTCACATTGTAGCTATAGAAGCTGTTTCTTTAGCCATGATTGCATGATCATGTCTTCCAAATTCATCTTAAGCATTGTATGTATTCTCCTTCTCTATCTTGACTTTATAGCAATTACAAGAAAAATATCAAATCACAAATTGAGTAAGTTTTGGCATTATCTTATTATTTTGAATAGTTTTCCTTGCTTTGATATGAATAGAATGTTAAATCTTTACTTTGGATTTTTTTTTTCTTCTTAACCAATTCATAACTAAGTCTTATTGTTTTATAATCTATTGTGAGTTATTTTAGTTTGATAGCCTTTGATACTATAATGAGTTGGTTGTATGATTTTGACAAGTTTATAAGTAGGGTCATGATAACATTTGTATCTTCTATTTGCTTAGCAATAATTACGAGCTAATTTGTTAGAATTTATTACTGATGTATGATATGAAATCTTCATCTTCTTTTATCTTTTAAGTGAGGAATTTCTTGTTTTTTGATAATTTCAAATAAGATCTTATTCTCATAGATATGCAAAGACACTTCTATACTTTTGATGTTCCTTTGTAAGAAATAATGTCAAAAACATTGAATTCATCAACATTGGTTGTAAACAATTTAAGTCTTTTATTCACAACTTTTTATGTGTATATTACCATGTATACTTGGAGTCTCTTTAATTTTATCTACAATATTTCAAAGATCCAAAGAAGTCAATAAAAGTTCTATTTTTATCTTCAAAAGGTAGAAATTATAACCTTTTAGTTTTTTTTTAGTGTCTTTCAAATCTTCATACTTACATGAAGCTATGTCTAAAAACGAGATGTATCAAAAAAATCAATGGACTTCTAAAGCTCTTAAAATCATTAAAAAAGTGTTGCTGCATCAAAATCCTAGAATATGTTATACATAAATAAACTATTTTTTTTCTCTTAAAACACTCTCAACTTTATTTTTAATATTTTTTATAAGACTTCTAAACAATATTAATGTAAGTAATAAAATTTTTCATACTTTAATTACTTCTATACTCATAAATCACTTTTTAACACCATAAGTGGTTTTTTTAAATACCTTTAACTTCTTTAATACCTCAAACCACAATGTCAATCCACCAAAGGTCTAATTCAGCAAGAAAACGCAACAGAAGTGTTTTATAATATCATTTTTACAAGTAAAACAAACACCAAATTCAAAATACTCTCAACTACAAGTAAATACAAGCCAAGATTTAGATCTAGATTTAAATCTAAAAGTTAGAGGATTCCAAATTTTAAATTTAGTAATAATAAAATAATATTCTTTTTACAACAAAGATTTTTAAAAACTTTAAGAAATACAAGATAATGTAAGTAGGCATATAACCTATTAAAGAATAAAGAAATAAAAATTCTCAATATTTAGCATTACCAAGATTGCACACAAAAATAAGTATAGAGTAAAATGACTTTTAATTCCAACATCTTTTATTTATAGGTAGAAGATTATATCAAATGTAGATGAACTTCATTTATAATCGTTTTTATCCTACTTTAATTTATCCAACCAAATCCTAGATTTTTCTCAATCTAGTTGTAATTCATAACCTTAGCCACCAACTTAATAACTCTTTCTAACTCTTTGCTATCTTTTGTCCATTATAAATTTATTAAGATTAAATTTTAAGTTGTGATGATTAATTATAGATTTAATTATCTTCAATATGTATGCTGGAATATACTTACATAATAAAAAGATAATGTCCACTTAATAATTTCTTACTAACATTTTTATAAAAAGCTCTTTTAATCTATGTAAATTCTCTATAAGATACATAAGATTTCTAATTTAACTTCATAAAAATTCTACTTAAAGCATAAAAAATTCTAATAATATAAATAAAAAATTTCTTTAAAAGTTTTTTTTACTACTTTAAAACTTAAATTTTTATGATATATACACACAATATGAATATGCATTAACTTATTAATGTATATTTGAGATGTAAAACGTTAAGAATTAAATTTTATTTTTAATATATATATATATATATATATATATATATTATATAAATTTCATCAACATATGATTGAATATTTTTATTTTATTTGCAATTAATAAGAAATAACATGCTTTTGTTTATTTGTTCATTAAAAATTTAAAAGTAATAAAATAAATAATATATATATATATATATATATATATATATATATATATATATATATATATATATGAACATATATTTCTTTTCTTCACTTATTCTTTGTAGATATATTTTTTAAAATTTTAAAATGGCCTTTATAATTTTTATTGATATTGATGTATTAGTTTTCTTTCTGAAAACTAATTTTTTTATTATAGTAATTGAATCTCTTTATTTAAATATAATTAATTATATCTCAGAAAATGCATATTAAATTTAAATCTCTCTCCAATTTCTTGCAAAATTGCATCATAAAAGTAGACCTCTCTGTTAAAAGACCTAAGTGTCTTGTATTTTCTAGACTATACAAATTTTACGACATGGGTGAAGAAGTGTGCTTGAATCCCCTTACTTAAATAAAATATCCATTCTAAAGTCGGAATTTAAAATTCTTACAATTTTGTAAATAACCATGTGTATTGAGTTTACCCTATGGAATGAACAAAGAAAGAGAAAAAAAATCTTTTGAAGTTAGAAAAGTATGCAACAAATTGGATAAATTAGAGGTGTTTTTCACAAGAAAAACATCTCGTTTTGAGGAAGATGCGAATATTAGGTGCAATCTAGTCGTTTGGAAAAACATTTGTTTTTGATATAAATTATATGATTATTAATTATAACGTTTTTAATTTTTTAAGCATGTCTACACTGATTTTTGAAATGGCTATAAAATGTTTTCTAAAACCATATGTTTTAGATGGATCCTGAAAATATTGTAAAAAACAACATTGTATATCTTATTTTAAAAAAATTATTCTATCTATTAATTTTTTTCTTTTTATAATCTTTAGATTGATTTTCTTAAGTACAAAGCCAACCTTAGAAGTCTTTCAACTTTAACTGAACAATTTAAAAAAAAAATATAGCATCTCTTTTTGTTGCATACGTATAAAATATCTCTTATTTATTAATTAAGGTATAATTTAGTTGGATGCATTTGTTTCATTAGATTACTATGGTTGTATAGTGTTGCCACCAACTAAATAATACTACTATCAATTAATGAAATCTAAAACTTATATGAACTCAACCATCTATATTAATTAATAAAAAATATTTAAAGAAAAAATAAATAAATATATAAATATATATATACATATGTCAACAAAAATATTATTTTTTAAATTATTTATTAGAAATTTGTATAAATTTTAAGGTCTAATAATTCTCTTAATTTAAAGCCTTTAGCAAAAATATTAAAAAATATGATCTCAACCTTGTAAAATCTTTTGATTGATGTAATTATTTTAGACCTTCTTAAGAAGAAGATTTTATTTAAAATTTGATAAAAGCATAAAAAATAAAAAAATTAATTTAAAATAAAATTATAATCAAAATTATAATTAATTATTACTAATTATTACAAATATTTTTATATTATAATAATAAATAAATCTAAATAGGTTTTTAATAAGAAATAAACGAAATACATGACTATTTTTTAATTTATTACAGAATTATTTTTATATTAAATCACATCATTTGAAGTCTTATTAAAGCACTAAAAAATATGTTTAGTAGGTAGTTAATCATGCAAGTGAAGGTTGAGCTTTTATTGGCTTTCAATTCTTAATATAAGATACTTTTACTACTACTTAAGTATATATATTTTGATATATATAGAAAGTAAAATAAAGTTAGGTTTTTATTTTAAAATATTCATATTTTATTTTAAAAATTATTCTTATTTATGATTTTATATGAATATTATTACTTTACTCTAATATCTTGAATTAGCTTTATCATATTTGGTCTTTAAAAAATGATTAAAACTAACATAATTTATATAAAAGATCAAATCTTAATTTAATTCTTTCTTTATTTAAAATTTGTATTATGTCTTAAGCATTTATTTCTTAAGATTGAATACAAAAGTAATAATATTAATTTTAATATGGGATGTTAAAAGATTTAAAAAAAAGTTCTAATGATATATATATATATATATGAAAATAAAAATATATGTACATGTATAGAAGATAGTAGAATTTAATTTTTATTAATACTCTTCTTTTCAACACCATAGAGACAATGATGATTAGTATCCTCAAGAAAGCAAAAAAAATATTTTTAGGATCATATTCATATATCTTAATTTAAAAAACATAAAATTATATATAAAACTATAATAATATTTGAAACTTCAAAGCAATAAATAAATATATATATATATATATATTCTGTCTCAAAATAAAATAATAAGATTTATTGTGAGTATTTTATTTGTTAATGTATTTTATCTATATTTAGTTTATAAATTATTAGCTTTGTAACATGCAATTTGTACTCATGATTTGAACATATTTATTGTACTTTAAAGTTATAACACATGACATTATATACAACATAATGAATTATTGATCAAGTCAAAAAATTTATAGTTATTCTTAAAATATATTTTATATCTATTTAATTAATATTTCGTATTTTTTTAATTAATATGAATATTATAAAAATATTAGCTAAATTAATATGAATAATATATAAATAAAAATAGGTGTTATTTTTATTTTGAAATATATTACTTCAGATATAATACTTTTTAAATTAGAGCATTGAAATGTAAAAGTATCAAGCTTGACAAATGATATGCCGAAGAATTATAGTTTTTCTAAGAGGAAAATATCACACATGCCCCTGAATTTTCCCGAAATATCAAGAATATCCCTCAAGTTTTGATAGTCTCACATCTACCCCTGCATTTTGTGATAATTGCAAAGAATGCGCTATGGGCTGATAAGCTGTGTGTCTCCAGTTTGTTACAGGTTTAACTGGGGCCCGGAGCGGCACTTTTCTGCAGTGCCTGGGCCCCGCGGAAATCCCCCATCCCCGCTGCAGTCGCAGCAAGGGGGTAGTCTCCCGCACCGCACCACCAGAATCCTCTTTACTCTGCCTACTTGGGCGTTCAATTTGGCAATTCTCTCCGAGGCTGGTTTGGTGAGAGGAATGCCAGTCTCTCTCGAGGAGTACCATTGCTTCGCTGTTACTGTATTATAATGTGCTCGTCGAGCTGAATGCGTACCAAATAGCAGGTTGATATGAGGACTATCTATAGCTCTCGGTGAAGGGGTAACTACCAGCTCCTCTTGTTTGCTGGGGAAAGTGGACAGTGCTTCCACAGGAGCTATTCTCTTCAACTGAAAAAACAAATAAGAACTGCAGCCCAATGTTTATTTCAAGTAATCAATTCTTTGAAATTCATGGTAATTGTGTGATATATTTTCACCTCCACATACGTCACAGAACTTCGATCTTTACAATCCTCTGCAAGTCCTCCAAAAACAACAATTGAAACACTGAACCGCCAGACAGATGAAAAGTAGAAATCCGAACACAAGCAAATGTTTGTTTACATACAAACATCACTTCATTCTTCGAATAACACCAATCGACCTTTCAACAACATACATATATTATGCCATACTATTATCTTCTGTCAAAATATGTTGTTGACTTTTGATCCATACTATTGATATGTAATTCTTTTCATTTTTCAAAAAGAAGGTGATGTTGATTAGTTATTTTGAAAAATAATTTTATCATAGAATACCAAAATAAAATATATACTAATCTTTTAATTTCCAGGATTATTTTTATAAAAAACAGTTGATAGGATCTTAATAATATAAAAACCAGCATATTTTTAAATGATTTATTTATTGATTTAAAAATTATTAATATATATATATATATATATATATATATATTTTGTATGTATATTTCATGATGTAAAATTTTAGTACATAAATTCTTGTATTGTGTGTTTTTACTTTAATTCTTTATTAAAAGAAAGTTTAATTAGAATTAACGATATTCCAAACACTTCTAATATCTAGAGATTGTGCAATATTTGAAGTCATGTAGCTAAATTGGTTTTTGTCAAACTATAATGATGACTTCATATATTGTGGTCTAATGCTTATTTTCAATATTTTCAATATTTACAATGCTAAATGCAATAGGAAATAGTTACCCTTTGCATCAATTATTGTAGTAGTAAGGAATAGTTCACAATATGTTTTTAAAAAATAGATGCAATATACACTAATGATGAATCAATAATATTTTAATCCTTCTAAACTTCCATTATAGGTAAAAAATAATAGTAATAATTTTTTTTTTTTTTTTTTTTTTCATGAAATTCTTCTTTTATATGACTCTTGAGATTTGTCATCTTAATTTGGTGATAATATGCTTTTAGATATGTAGCTATCTTTATAAGATCCAATTACCTTAGAAACATTTTTTTTTTCTTTCTATGTTATGTTATTAGGTGGAATACTATAATACCTTTATTATGTCAAATATCCTTTCAAATAGCTATAATTTTATATTGTGATGTGTCTTCCAACTTATTCTTCATGTTGCATTCTATCCAACTTGCATTGGCATGTTCATTGCCCCAATGGTTAGCATCAATATATGTATGCTTAAAAACAAGTATTCAAATGACAAATTCACTTGTACTTACAAATTAAGATTGTGAAGCATACAATCTTCATTTATAAGTATCATTAGAATTCTTCACAATGTATCTTATTAGATTAGATTTGATACTAGATGTTACATAATGCTTGCTAATTGCATCATAAGAAATAGCTTCATTCAATTTCTTAATACTATTAAAAATAATATCGACAATAAGAATACTTTTTATTTTTGAAGTAAGATTCTTGTTCAACAAATTTTTCAAAAGATAAATCTATTTGTTGTTCATTACTTTACAAGTATCATCTACCAATATTTTTTAGAGTTTGGAGATATAACTAATTTTTTTGATAAAGCCTAAATTTGTGATAAATTGTAAGCCCAAATTTCACCACTCAATGAAACTAATGCCACACAACAAGTTGAAGAGATGGAATTGGAGAGCTCCTAATTGTGTAATTGTTGAGTTGATTTAAATCTTAGTAATAACAATTCAATTAACTTTAAGCCTTCCAAGCAATAGTTATTCAATTAATAAATAATAATAATAATAATAATAATGAAATTACATTGATCTTCAAGGCTATTTGCATGATTCCTATTAAAATCTCAATGGATTCTTCAAGTTTATTTATATAATCCTTAATTATTAATTTTTATATGATTAAAAAAGTATAATTAGTCAAAATAGATAAATAATTAATTAGTTGAAACTTATTAATTATTATATTTTAAATAATTGATGGTAAAAATAATTGATCAAATTATTACCATTAATTCATAATAAAAGTAAAAAATCTTAAAGGATGAATTAAAAATTAAAAGTTAATAAAAGTTAAAAGATAAAAGTTAAAAGTAAAGTAAAAAATAAAAGTTAAAGAGAGAAGATTAAAGGTTAAAATTTAAAAATTAAAATCTAAAATTTGAAATATGGAAGTTACAAATTACTAAAAAATAAAAGTAAAAGTGGGACTAAAGAGAGATTAAAGTGAAGGTACCTAGACAACACCCAAGAATTAAAGGCAGCAATCCCTATCTACTCCAAAATTTTCCAAAATTCTTGATTAATTCTAAATTGAATTATTTTTAGTTTATTGCATATTTGACTTAAAGGCGCTCCTATTCCAATAATTTTAAATTCAATCCAGTACCTAAGCCACGAGAAATGCTCCTTCAAAGTTAAGGGACTAAGATTGCCATGGTGGGCAACCTCCTTCCACTTGAAAATTAACCTAAAATTCAATTCATCTTTGACTTCAATAAAATTTATGCCATTAAAAACTCAACTTAAAGATGCAATTGTTTTCAAAATTTCACAATAATCCAATTGAGAATCACTGAGAAATGTCTTTTCAAAGGTGGTTGACCTAAATTGCCAAGGCAGCCAACCCCTGTGCTCTCAAAATTCCACCAAAATTTCGTCCTTACTCCAAATCAAGCAATCGCTACCTTGTTGTAAAGCTAATACCAAAGGTTATAATTAAAAAAAAATCATATTGAAGCTCAAAAAATTAAATGATTGATTGAAGGAAATCCAAGGCTCTTGAATCCTTTGGATATTTGAGAGGTGGAGGGAGCTATCTACCATAAGGACCTATGTCTTAAAACTCAATGACCATCATTTACTACTCAAGATCCATGAATATACAACATCAAGTTCAAAATGAGATAAAAAATAAAAAATAAAAAAAATAAATTAAGATTAGGATTTAAGGCCAAAATTTGGCATGGCTTCACCTTTCACCAAAAGATGAGAGAGAGAGGGCTTGGGAAATCAAGCCACTCTTATGCAATTGAGTGGTGGCTTGTAGAAGAGTGGCCACATCTCCACCCTTGATCTCTAAGATCTCTAATGTAGATCTATGGCCCTCATTCATCTGAGAACCAATTTCGTTACTAAGGCTGATGGCTTTTGTAAATGGTAAAGAAAGCATTTTTTTGATAAATCTAATTTCACCATTGTGTTCAAAACACCTTTTTATGCTAAGTTCATCTACTCACATGCCTGAATCCATGGTCAATTTTAATTTTTATGAAAGCTTTTACTTACAAGGATCTTAACAATTTTTTGTAAAATTCTTCAAAATAAGAATTTCATTGCTCCACTTGTATTTTGAAAGAGAGGATGATGATCTTGTATTCTTTACTCCATGGGGTAAATCCGGTGCCACCATTGCATTAACAAGGCTTCTATTAATTAGAAGAACCACCATGCTGCTTGAATTTTTTAAATTTGGAGGAAATCTCAAAACTATCATTGCTCAACTTCACTAAATCTTTTAAAAAATTATAATTCTAACTAACCTTAAATCATGTAAAATGATTATAGGTGAACTCATAGGCTTTTAGTCAACCTTCATAGTAGTCACTAACAACCTCTAAATTATTAAAATTAACTAGGTTGTTATTCTAATTTTCTAACTCTTATCACTTTGATTCTAATTAACCTAATTCAAGGAATTAGGCTATGATTTATACCATCAAAGGTTTTAATTCTAAAAATTCTATTAAACTAAGTTTTCTTCATATAAATCCTAATTTAATATTCTCAATTATAATAAAATAGGAAAATAATAATTTTTTAAATTTTAAAGCATAATTGAGAGCTCATATAAATACACAAAAAAGTTTCAATAGTATATTTTTTGATGTATTATGATTCTAATTAGCACCAAATGCATTTGCTTCAATAGCAAAATTATTCTAGTAAAAATATATATTAACAATAATATTTTAGAATTATAAATAAATAAATAAATATATATATATATATATATAATACTATAAAAATATTATAATAAAAATCATAAAAAATTATTAAAAAAAATATAATTTTAGAAATATATCAAAAATACTATATTAAAAATTAATAAAAAATGATATAAAAATTATCAAAAATAATTTTTTTGGATGAATTTTGATTATTTAAAAATATCAATGGTGATGGAAAAACAATGAAAATATAAAAAACTTCTTACAAATGTGTTAAGGTAGAATTATCATATCTTTTTATAAAGTAGTAAAAACAAAAATTAGGTTGTTGTTACAATGAAGCAGAAGGATATACATTGATATTGGAATACAAAGTGTAAAATTTTAGCAATATATATCTATTTTGATTTCTTTTTACGGAGACACAAAGTGTGTTGTAACATCATTTGAAAGACTTAGAATATGAATATGAGTTTATCAAATGTAACAAAGAATGAAATTTTTTGATGCAATCAATGTGAATTGCTCCTCTTTATCCATCAATGTATTAATAGCAAGTTAATTGAAGTAACTTGAGTTGCAACCAAAACAACTTTAGATTCAATTTCAACAATCATAGTATTCTATTCATATTTACCAAAATAACTCTACAAGTCAAGATACATTAATTTTTTTAACATATTAATTATAGATTGATGATTCAAAAAAATTGATGCTTTGCTAGATCTATTTTCTTACTTTATAGTGCTCAAATTGAAAGCATTGATGAGTTGGCAATATTGTAAGTCCATGCACCATTGATCAAAAAGATTTGATAAACTAAGTATGCACGTACTAATTAAAACAAGTTATTGAAGTCTATACATATGCATTAATCAAGAGGACCTCTCGAAGTTAGCATACACGTATTAATGAAGAGAACTTTTCAAAGTAAGCATGCATACATTGATGAAATAGACTTGTTAAAGTGAGTATGCATACATTGATCGAAAAGACCTAACAAAGATGAATTGTCAAGGTGAGTACATATATTTATCAAGATAATCTTTTAAAATAAGCATGTACATATTAATTAAGAATACCTATCAAAATGAGCATCCATGCACTCATCAAGATGACTTCTCAAAGTAAGCATGCATACATTGATTACGAATGCTTATTAAAGTGAGCTTGCATGCATTGATCAAGATGACATCTCAAAGTAAGCATGCATATACTGATTAAGATAAACAATTAAAGTAAGCATGTATGAATTGGTCAAGAGTACTTCTTAAAGTGAGTGTCATGAACATACATATTTATTTTAATATTTATTTATATGATTAAGTAGAAATAAATAAAAATAGATTTATATCATAATATTTTTTTAAAAAGTTTTTTAGAAGCTTTATAGATGCTGTTTTGACTTTACATATGTTTGTAATTAATTAGTAAGTTACAAACTTGGTCAATAGATTAATCATCTGTTAATAGCTTGTAAAATAAGCTAACTATGTAATGCACATATAGAAAAATTACCTTACAAGTTAAAATATGTGCCTTACAAAGTCAACACATTTTGGAGGTCCTATATATGGAGGCAAGAATGAAGCCTTCTTTATTCTTATCAATGCCTTTTTAGTCCTTAGGCTTATTTCAAGACTTTTTAGTCTTCTTATCTTTTATAATAGCCATTCTAGTTTAATATTGTATCATCTTTTAATGATTTTTTAGTCTTTCTGAGTGATATAAGACTGTACTGATATTTTAGTTCTTTGAGGTTTATATCCTTGACAATTTAATAAGAGTGCTTAATCATTATTCTATTCTTATTTTTTGAAGGTTGTAGATTATCCACCTTTAAATAAATTATTTTAATTTTCTAATATTAATTTTTTTTCTTAAAAATAGAAAATTATCCTTCTTTGTGGAAATTTTTATTTGATATTTAAGATTATAGATTATTTTCATTTAATTAAATTATAGATTTTTTAAGTTATTTAAAATTAAAAATATTAATATTATACTTGGAAAAAATAAAAATAGATTTGTAATTATTGTACATCTTTACAAACTTGTCAACACTCTTAAGATGGAAATTTCATACACTACTGGTGCCAATCAAAGAAACACTAATCCTATGTCTATAGAAGAAGTTCAAAATCTATGACAAGAAGTTGTATAATTGAAAGAAGTAAGTAGATTGATCTCACAACCAAATCCAAGAAATTTTGCTTCTATAAGTACAATGAGAACATGGATTAATATGCCCAAGAGATTTGATGGAATAACATCAAAATTTTGAGGATTTTTACTACAAGTCAAGTTCTACTTAAAATTGCATCTTTTCTAATATTTTAATGGATTTACTCAACTTGGATTTAAAAGCACATTTTTATATGGAAGTACTCTTTCTTGATTTGCACCTTTGATGAAAAAAGATTCATGATTCTCTTATGATTTGAATTCATTTCTAGAAGTATTTACGACCATATTTAAAGAAAATGATTGAAAAATAGTAGTAGAGACTAAGTTCTTAGCTTTATGACAAGGATCACAGTCAATCACTATATATGCTATTGAATTCTAAAACCTCACTTATTACATAGATTGGAATAATAAAGTACTTATCAACAAATTTTGATATGGATTGAAGGACTATATCAAAGATTTGTTAATGATAACATGAAAAGCAAAATCTTTGAAATAATTTATTACTCAAGCCATTACATGTAATAATTGATTATTTGAAAGGCATCAAGGACAAAGAATTGATTGAAGAAGAATAAATCAAGTAATGACAATATCTCCTATATTTTCAAAAACTTATTCACTAAAGCTAGAATCAATACAAATTAATATCATATATTTTAAACCTCTTACTAAGCAAAAATATTCATTGTTGTTAAGAAAGTTTATGCCTATATTATTGAGAATCCAAGCACATTGCTCAAAATTTTCCAAAGAAGCAATGCAATCACAAAATAAAAAGCATGGTTGCCAAAGAGGACAATGTGTCAAAAAATGAGTTTCTCCAACTACAATAGAGACTTTGTAATTGGAATCTTATGTAATTCCTATTAAAAGTCCTATTCTTTCTTCAAATCCTTTACCTTATTTTACAATAGAAAAATTTTAGGACCAAAAAATCACAACATCTTAGCCTTGTTGGATTCAAAAGCATCAGCTTATTTTGTAGATAAAGATTTTGTCAAAAAACATGATATGTCTTTTGTTAAGAAAATTAAATTTATATATGTAGAAATAATAGACAATCATTTATTATCATTTGAAGATGTTACATATGAAAGTATTCATATAGAAGTAGTAATTAGTTGTCATAATAGTTTAATAATATTTAATGTTATTAGATCTTCTTTTAATTCAATTATTTTAGGATTATTATAATTAAAAAGATATAACCTACAGATAGACTAGATTTCTTGCAATCTTCATTTCTTTTATAGTTTAATTCAAGATTTTGATAAGTAAGTAAAAATCCATAAGATGAATAGATCTAAACCATTATTAATAGATGCAAGAACTTTCATAGATGTTGTGAAAGAAGAATCAATTTTTATTATATATGCCACACCTATTATTGATGAAATTTTTTTTAGTCACATTCCAAGCTTATATCAAGCTTATTAAGATGTCTTTGAAAAAAATAATATAAATATTCTTTCAAAGCATTGTCCTCATGATTATTATATTGATCTTCAAGACAGAGCTCATCCACCATTTAGACCAATCTATAGTTTATCACAAAATGAGTTGGTCATACTCAAGGAATATATTGATGAGAATTTAGCTAAGAACTTCATATGCCATTCTAAATCTCTATGCAAAGCTCCTATCGTGTTTGTGAAGAAAAAAATAGATCTTTGCAGATGTATATAAACTATTGAAGATTCAATAAGATCACCATCAAGAATAAGTATCTTCTATCTTTGATTTTAAGTCTTTTTGATCAATTATATTAAGCAAATATTTATACAAAAATAGATCTACAAAGAGAATATAATCTAGTATACATTAAAAAAATATATGAAAAAAAAACTATATTCAAAACTAGATACGAGCATTTGAATATAATGTTATGCCTTTTGGATTCACAAATACATCAACTACTTTTCAACATCTAATGAATGATCTTTTTTGTGAGTTTCTTGATAATTTATTTATTTTTTATTTAGATAACATCTTATTCTACTTTGAGAATATATAAAAATATGAACTTCATATTTATTGTGTATTACAAAAACTTATAAATGCAAGATTATTTACCAAGATGGATAAAATATATATTTTACATTACTCAAATTAACTTCTTAAGATACATCATTTCAAACAATGGTCTTGTGATTGATTCTAAGAAGGTCTAAACTATCATAGATTAGAAGATCTCAAAAATAGTTATAGATGTAAAATATTTTTTCACATTTGTAAATTATTACCAGATCTCCATAAAGAATTTTTTTCAAGTTGCAATCCTTCTTACACACCTAACATGTAAAGACATACTTATGTAGAGCAAAAAATCTAGAATATTTTTTGAAGCCTTAAAGACATCATTTATTTCTATACTAATCTTATATTGTGTTGACTTTTTGAAGGCATTTTTTATGGAAATAAGTGCATTAGACTTTACAAAAGATGCCATTTTGTTAGAAATGGGGGTACGTGACAATCTTTATTTGGTAGGTTTTCATTCTAGAATTTTTTTAGTAATCAAAATTAATTATGATATCCATGATAAAGAACTTCTTGTAATTGTGAATTTATTTTATGAATTGCGTTAATATTTAGAAGGTACTTTTAGTTTTGTCATTGTATATATGGATTACAAGAACCTTAAGTATTTTATGTCAATATGTATTTTGAATTGTTGCAAATCCTGTTGAAGCATATTTTTATCAAGATTTGATTTCAAGATCACTTATCAATTTAAAAAACAACAAGGTTATTGGATGCCTTTTCTAAATGTTCTTATCTTGTATTAAAAGAAAGAGATTTAGTTTTGAATCAATAAAGAATGATTTTCTTGAAGCCAAAGCAAAATTTGATGAAGATAGAGAAAATTTGCTTTAGAAAGCATTGGACTTTTGGCTGTCACCAATTACTCAACCACATCTCAAGATAAAAAAATATCAAAATTATATATAAACTTTTTTATATAAGAGCAATTATATCAATACATATACTCTAAGTACCAAAGATCACCAAAAATGTGATAAAAATATTATAAAACCTTATATATCTTGATAGTGAATTTTTTCCAAACTTCATCAATTTATATTTCATTATTGAACTATCTAAATAAATCAAAATTTTACATGAGGTTCTAATATACTTTCAAAAATTACTACAATAAATTTCAATTGTAAATATTTTATGGATCTTCAGATATTGCTAAAATCTTAACAATAACTTCAAACCTTTACTTACATATATCTATGTGCAATTTTTTTTATATCTCACAAATTAAGTACTCAAATATTATAAAATTTTGATACATGGCTTTTTAACCTAATAATATATATATATTTAGAAATTTTGAACCAAAAATTTGTCCAAATACTTAAGATATGGATCCAACCATACTATCAACAAAACAACTCACTTACTACCTTTGAATTATATATGCTATCTTCAATACTCTATAATTTCTTCATAAAAACTCTAAATATAGAAATTCTTTTATAAAAAAAATAGGTCTTAAAATCATCCTTGTAGTCGCACCTCTCAATCTCTAAAAGTTATTGTCAAATTCCTTGTATCCTCAAAAGAGCAACAATATGTCTTAAAAAGACATCTTAACTTCAAATGGCTATAATTTCATCACACTAACTCCAAATTCTTTGAAATTTATATACAAATTATATCTCAAATTTTAAACCTTATAATCTTTATTTTTTATTCTTAAATACTTCTTTTGAAGTTGCCAAAATCCTTTATATGGTCGCATACAGCCTCTTGACAGCCTACTCGGCATAGCTTTTAATCATTAGGGATGAAAATCTTCACCATTTACCTTAATCCATCCATAATTTATTTTCATCCCTGTAAATAAGTTTTTTAGAAGTTTGGATATGTATCTTTGAATTCCAATCTTTTCTTTAAATTTTATATTAAATATCTAAATCCTATATAATTTAAACATTATAATCAAAATTGGTAAATCTAAAAATAAATTTTCTTATCTCAACTCTCTTTAAATTAACCTATTAATTATTCTAATATATATCAATATTTATACATATATTATATATTTTGGTTGATTTTTAGATACTATAAATAATTATAATAAAATATTATTTTTATGGTTTTTGTGACAAATCTACTAGTCTCAAGTTTATATGATTCTATATTTGTGATAGTTGATCATTTTACTAAGATTGCATATTTTATACTATATACAAAATATATCACAAATAAAAAAAATAGCTAAATTTTTTTCTTGACAACATCTATCACTATCATAGATTATCCAAAGTTATTATATCCAATAGAGGAATTTAATTTGTATCAAGATTCTAAAGAATCCTTTTTAAGATTCTAAAAATAAATGTAAAGCCTTCTTTGACTTTTTATTTGTAAATTGATGGACAAACAAAATAGGTGAATGAAGTTCTAGAACAATATTTGAAGTGTATCATCAATTATTATTAAGATAATTTGACAATTTTTTTGCCATTAATAAAATTCTTATATAATAATTTGATATATTTTTCTACTCACCAAACATCTTTTCCTACTAATTATCATTATCATCCACAACTTAATACTTTTGACTTTTTAAAAGTTAATAATCTTATAGCAAAAGATTTAGCAATTTTTTTGTCAGAGCTACATGCAATAATAAAGACATAGTTAAAGGAAGCTTAAGAATGACAAAAGATCAATACGGATGCCTATTGCAAAGAACAATTATAATTCATTATAGATGACAAGATATGATTACTTTGTTATAATATCAAGAATACTTGTTTTTCTCATAAGTTGAACTATTGTAGGCTTGAATCATTTTTTATTTGTAAATAAATCAATCTTATTGCTTATCAATTATATCTATTAGAATCTATGAAGATCTATCCTATATTCTATGTATCTCTTTTTGAGCCATATAAAATAGTGAATATCTTGGAAAGAAGACAACTGCTACTTCTTCTTATAAAAATAAATAATAATCAAGAATTTTGAGATAGAAGAAGTCTTCGATTTAAAGTAGCATTGAAATAGATTAAAATATCTTATTTATAAGTGTTGATATGATATTAATGAATAAACATGAGAGCCAAAAAAAATCTTATAAATACAACATAGATGTTTGAGACTTTTCATTGACATCCATCAAAATCAAGATGAATAATAGCAAAACTTTATTATGAAAGAAACAAGATCCAGAGAAGAGAGCATTCTATCTTCTATTCTTCTTTGTAATTTTAATGTATTTGTGATATTAAAGAGATAGAGAATCAACAACTAGGAGATTCAACTCAAGAATTATCACTTATTGACTTATTAAATAAGACATTGTGATTGTCACAACCTTCAAAATAAAGAACTTCAAGAACAACATGTCTTTTCTTAAATAGATGATAAGATATAATGTGTTTGATATCACAACTTTAGAAGAGACTCTTGATGTTTGGTGATTTAAATTAGAGATATCAATAACTCTTGACAATGTTTGAAATGTTTTATTTGAAAGGAGTTACAAAGGCATTAAAAATGATTAAATAACAAGGTGGTCTTTCTACCTTAATATAAGATATTATCGATGGCTAAGAAAACCTATTAACTATCTTCAAAGAGAACAAATATGTCAATGAAAAGTCTCAAACATTCATTAAAAAAGAAGGTAATATCATGGACATACATATTTATTCTAATATTTACTTATATGATTAAATAGAAGTAGATAAAAGTAGATTTATTCCTTAATATTTTCTAAAAAAAACTTCCTAGAAGCTTTATAGATGTTGCTTTTCACTTTACATATATTTGAAATTGATTGGTAAGTTAGAAACTTCTTCAATAAGTTAATTACATGTTGATAGCTTGTAAAAGAAGCTAACTATGTAGCACATATATAGAAAACTTGCTTTACAAGTTAAGATACGTATCTTATAAAGTTAACATGTTTTGGAGATCCTATAGGACATTACTACATTGCTCGTAATTAAGAGTATATATGGAAGCAAGAGTGAAGTTCTTCACTCTTATCAATATATTTTTAGTACTTAGTTTTGTTTCAAGACTTTCTAATCTTCTTTTCTTTGGCAATAGACATTTTTGTATAATATTATATCATCTTTGAGTGATTTTTTAGTCTTTTTTAGTGATACAAGAGTGTATTTATATTTTAATTCTTTGAGGTTCATATCCTTAATAATGAACAAGCATACATTAATAAAAATGAACTATCAAAGTTAGTATGAACATACTAAATAAAAGTACCTATTAAAGTAAGCAAATACATAGTGATCAAAGAAGAATGATTGAAGTGAAAGAAATAGGCATTGATGATGAGATGATACTAAGGAGGTATTTTTATACTATATACCATATTACTTGGATGTAAAAAATTACCTCAATACTCCTTGCTATATAGCTAAGATTTTTGCAATTACAACAAGGGCAAAGATGGAAGATTTGTACAAAGCCTTTGTCTTAGAAAAAATTATTGCTCTAGGTCCCAATTAAAATTTTAAAAAATAAAAAATACATAGATTATTAAAATATTTTTTTTCTCTTTCTATAATCAAATATTCATTGTAAGATAGTAAATTCTTTTTTTATTCTTTTATATACAATCTTTTAGAAAAATGAAATCTTAACGCTTCTTATATTCTTTCTTTAATCAACTTATACTCTTTAATTATCTAACACTTTGAGCAACTCTTGTTGATCCATCAAACATAAACTTTTATTCAAAAGATGAATGGATCTTGAAGTATAATGTATTTGGATGTTTATCTAATACTTCTATTTAGCCAAACACATTCTATGAAGAATGTTATATTCTATCTAGTCTTCTACTCATTCTTTGTAAATTATTAAAGGCCTAATAAAGAATGTAGTTATTGAAATGCATTGTAGGATAATGGGTTTGTGAATATATCTACAATTTTTTCTTTAGTGTGGATATATTAAAAATCTATGAATTGATTTTTATATTATTCTTATATTATAAAATATTTCATATTTATATGTTTTATTTGTTAGTAGTATTCTGGATTCTTTATATGAGTAATTGTAGCTTGGTTGTTGTAATACATAATTGTTGTTAGTTCTTACTTTGCATCAAGAGATTTTAATAAGAGGCATAATCAAGTTATTTCTTTAATAGATTTTATAAGTGCAATTAGTTTGGTTATTATTATTGATGCCATTAAATATTTTTATTTGTAGCTGCACTATACAATGGTAGTGGATTTTAATATATAGACAAAATCAATGCAATTCTTATAATTGTTAAGATCTCTACCAAAATCAATATTCCTATAGGCAATAAGTCAAAGTGGCTAAGGTTGAGCGTTATAATATAAATCATATTGATTGATATTTTTTTAGAGTTTTGTATAAATATCTATAGAAATAAAAACTTCATGGATTTTATAGAAAGAAAAGAAAAGAAAAACATCATTTATATATCTTTGCCAATGAAAGAAGATGGATCTTGTAGTTATGTATTGATGGATTTGAAATCCAACAAAATAATCTGTGGGTCTATTAATTAATTTAAAATTTGATTGTAAATATTATATGATATCTATAATAAATGATGGAATTAGAGACGCAATAGTATTATCATAAACATATATATCAATGATGGTATGAAGATCACCATGATTGCAATATATACATGAATTTTCCTCACTTGCAATTAATCAAAATTGTTTGAAAAAATTCAAGATTCTTATGTTCTATTGTTTAGAAGATTGATGCAATACATATATATTTTTCTTTAATTGACAAAAATATTTTATTTTTGTAAATCTTTGTAATCATGAAGCTGTATCATGTAGATTTTCTTGTGTAAATCTCCATTAAAAAATGTCATTATGATATCAAACTACTTAAGGTGCATATTCTTCATAGCAATAAGTATAAATATGGCATATATTGAATTTTATCAAATCATTAGAAAATAAGTGTTAGTGAAATCAATTCTTGATTTTTGTGTAAATTCTTTGGCATCTAATCATGCTTTGAATTTTTCAATGTCACAATTTAGTTTATATTTGACCTTGTAAATTCATTTATTTTGAATTGATTTTTAATAAAGTAGTCTTGAAACTAATTTCTATGTATTATTTTCTATAAGTGAAGCATATTTATAATTCATGCCACAATTTTATATCAAAAGATAACATGGTTTTTTTATAAAATTGAAATTCTTAGATTTATTTATCAATAGATGTTAGTAGTATCTCTAAGTGTGGTACCAATTATAAATATTAAAAATCTAAAATTATAAATAAAGATAAATCTTCAATTTTAGAAGCTTCAAAAGAAAAATATTGTATTGTGACTCTTTATGTGTTGGTTAAAAGTTCTTGAATAGATTTGAATTTAGAATGAAGTTGTTTATCTAGAGATGAATCTTATTTATTCAGTGAGTGAATAAACATTGGTGTATATTGTAAATCATGTTGAGAAATAATATGAAAAAAAATCTTCCATTTTTGAAATATTATCTCCTATTAGATGAATAAATTGTGATGTCCCACTATATATTATTAAAACGTGATATTTTGTAGATTGGTATTATAAAATTTCTTTTGGAATTGGAGTACCTTCTACTATTGAAAATTTGCATATTGCTTTAGTTGAAGTGACCTTAGATATATGATCTTTTTGTAAGTTTTTATTATTAGATATGGACTAAAAAATTAAGTAATTACTTGTATGCAATATTGATATATTTATTAAATTTTAAAGAGGTTGTTATTAAAAAGAAGTAGATATAAATGTCGAGAGTAATATTGAAATATTGATAAAATCATCTTTGCTTAGATCATGTTACAAATCAGAGTTGTAATTTCCAAAAGTTTTATCAATCTTATAATCTATACTTTTAATGGCAAAATTTGTAATAGGATTCTAAAATTTGTAGGCTCAATTATTGATGGAGTAATCAATAAAGTATGTATATATGCTTTTAAAATCAAGTTTTTTTTAGAATGGTTTATTAATATAGATCCATGAAAATAAGCCAAATATACAATAGTGTTGTACTAATATCTTTTCATCAAACTATAGTTCATATGATATTATATTATCCAATTGATTATTGATGGTATGATTTAATATATAAAATATAATGTTAATAGCCTATATCTAAAGCTTCTTTGGAAGAGATTTTGCATGAAGCATGCATCGAACTATTTCAAACATGGTTTAATTATTTTATTCAATATATCCATTTTGAATATATACTATGTTAATTTATTCAATATATCAATTTTTAATTATTTTATTCAATATATCCATATGTTCACTTATGCCACTGACAATAAACCATACATCTTTAAATGAGTCAGCTATTAGTGCTTGGCTAAGAATAATAATTATAACAACAAAAATAAAATCACTATCAAAATTTAAATTAGATTTTTTTTTTTTAGAAATACTTGATGATTGTAAACTTTTGGATAAATTAGCCTTATTAATACCACTATCTATTTTATGAGGATCTTTGTTTTATATATATATATATATATATATATATATATATATATTTTGATTTAAAATAATTGGCCAACCAATAGTGAATGTCATGGTAATTGTAACACTTTGTTCATGCTTTATGATTCCAAAAATAACTTATGTCTTTATGTCATTATTCTTTCTTATTAAAAGGTCAAAAAGGTATAGTAATTGATCTTCTGAAGAAAACATGATCTATTTCAATATTAATCGTGTCTTGATATTAGAATAAACTTTCATGGCATAAAAGATGTTCTTTGAGGTTGTCTATAGTATGAAAAATCTTAGATACATTTGACCATGTGGCTATAATGCTATTATAAGTAGGTAGTAAATTATATATAATCTTCAAAATAATCATTTTATTTAAGATAGTATAGCCAAAATCTGCAAAAATAGTTATTATTTTAGTTATATTTTGTATATGAATTGATATGTCGTGAGTATGTTGGATTGGATATTAAAAGAACTTATCTTAAAGAGTAAATATACTTTTTGGATTCTTCTTTAAATAAATAGAATATAGTTTGTATCACATTACAACCATAATTGAGCAATTTGTAAATTTTTCCAATATTTTTGGTGAAATAGATTTTTTGATAAATATACAAGCAATTGCATTTTTTTCATTCCAAGTATCAAGAAGTATGTAAAATAAGTAAATAAACTTTGTGATAAGTTACTGGTTGATTACTGATAATCTTGAGAATTACACTGATGGTTAGGTAGTTTAATTGGTAACAAAAGGTTGTTAGTAGAAGAAAATGGTTAAGAATTCAAAGGGTCATAATCTTTGGAATCTACTGGCCGACGGATCATCTTTTTGGTAGGATAAATAGGTTGAGAAAAGAAAAATCAGGGCCAGACAGTGATAGTCGTAAGCCAAGGCAAGCTTGGTGCTACTTCTTTTTGTTTCTTTGTTGTTGATGAATAATAGAGAGTTTTTGAATACAGAGAAGTTAGTCTGGAGTGCCAGACTGTGAGAGTCATATGCTGAGATATTGAATTCTGTGTGATGATGTCAAGGACAAGAACTCGATGAAAAAGCAATTCAAACAAGTGAGCTTTCACTCAAAGAAAGGTAACAAAATATAAATAAAAAAGTATATATATTGAAAGAAAAACTGGAATGGCTATTGCCAAAAGACAAGAAAACTAGAGACCCTTGAAACTAGACTGGAAGCAAGAAAGAAGTTGACAAGAGTGAAGAAGGCTTCACTCTTGTCTCTATATATACTATCTAACTAGGAGCTACGTGGCGACGTTCTATAGGACCTCCAATATGTGTTGACTTTGTAGGATACATGCCTTGACTTACAAGGCAAGTTTTTCTATGTGTGGGCTACATAATTAGCTTGATCTTCAAGCTAACAACATGTGTGGCACATGGCCAACTTATTGACGACGTTTCTAATCTAAAAAGTCAATTAAAGACACCTATGAAGTCAAAGCAGTATCTATGAAGCTTCTAGAAAGCTTTCATATTAAATACTATAGAATTGACTTACTTTTACTTAATTTTATTTACTTCCACTTATTTATATATGTAATTACTAGCTTATATGAGTATGTCCGTGACATTACCCCTCCTTCTTGGGATGAATTCTACGAGGAGCGATCATCATATGTTGAGAAAATCTATGATGCGATGAATTATATTCGCCACATACTCTGATCTTAGTTCTCTTCGAAGATGATTGATAGGGCCTTTCAACCATCGGTAGTGTCTCATACCAGGGCGAGAAGACCACCCAGTTATTTGATCATTGTTGAGGCCTTCATAACTTCCTTCGAATAGAATAGTTGGAATACCATCAGGAGTTGTTCCTACCTCTAACAAAATCACCAAACATCGAGAGTCCCTTCCCAAATCGTGATATCAAACGTGTTGTATCTCGCCATCTATTTGAGGAAGAACATGTCGTTCTTGAAGATCTTCATCTTGATTGTATCATCTTAAAGGTTGTGACAATCGTAATGTCTCATCCGGCAGGTCAGTAAATGAAGGCTCTTGAGTGGAATCCACTAGTTGTTGGTTCTCCATCTCCTAAGCACCACAACTACAAAGAAGCTACAAACAAGGATTGAAAGTAGAATGTTATCTTGCCTAGATGTTGTTTCTTTTATAAAGAAGGTTTTCATCTTGATTTTGATCGATGTCGTTGATGAAAAGCCTCCACTGCCTTTGCTACATTTGCAAGATTCTTTATTGGCTCCCATGTGCATTCACTAATATCATATCCGTGCAATGAACAAGATATTTTAATTTATTTTGGTGTCGCCTTGAATCTAAAACTTCTTCTACTTCAAACTCTTCATTATTGTCCACTTCTATAGGAAGAGGTGGAGCTTGTCATCTTCTTGGTATGTCCACTGTCTTGTATGGTTCAAGAAGAGACATGTGGAATATTGGATGGATTTTCATTGACTCCAGTAGATGTAAACGATATGCAACTGGATTGATTTGTGCAAAAATAGAATATTATCTAAGTCTTCGATAGTCCAACATGGCACAAGGATGAGTGGTCTTGATATTGCGACGAAGTAGCCATATCTTATCACCCAAGAGGAATGATGGTTGTTACTTTCGATAGACATCCACATTGACCTTTTGTTGTTCTTGAGCCTCTTTTAACTGCTCCTTCATCATTGCATGTAGCTCTGATAAATGAATCGCCAAATCTTTCATAGTAGGATTATCAACTTTTGAAAAGTCAAAAGTATCAAGTCATGGATGATAACCATAATTAGTAAAAAAAAAGGTGTTTTTTTTGTAGAAGAATGTACAATATTATTGGAAGCAAACTCTGCCAATGGCAAAAGAGTTGTCCAATCATCTTATTGGTAGTTAATGGTACATCTTAAATATTGCTCCAAAACTTGATTAACACGCTCCGTTTCTCCATCAATTTAGGGATGGAATGCCGAAGAAAGTTTTATATCCTCTTTTACAATCTTAAAAAGAGTCCGCCAAAATCTTCATACAAATTGAGTTTCCCTATCTGATAAAATATCTTTGGGTAATCCATGATAGCGATAGATATTGTCAAGAAAGAGCTTAGCTGTTTCTTCACCTGAGATAGATTTTATACATGGTACAAAATGTGCTATCTTCGTAAAATGATCTACTATCACGAATATAGAGTCATAAAAACCTGAGATTGGAAGATCCGTGATGAAGTCCATAGAAACAGAAGACCATGGTTGTTTTGGAATGGATAATGGCTGAAGAAGTCCAAAAGGTTGATGACGAGGAGTTTTTGATTTTGAGCAAACATCACATGATTGTACAAAATCTTCGACTGCCTTCCACATTTGAGGCCACCAAAAATCCTTAGATATCAACTCCAAAGCCTTATTATATCCAAAATGTCCTACTGCTGGAAAGTCGTGACGAGCTTGAAGAATACGTAAACGTGCTTCTCCTTCTGGAACATATAGGCGTCCTTCGAAATAGAGTAGGTTGTTCTTGAATTCAAATTTAGAAGGATCATGAGATTTAGAAGAATTATTCTTGATATCATGAACAAGAGGATCTGAAGGCATACTTAACTGGACTTGCTTAAGAAAAGTTCAATTAAAAGTCAATGTTGATTTTATTGCTCGAAGATGAAATTGCTCTGACTTCAAGAGAACCGTTCTTTGTTGCTGAAAAGCTGCATTTCCTTCTTTTGCTGCAAGATAAGAACGTTTAGACAAGGCATCGGACAAACCTTGTTGTTTTCCTGGTTGATAAGTGATGATGAACTCGAATCTTGATAAAGACATGTTCTAACGAGCTTGACGATAATTTAATATGCGTGTTGACATAAAATACTCGAGGTTCTTGTGATCCATATACACGATGACTGGACTAGAAGCGCCTTCTAGATAATGACGCCATTCTTGAAAAGAATCCACAATTGCAAGAAGTTCTTTATCATGGATCTCATAATTGATTTCTGCTGTTGAAAATTTTCTGGAATGAAAGGCTACTGGATGAAGTTTGTCATCTGTTTCCATTTGTGACAAAATCACACCTAGAGCAAAGTTTGATGCATTTGTTTCTATAAAGAACGCTTTGGAAAAATCAACAAGATATAAGATTGGTGCAAAAACAAGTGCTGTTTTCAAAGATTCAAAAGCAACTTCCCCTTCTTGATTCCATTGGAGTTTGTCTTTACAAGTCAAATGTGTAAGTAGAGCTGCAACTCGAGAGAAGTCCTTGATGAAGATCCAATAGTAGTTGGCAAATCCCAAAAAACATTGGACATCTCTTATCATTTTTGTGATCTTTCAATCTATAATAATTTGAACTTTCTTAGGATCCATCATAAGTCCATCATTTGAAATGATGTAACCTAAGAAATCGACTTGAGTAGTGTGGAATACACACTTTTTTATCTTGGCATAGAGTCCTGTATCTCTTAATTTTTGTAACACACAACGAACATGAAGTTTATGTTCTTCTGAATTCTTAGAATAGATCAAGATGTCGTCTAGATAATAGACTACAAAATCGTCCAAAAACTCTCGAAAAACATCATTCATTAGATGTTGAAAATCTACTGATGCATTTGTAGGTCCAAAAGGCATGACGTTGTATTCAAAATATCCATACCTAGTTCGAAACATAGTCTTCCATTCATCTCCTTCTTTGATGCGTACTAGATTGTATGCTCCCCAGAGATCTATTTTTATATAGATCTTAGCTTGATTCAGCTCATCAAAAAGTCCAGATATTAAAAATAATAGATACCTATTCTTGATGGTAATCTTGTTGAGTCCTCGATAATCAACACACATCTACAATGATCCATCTTTTTTCTTCACAAATAGAATTGGAGCTCCTGCTGGAGATTTAGAATGGCGTGTGAAATTCTTGGCTAGATTTTCTTCAATATACTCCTTGAGTTCAGTCAATTCATTTTGTGATAAACTGTAGATTGGTCCAAATGGCAGTTGTGCTCTTACTTGAAGGTCAATTGAACAATCATAGGGTCAATGTTTCGGGAGTGTATCTACATTCTTTTTTTGAATACATCTTGAAATTCTTGATATTGGCTTGGAATGCTACTTGAAGTCTTTTCACCAGTAGAAACAAGTGTGGCATAAATAATATATGGTGATTCTTTCATAGCAGCATGCAAGAAATCTTTTGCACCTATAAACACGGATTTAATTAAACCAGACTCATGACTCTCTACTTGATTAACTACACTATTAGTTATACTTTTAGAAAAAGTAAGAATTTAGAAAATCCAATCTATTTAAGGGTTGTATTTTTCTAACCACAATAAACCTAAAATGATTGGATTAGAGGGAGATCTAATGATATTAAATACTACAAAGCTATTATGACCATTGATTATTACTCCTATAGGAAGGATTTTGTAAGTAATATCTCCAGAAGACAATAGATAACCATCTATGACTTCTACATGAATAAGTTTAGTTTTCTTTACTAAAGATATGTTATATCTTTTAGTAAATTCTTTATCTAAGAAACACGCCAAGGCTCCTGAATCTAACAAGGTAGAGGCTTTGTAATATTTAGGTCCTAAAATTACATTTAATGTAAAATAAGGAGAGGGCTCTAAGGAGAGAATAGGACCTTTACTAGATATTGTGCAAGGTTCCAACCGCACGGTCCCTATTGTACCTGGACAAACTCGTTTTCTGACATATTATCTTCTTTCACAGCCATACTCCTCATTTTGTGATTGCGTCGTTTCTTTAGACAATGTTGAGCAATGTGCTTTGGTTCTCCACAATATAAATATAATCCTTCTTAACGATGACGAGTCTTTTCTTGCTTAGTATGAGGTTTGAAACATACTGCATCAATTTGCATATCCTTTACTTTCGAATGTATGTATTGAAGAGGTGTTGGTATTGCCATTGAATTATAGTAACGTTGAGGTCCACTTGTACGGTTCTCAGATCGAAATTCAAAAAGGCGATTGTCGCACTTCATAGCAAAGTCAATTGCTTGACTCAATGTTTGAGGATTAGGTAAATTGAGCATTAATTTTTTTATCTCATATTGTAATCTGTAGAAAAATTGGCTAATAAGTGCAGCATCATCCCACTTGATATCAGTTGCAATTTGTCAAAATTATGAAGCGTACAATGTTAATGATCGATTACCTTATCGTAAAATACGGATCTTATTGGTTGCAACACGAATTGCATCATGTTCTCCATACATGGCCGAAACTCCACCAAAAAAACCTCTAGATTATCTAATATTGGATCTCGTCATTCAAAAAAAGATGAAAATCACGATAGTGCTGAACCTGAAAGAAGCGTATCAATGAATCTAACTTGAGACCCTGGAGTTGGATAGCTTTGGGATTGAAGTTCAAACACAAGTTACTCTTGATTGATAAATCCTTGAAACTTGGATCTAGTGCCATCAAACTTCTCAAGTAGGATAATTCTTGGTTCTCTAACACTAGGAGGGCGTTCCACCATTGGAGAAAGGATATGATTTGGAGCAGATGTTGAAGCAGCTCCAACTATTTCTATATCTTCACTTCCTGCCAATCTTATTGCTCCTTGTGGTGGTAAATTGAGTTGATGCATCGTAAGCATTAACTCCCTCAATTGTTCTTGCATTTGTGCCATTGCACTCTTCATTTTAATAAGTTTTGTCATGATAACACTTAAAAAAGAGAAGATGTCTAATATCGCTCAAGACAAATAGAAGAGAGGACTTGAGAACAAAGAAAATACTAAGGACAATATCAATTTAGAAGAGGGTAATCCGTAACTTCTAATATGCTTATATCTTATCAAGAAAAAGGGGTAATCCACTCTTAATCAAGATTAGACAAAGCTCTGATATTGTAGGTGTACTCTTGTGAATCTGTCAAGGACAAGAACTCAATGAAAAAGCAATTCAAACAAGTGAGCCTTCATTTAAAGAAAGGTAACAAAATATAAATAAACAAGTATGTATATTGAAAGAAAAACTGGAATGGCTATTGCCAAAAGACAAGAAAACTAGAGACCCTTGAAACTAGATTGGAAGCAAGAAAGAAGTTGACAAGAGTGAAGAAGGCTTCACTCTTGTCTCTATATATATACTTTCTAATTAGGGGCTACGTGGTGACGTTCTATAGGACCTCCAATATGTGTTGACTTTGTAGGACACATGCCTTGACTTACAAGGCAAGTTTTTCTACGTGTGGGCTACATAATTAGCTTGATCTTCAAGCTAACAACATGTGTGGCACATGGCCAACTTGTTGACGACGTTTCTAATCTAAAAAGTCAATTAAAGACACCTATGAAGTCAAAGCAGTGTCTATGAAGCTTCTAGGAATCTTTCATATTAAATACTATAGAATTGACTTACTTTTATTTAATTTTATTTACTTCCATCTATTTGTATATGTAATTACTAGCTTACATGAGTATGTTCGTGACAGAGGAATTGAGAAACTGAATACAATAGGTAAGCTAGAGATCAGTAATTGAATATATATAAACCACAATGAGGGTAAGTGGGAGATGAACGGATAAGAATATTGAAGTATTGTTGAATTGATAGTCGTAGAATGGATTATGGGTTGAATTAAGACGGAAGTAGTAAGCCTTGGTATTTTGTAGTTTGATAATTGATTTCAGATAGCCAGAGTATAGTCAATTGTGACACTAACAGATCCAATTCATATAACCAATCTTTTCCCATGTTCGAACTCACATCTATTAGTTCAATTGCTTTGGTATATTGAAGCTTGAACACAACAAGAATAACAAAGTATTTGATCATTAAGTGAGGCATGAATTATATCAATAAGAGGTCATTTTTTATATCTAATAACAACTTGTAAAATCTTCTTTAATTCAAAAATAATCTCGACATGGTATTTTCAAATTAAAAAATGAGTTCCATCAAACATTTTGATTGGTATTTTGTCATGTTTATCCATGATGGAAGAGTATGATAAAATAATAAAATAATAAAAAATTTGAAAAATATAAGATAGTAGAATATAGAAATCAAGAGTCACAAGAATTCAAGAAGAATAAAAATGAGAATTCAAAAAATAAGAATTTAATAAGAAAAAAAAAGAAAATTAGAATATAAATTACAAAAATTAGAATGTAGAATCTTTGAATTTGCTGTAAAAATGATAAGAATGCTACATTCATAAATATAAAATTTTCAAATATATATATTATTCTATGCCTCAAGTTTGTTTGCAATGTTCTTGATTAATTTATATTTTTTTGGATTAAAAAATAAGTAAAAGAATCAAATTGAACTACTAAAATTTAACTTTACATGAGAAGAAATGATATCAAAGTAATTAACTTTGAAGTATAATTATTTCTAGAAGTCTGTGCAATGTATTTGCAATAGTGGACCTATAACCTAAAAGATTTTTTACTCTTTCTATAATCAAATACTCATAGTAAGTTAGTAAATTCTTTCTTTATTTTATCATATATAATCATTTAGTAACATCAGAGTTCAATACTTTTTGTATTCTCTCTCTAATCAACTTATACTCTCTGATTGTCTAATCTTTTGAGTAGCTCTTATCGATCCATCAAATGTGAACCTATATATAGATGACAAATGAATCTTTAAATATATTGTGTTTGGATGTTCATCCAACAATTATTATCTTAAAGGATATTTTTGTAATTATCACAAAAAAATAGGAATATATATAATATTATTAAAAATTGAGGGATATTCGTAATATTTAAAAAAAATCAAGGATATATATATATATATATATATATATATATATAATAAAAAATTGATATATTAATTTATTTAAATATATCTTTTATAAAATTTTAATCCTATAAGCTTTTGTAATTGATGATAAGTAATCATGTTACTTAATTAAAATTTCTTTAAGTTTAAATCATTAATGTAATTAAATATTTGATTCTAAAAATAAAATTTTAAAATATTTTTTTTTAGTAATTAAAAATATTTTAAATATTTTAAAGAAAACTTAATATCTTATGAGAAATTTCATATCTTATAATATTGATGGCAATGTATAAAAGACAAGAATCACAACAAAATTCTAAAGATATAATATTTAACTAAAGAACCATATAATAATGCTTGATAGGCTATATAACATATGTCCAACTTGTATAGTAAGTTTTTGATATATATACATCATAACCAAGTTTTCAATCTATCAATCACCTAAAAATATTTATAAAGTCAAATTTATATCTACAAATGTTTTAAGAAGCCTTCTAATGAGATATTATTTATTCAATTACTTTTACTTATTTCTACCTAATTTATTTATTTCTACTTATTTTAGTAAATATAATAACACATGTGAATTTCCATGATACAAAGTTGGTTTTTTTTGTAAGACAAATGTATGCTTAAGAATTCATCTTAATAGATACAAAGTTTCAACTTCAATCTTTAGTATATGTGGGTTTGCATGTGTGTTAGTACACAACTATTTTTACCTATAGTAGTAGATAACACCACCATAATCACATACTCACTTTTAAATTTACTTATCATTTTAATATTATTAACTTTATTTGATTATTTTACTCTTTTTATCTAATATTTTTTCTTACAATGGCCTTCTATATTACAGTACTTGCAATTATCATTCTTCTTATAATAATGTAAGTATGTTTTAGTAATATGAATATGAGATGTAGCTTGGGTTTTTACGTTGTTTTTATTGTTGCTTATATCATTCAATATGTATATATATATATATATATATATATATATAGCTATATGTTAAAATAATTAACTTGCATACAATTAAAAAGTAAAATTAGTTATATTTTTTTTTATAATCTTATTAAAATGATATAACATGACTACAAAAAATCTCACTACAACTTTTATAAATTTTTTGTTTAATTTTAATTTTAATTTTTGATTTATTTTTAATTTTAAGCCTAATTAAATTAATTTTATAAACCATCTCTCATGATTTGTATATATGTGTGATAATTTTCTCAATTCTGTCCAATCACTAAATCTAAACTCGTGAAAAAAAAGTATTACAGGATTCATGAAACATGTTGGTAATTCTCTCATCTTGTTGTTGTTTTTAGATTTTTGTTTCGTTTTGATTTTTAATTTTTGATTCTATTTATTTATTTATTTTGTATAGATGTATAAACACACTGAAAATAGGACTTTTGATTTTGTGTGTTGTTAATTCCCTAGCTGAATTAGATTTACAAGCATGTTAATGGGTTTTGTGCACTATCAGCAAACTCCCTTCTACAAATCCTTGTTAATTAAGGTAAATATTTATTTATTTTCTTTAATACATGTCGCTTATTTTAGTTTAGTTTTTTTCATGTTCTGATTTTTTTTAATAAATGTTTTTGATTTTAAATGAAAAATAGATTTCATAAAACAGAGAATTTTAATTCTTAAAAAAAAAATATGATTGACTACTTATATATGATATTATATTCAATATTACCCACACAATGAAATAAATATTTTAAATACTTTATATTTTAATATGTATTTTCTCCCCATTTTTATTTTAGGAAAAAAATTTAAGTGTTTATTATTTAAGAGTGTATACACACACACACACACATATAGATATATATATATATATATATATATATTCTAGGTGATATTTATTTTTTTGAAATAATAATGAAAATACGAAATATTTTACATATCTCAATTTCTTCTGCTTAAAAAACACATGCAATAGTTTACACAAAATACAAAAGGTTTAGTATGATCACAAGTGCGCATTATTTTCGAGAAGCAAGTAAAAAAATAAAGAAATAAAATTAATATTCATCACTCTCGAGTTAAAAATTGGAAAAAAAACATACAAGTCGTAGGCAAAGAATACAGTCGAAGAGAAAGCGAAACAAGGTGCTGTCAACGCAAAGCAGCACACACAACATGTGAGGCCCGAAGCAGCTTTTTTACTTTTACTTTCACGTTTTGAGAGCAAGAGCGGCTTTTTGAAAAGTTCCGCGTTCACACGGGAGAGGGAAGTGGAGCGCGGGGGAGGGAGCGTGGCGCCGTCGCCCTCGTACATAGCTGGAGCGTCCACATCCCAGCGAGGGAAGGATGGTGATGGCAACCAGGGCGGGGACGGGGGCGGGGCTGGGGATGGAAAAGCCAACGGGGTCACCACGTGTGCCGCCTCGCTCTTGCTCATGGATCGCCATAGCCACCTCTTGCATGGACCAATCCAGCTTGCGACGCCACTAGCGTCTTCTCATTGCAACGCCAATGGAAAGGCCAACTCCAAAATCGTACTGTAATTTGATGATGAGTCTTGTCTTTCATTTCAGCGCTTCTTAGCGTTGTGTGTGTGTGCGTGTTTTTTTTATTTATTTGATGGAGCGATTGATTGTTGGATTTCGGAACAGGTTCTGGTTTAGTGGAACTTAGGTGATGTAGTCGGGATTAGGCGAAAAATTTTTGGTCTCTGAGAAGGATTTGGTGATTGGTGTGGAAGAGTGGCGTCATGCAGGGCGTGTGATTGCTGCTGACGTGGATCGAGGTCATGTTCTTTGTATTGGCTTATGGAGTAAGAAGGACGAGGAGTTGATTGTGGTTGTCGAGTATCATGCGGTTGTCGTGTTTACGAGGAGGATCTTTGGAGGGAATCGTTGAATGCGAGTTCAAGTCCATGAACATGTAGCGTGGGTTTTTTTTTTTTTTTGAGGGATATAGTTGATGCGTTGTGCCATAGCCGGGTGAAATACGTGTTCCGATTTAGTTGGCAGTATGTTGCGAGCTGTGGGAAAGAAGGTGAGACGCGTTCTTCGTGAAGAACTTCTCGCTGGGTTGCAGGGTCGAGGTTTAGGAAGGATTTATGACGCGTCGGGAACGGGCGTGCGGAAGCATGGATGGGGAATATCCTCGCGAGAAACCCACACCAACAGCCTTTACATTCATCACACGATTGGTGGCGTTGGTCGTGACTCGGTTGCAGTGACCGTGGGTTTATTGCACTCCCTTGAGAGATTGCAACCCGGAATAGGCTACTTCAGGCCCATCGACCAAACCACAATTGGTGGCTATAGGTGAGTTCGGGTGCACCATTTGTTTCGCTATTGTTGGTTAGCAGGGGTTTTGTGAATTTTGCATGATTATTGCTTGTACTCTAAGATCGAAATTATGTTTAAAACTTTTGTGTCTCTTGATTTTCTCATGGATTGTCACGCATCAATGAAAAATATCCGGTACTGTGGAAGGCAAGTATAGGTACTTTATTTGAGGGAATCCCGGAATGGGTTGTTGTGTCATTACAATTCTCTGAGCATAATTTGTAAATTCTAAAAGTTTGGATTGGCAGATCATGATTTGTTTGAGTCGTACATGAGCCTGCACTGTGTAATTGGTTGTGCGTTGAGATTGATATGTTATGAAAAAAGCCTTATTGGTTGATGATGTGTCGCAATGTGGCTTGTTTTCAGGTCCAAATTGATCAAGAGCGTTTTCAAAATGAAAGACGATCCAGCAATCATGCAGGGGGTTACGCAGGACCGTGCTTATGAGCTTGTCACGAATGACAAGATTGATGACTTGTTGGAAGAAGTTCTCAAAGGTTGGTATTACGTTATGTTTTAGCTTCCACTTTATGTTCCTATTGTGTACGACTTTAAGCTCACTTTTGGTCTGATACTTGCGAAGAAAATAAATAATATTATTTATCTTTAAGTTTCCTTGATTCATTTGTTTGAATGGACGCAGCCTATGAAGCTTGCAGGGTCAAACACGACTTTGTAGTTGTTGAGGGGACAAGTTTGAGAGGCGGTGGTGACGACACAGTCACCCTTAATGCCAAAATCGCTCAAACTCTGGGATCATCAGCATTACTTGTCACAGATGCAGGTATTTCGTTGGTCATCAGGTTTAAGAGGTGTTAAACCAGCCTGCCATTAAGATCCATTGTGTAAGTAGCAGGCGTAGAATACTCTGCCTTTCAATTATTTCAAAAAGCGTGTTGCTGCTTCATCAGCAATAGCGCCTTGCGGCCCATGATCATTTGCGTATGCATGCCTGTGCGATTATACACTTGTGTGAATGACTTTCTTCAAGTACTCTTAGCGGTGAAAAATTTATCCCAAACAGTATTATACGTTAAACCCTGGTTTCGCCGACATTTGGATTTGCAGGAATTGCTTGTGGCAAGATGGATAAAATGAAGAATTGGGATGGATTTGACTGGGAGAAACGGGTTGTTAACAATGCCAAGCTGAGTGACTTGGTTTTCAGACGCGAACACGTGGATGTGGTGGGAGCAATCGTCCATCGTACACCCCAAACTGAAAGGAAAGATAAACTGCTCCGGAAGGTGTTTGAGGAAATGAAAATACCATTTGTAGGAGCCTTGCCTGAGGACTCGGTCTTGCGGTCTGTGCAGGTAAATTTGGCTATCGTTAATGTTCACTGATAGTCAATCAGAATCTAGGTAAAAACTAGTCCTTTGGGACGATGGTCATTATTCTACATGTTTCTAATAGCGACATTGGGATAGCATTTTCTACTGTAGTGTATTACAGTATCGTACTGTCTAAAATGACAATCTCGCTTACCTGCCAAGCCTATATTGTATAAAGAAGTGGAATTTGGGTTTCTCCAGTACAAATTGGCTGGTTAGAATGTAGTAAGTTCTAGGAAGAATCGTATAGTTAAATGGTTTGCGGTGCGTTTTCGGAAGTATTGGATCGTTAAATAGTTTAGTGTGATGTTAAGAGATTAATTTATGTGCTTAAGAACCTCAAATTCTCGTGCTCTAGTGGCTTTCTTATGTTTTATAGGTACAAGATGTTGCCAAAAAGCTCGAAGCAGGACTGCTATATCCAGTTGAGGATGAGGAGGTTGCTATGTCAACGGAAGTCACTCAATATCTTGTGGCTACTGAACAACTATCTGATTTGCTTCGCCACTTGCCTCGATATGTTGATCCGACGAAGGGCTCCATCGTCATTACTTCCGCAAATCGAGTTGACATTCTACTGGGGCTGATACATCTTCACGAGTCCAAGTCGAATGCAAACATAGCAGCCGTGGTCCTTAGTGGGGGCAAGCCTCCACCGAGGGAGGTCCATGAGTTGTTGAAGGTGCAGCTCTAATTTCACTAGTCGTTATCAACAACCTGGCCATGACATTTGCTTGATACATGTTGCAGTATCTGATCTCGATGTCACCTTTTGCTTGTATTGAGTATTGAGTACATAACTGTGTAAGATTAATCGCTCTTTTTGTTGCATGTCAGGCCCGGAATTCAGGCACATTGCCTATTATCCTAAGTCCTCAAATGACATTTGAAACTGCATCTGCACTTGCAAATGTGGAGGGCTATATCTCGTCCAAAACTCCTCTGAAGGTCGAGCGGGCTCAGGTACGTTCGTCGTGTTCCCAGTTCATGACGTGCAAGTTCATGTGTAATCATTCGTAAAAACGTTTCAGTGTTAACATTACCTCATCGTTTTTTCTTGCAGACGTTATTTGACGACAACATCAACATGAAGCTTATTAAGGATGCAATGTTCCAGGTAAACTATTTGTCATAGAATTGAACCTGCCTGGTCTTAATGTTGTTCCAGTACCTATTGGATTGAAATTTAAGTTTGAATTAAATTCTCCTTTTACAACGAAGCTCTTTGTCAAGAACATCCATATTGTTATCAACCGAATGTTGACTGCATGCTGATTTGCAGGAACGTCCGGTGCGAATGAACTCCAAGCTATTCCAACATAACCTCTTCACGCGGGCTAAACAATGCATTCAGACAATTGTGTTACCTGAGGTCATTTCCTGTGCTCATGGCTGTCTTTTCTGTCAACCGTGCCAGTAGAATTCATTTCTGGCGTTCGAGGTCTTATTCGATGGAAACTCATTACTTGGTAGTTATTGCAGCATTACTTGTTGAGCTTGTATATTGTATTAAACCACTTAGCTGTCATGACTTGAACATGTTGACAAGTAGCTTTGCATCACGTTAACTTTGTTAACAAATAAGTCTCACGTACTAGCAGGGTGAAGAACCTAGAACATTACAAGCAGCAGGAACTGTTCTACGAAGGGGACTTTGCAATCTAATTTTGCTGGGAGATCGGGAGAAGATTGAAACTTTGGCAAAACAATTTCGAGTGGACATTAGTCAAGCTCGCATTGTTGATCCAAGAGATTGCCCTGAGACTGAAAAGTATGCCAGATATTTTTATGAATCTCGTAAGCACAAGGTAATTGTTTTTGGTAAACTTTCTTGCGTTATACGAAGTATTGGTTTCTACTGTCCTGCATATTTACTGCTATTTCGTCTGGTTTGTCTTCGGTTTAACAGTGAAATGATCATCTGTTATATTAATCCATGTTTTTAGGTCGTTAGGTATGGTGTAGGTACTTAGTGAACGACGCAGTCAACTTGCTAGGTTTGAACAAATTATAGATCACTTATGGAGGTTTTTTGGCACCTGTACAAATTGTGCGTTCACTTCCTTACTTCCAAGGTATTTCGGGAACAAGCACCATTAACCATCTAAACTTATGGTGACGACATCTTGTTAATCTTGTTTTCCCGCATTGATCTGTCAACTTACAAGGCAGCAATCCTAGGAGAATAGTGTTCACATACTTATGGGAGATCTTCTTTATCCATCAATTCTAAGAGAAAATATCGATCAATACAGGGAATAACACTTGGGCAAGCTCACAATATTTTGATAGGGGATGTGAATTACTTCGGCACTTGTATGGTAGCTGAGGGGGCTGCTGATGGTATGGTCTCCGGAGCTGTTCATACTACTGCCAACACAGTTCGTCCTGCACTTCAACTAATTAAGGTTGTGGACAGTTGAATCAGCTCTAATCTCACATTTCGGCTTTCGGTTTATTTTTCTCCGTTCTTTATGTACGCTGATATCTCCCAAAGCTCACATGACTCAGTGATAAACTATGCGATTGATGTACATTTTTGGGTGGATCAGACACTTCCAGGCATTCCTGTGGTTTCCAGTGTCTTCTTCATGTGCCTACCTGGAAAGGTACTGGTCTATGGTGACTGTGCCATCAACTCAGATCCAACAAGTGAAGAATTGGCAGCAATAGCTATAGCTTCTGCAGATACTGCTGCTGCATTTGGAATCAAACCACGGGTGGCAATGCTGTCATATGCAACAGGGGACTCCAATAAAGGTCGATCATCTTTTGATAATTTATACAAGTCATTATAGATGAACCTTCGTGATTTTTCATTTCGAAGTTAACTTGGAAATTTACAGAATGGAATAGATTTTGAACATAAAGCGTAATTTTTGTATTTTGGAGAGAATTTAGAGTGGTTTAAATGTCTGTTCTCAACACCCAGCAGTACAATTGAAATATAACTATGACTGCAAAATGTCAAACTGAAAATCATGATGTGGATCTTATTACATTGGTGTCTGGCAATTAACATTTACCATTTTTTTGGATACTAGGTCCTCTTATACAAAAGGTTATTGATGCAACCGCAATTGCAAGAAAACTACGCCCAGACTTGCTGATTGAAGGACCTTTGCAGGTAATAATATTCGTTCCTTGTTCTTATCATTAAAAGCTTAACTCTTAGGTCTAATGTTGTATTTATCGTTTGAGATATTAGCGGCTTAGACAGTAGGTTTTATTATTTACAAGATTGTTCTCATTATTGATGCATTTTATCCTTCGTAGCCAATTTTGAGTTCCTGCGAATTGTAAGACTGTAAAATTCGTTCAGCATCATTTATTATCTGACTTAAAGCTTAATTGTTTTTGCAGTATGATGCAGCTGTTGATCCTGTCATAGCGAAGACGAAGATGAAAGGGGCTGAATCTGAGGTTGCTGGAAAGGTAATTATTGCCTCTTCACGTGTTAAATCTGCACTATCATCTCTTTAAACAACACATCCGATACGTTCCACACGTAGAAAGCCTGTTTTTATTTGATGGAATATCTATGTTGTGGTTGATGGATAAGTGAATTGGTACAGTGTACCAAACCAATTTTTGCGTGAAAGGCTTTTGTAGACCATCGTAATTTGGGTGGTGCTTTTCATCTTGACATTCAAGTTACAAGGACAATTGGCTGAAAATGTATCGTCTTCATGTAGGCGTCGGTGCTCATCTTTCCAGACCTTAACACTGGAAACAATACCTACAAAGCTGTTCAGCAGGTATTTTCAAGCGCTATGCCTTGTCCTACGACTTGATTCTTCTTTATTGTCATGATGTGGAAAGCCGGGTTTTGTAGAGTTGAATATGGGAGTGGAGGAAGTTGCCTTCTGATTGGATACTTGAACCTTCAGATAGGGCAAGGCATAGCTTTGCTTGCCCTATCTGAGTTCCGAACCCACAGCGTCACGTTTCTGTCGAATTTTTGGTTTTTTTTGTCAGGATGTGATTGTTTCATTGTTCGAACTTGACCTACAGTGAATAGATTACCTTAGCATCAAACTTGATGAGACAGTGGTTTTGTGCAGACAACTGGGGCAGTAGCAATGGGACCATTACTGCAAGGGCTGAGAAAACCCGTGAACGACTTGAGTCGAGGTTGCACTGTACCAGATATTGTCACCACTATCGCTCTTACTGCAGTACAAGCAGCTGCCATGAAGGAGACCGCAAAAAGGGAGACTCCAAAGGAAAACCTTGTAGCTTCAGCGGCGTAAACCCAGCAACTACGGCTATTCCTACCCCGCGTTGAGTGGCTGAAATTTTTCACGTGTATTGATCAACAGATTAGTGTCTTATTGGAGATAGAGGTTGGGATAGAAGGAGTATTTGTAACCAAACAAGTACAGGCAAGTTCGTTGCTTAGGTAAACTAGGCCAATGTGCACCTTAACTTTCTAAGCTTAACATAGTGTAGAGTTACACTTGGATACTTGGTGTTCAACAGTTGTATTGTGCAGTTACAAACATATGTCTCGAGCACTCGTAGCAAACACGATGCATTAGAGATGAGAATTTTGTACGATGTAGATTAATAATCAACCCAAGTTAACCCTCATTTATCTAGTGATTGAATAATTAGTAAAACTTTTGTGACGATTCGCTAAGTGAAAATTGAGAGTTCGGGGCCAACAGTAAGCGAGTCTCTCCCACCAACTCACAATCAAACTCATGGAAGTAAGTAGCAATCAGTTCAGTTGCAGATGTGACCAACCAGCACAATTGTTTATTTGTGGAAGAAGACACTTACCGAATCACACACATAACAGGATTGATGCCGACGGATTCGATCAAAATGTTTCAGTTCATGAATTGAATTGACGATGCCAGATCGACCCACAGTGCTCTACAATTTGAACTCACATGTGAAGTTGATAATGACACTTATTGATCCATGATAACAGATCCGTGCACACTAAGATTACTGCTAACTTTGAGCCAATGCCTTTCACCAACTTTTTATCCTCATGTATGTGGGTATTCATTTTCTATTTGAATTATCTAGTTGGGTTAGTTGAGGCCATCAAGAATCAACCTCCATTATAGGCACTTGGAAATGTGAAATTGATGTTCTTTAAAACAAAGAGCTTGAGTAGGTTTAAGTATTTTTTTAATGTTGTTTAATTTGGTAGCTTGCAACCAAAAGTTGTTAAGAATTGCCCAAGGAAAGATAGTACAAGGAAAAATGCAAAGATTATAAAACAATTCAAAGATGTTTATATGACCAAATTGAAGCAAAGTAAATGTCTTTTGATTTGCAATTGCTATAAACCATAGGAATCTTAGATCTTTGTGAGTTTTATGGAGTAGTCTTGGTGGTTGATGTAAAGGGCTAGCTTTGATGTAACTAATATTTTGCAAACAATCTTAGTAGGCAAAGTGTGTCTAAATAGACTAGCTATTATTTTTGGTAATTTGCTACATAAATCTAGAAGCTAATCCTTGTATCTTCAATGTTTTGCTTTTCTTGGTCCTTGATATGACTCATATTATTATCTAATAACAAATCTCTTTATATTTCCTTTTATTGTTGATACTTTGTTTTACAAAAACCCTCAAAATTAGAACTATCTATAATATGCTTCTAATTAAAAATAAGTATAGATTACAATTTGTATTATACAATCAGAAAAATTAAATAGGCAACATTTTTAGTAAGATCAGTAAGTCCATTCAAACATGACTATATATAAATTTTAATGTCTAGTTTGTCATGAATAGTCTTTATAATTATATTAATAATAGTATAAATAAGCTGTAAAAGAATTATAGGATTAAAAAAACTCTTGTGATAAATTTAAAACTTTATATAGTAATCAAATACAATTAGTCTAATGCATTGAACTAAGATGCATTAATATCAAGTATGTTGCAACTTATTAGCTTTTTTATGATTTTATATCATCTTTTTATTGTAAAATAATGTATTTTAAATCTATGCATATTATTCAAGCACTTCTTTATTTTTCAGAGAGTGTTCATGTTGACTTAAATTAAAGTCCAAAAAGTGGTATAAAAATCAATTTACATTATTATTACATTTAGTGAATATCTAGAGTATCTTGACAATCATACATCTATATAGGTACTACTTTCTTAATATAAAAAATATTAGAGATTTTTATGATTCTTGTTGTACTTAGATATTCTATGTAATGATTTTGGTACTTTTTATAGTTGGCTATGTTTTACTTCTTTACAAAAAAATCTTTTATACAAGTAAAATCCTAAACCCTAAATCCTAAACCTATTTAAAAGATAAATAAATCCTTTTCTTTATTAGATACAAAGTTGTATAAGATTGCTAATATTATCAATTTATTTTGAATATTTCTACTATGTGTAATGTATTTGTATTTTTGATATGGTTGAAGCTTTAAAATTTTACATGGATTTTATTACAATAAAATTTTTTATGTCAATGATGATATTTTTTATATTTTTAAAATCTTTATATAGAATTATCTTTTATTCTATTTTTATATAATAAATTTATTATTTTTTTATTTAAATTTGTCAATTTTTAGCTACTATCTTGGTTTCTTTATTAGTAAAAGTTCTAGAATATTTATTATTAACATTATCATTTAGATCTCATATAATTTTTTAATTGTTAGAAGTTCATATTTAATAAAAATAATGTATGTATTATGATTTTTTTCTTATTTAATATTAAATAATAAACCTTAGAATTAACAATTTTTTATAGAAAAAATACATTTTTCAAATAATTGCATAGATAAATTATATTGATTCATATAATCTTAAGAAGTGTCTGGATCAACACCAATATGGAAGTTGTAACATAAGAAGTTATAAATAATGTTTTTGTGGTTAAAGCTAGAAAGAACAAGCAAGGCACTTGTAAAGATTAATAAGTACTATTTCTTTATTTTCTTGGGTGAAACTTGTAAATTAGATTAAATTATTTATATATTATGCAATACTATCTACAAATATCTTTTAAAAAATGAGAGTGTATTTTTTCAAGCCAATATATTAAATACAAAGATCAATTTTTTTGATTCTAAGAATGTTTTTATTATACTTAAAACGATTTGATTGGTAAATATAATGGTTGGTTTAAAAAGTGATTTTAGAATTATATATTAATGTAATTTAATAGATTTAATTTCTTTTAGTAATAAACTTTGGTTTGAATAACATATAATTCTATATTACACTTCAATAATATATTTTTAAATAATCTATATTACACTTCAATAATATGATTTTAAATTAAATTAAATAATTTTTTTTCTATATGATGTAATATTATCAAAAGTTCAAAAAGATTTAGATGGATAAAATAGACAATAAATAAAGTAATTTTTTATTAATTAATCTATTAAAGAAGAGTTTTATTTTAAATAAAATTATTATTTTTTATTATTTTATAAATAAATTATAATTACAGCTATTTGAAATATTTTTAGTTTAATTTATATTCACAATATACAAATATTTATGTACTATTGTTATTAGAATGTATACAAGAAAGCTAATTTTGAAATTAAGAAGCTTGATATTTGTTAAGAACATGTATCTATATATATATGGTATTGCTAATGCAACCATAATTTTGCTATTGCCAACACAACTTGCCATCCACTCAACATTCTTTAGGTTTTTTTTTATTCTAATAAAGAAATACTAATATTTTATAAAATTCACTATTTTTTGAAATCATATATAATAAATAATTGAAAAATTATACAAAAAACTAAAAAAACAAGTCTAGTATTGTGTTGGTAGTAGAAGAAAGAAAATTGAATTGTTTCAAAAATAATTTAATTTTTTTATTCCATTTACAAACACTTTGTTTTGGGTCTTACAAACACTTTGTTTTGGGTCATACAAACTCTTTCAAAGATAATAATATAAAAGTTTTAGAAAAGATTGTTGAAAATCTCGTGGTTGGTATATGTGGATTTGTTTATATAGACTATTATTTAAGAAAGCAATAACAATATTGAATTGTTGGAGCTCTATGTCTTTAGTAGCAACTACATCAAATAAAGTACAACTAGAATGATGCTTAACAACTGGGCTGAAAATTTTAATGCATTCAAGACTTTTTTTTTGCATGAATCCTTTAGACAAAAGCCAAGCTTTGTAATTTTGAAGTTCACTATTAGAAATATGATTGTTTTTATAAATGAATTTTCAATAAATAGTATTTTGTCCAAATCGAAGGGATTGTTTGTCTTAAGTGTGTTTTTCAATTAATTGAAGATATTCAACTTGCATAGCTTTTGTTTATTAATTGCCTTTAAGAGAGGCAGGTGCCTTAATATAAACTTATTGTAAGATATGCCATAGAGTTTGGATAGAGATAAATAGAGGCATTTATTGTAGAGATTAATGTGGTGCAAGATGCACTTTTCAAAATATCATGCATAGATTAGTAATATTGACATTGTAGCAAAATTAAAAAAACTTAGGTGAGGTCATGAAGAGAAAAATGAACTCCCATTGCTCCAAAGTCTTCCATTAGTTCAAAAAAATTAAAAGACAATTTTTTTTTCTTAAGATTCAAAAGAAACAATATTGAGTGTAGTTTCAAGAAGAAGACTTGTTGCTACATTAGAGAGTCTATCTTGTGAAATTAGAGAGGAATGAAGTAGATCAAAATTAAGAAATAAAAAAATTAAAGAATCAAAATTAAAAAATGCATTGAAATTAAAACATTTAAATGTTTCGTCCAATGTTGGAACAAAGATCTTAATGACTTCGTTCATAATTGTATGCTAAATTTTGTAAGATTTTTTTAATAAAGAATAGCTGAAATGTTTTATAGAAGAGTACTAAGCTCAAAGTTTTGTATTTTTTATTTTTGTTTTTTTTAATATGTATATATACAAAAGAATCAAAAATCTTATAATGAAGTATAGAGGGTTTAGAACCAAAAAAAATTTCAAAAGAGATTTGATTTCTACTTTGAGAATTAATTGTTTGGTTCAAAATATAAACCTCAATGTTAATAGTTTTGGCTCAAAGATGGAGTAACAATACTTTTTTTAATATAACATTAATCTAACAGCCTTAAAAACAATTCAATTGTCTCTTTTGATATAACTATTTTGTTGCAAATTATACACAATGTTGAACTTGTGATGTATTTTTTGAAGGTAGAATTATAATATTTGCTTCCTTGATTAATATGAAAGAATTTTATGAACATAGATGATTATTATTTTTTGACTTTTAACATCTATTGAAAGTATGCAATTATCTCTAAATTTTATTTTGCAAAATATTTAAAATAGTAAAATATTACATCATCTTTTAGAAGTATAATATATAAAGAGTCTCTAATAGATGGAACATTAATTTTATTCCAAATATTATCATGTAAAAATTTATTTAGAATAGAATTCAAATTTCTTTGTTGTTTTGTTGATATACAAATTTGGTATAAATTCTTAGCATGAAACTATGAAAAAGTGAATAATTTGGTATTCTATTATTTATATTAAAATAAAAATATATATATATATATATTTTAAAATAAAAATATTGATATAATCCATGTATTTATAATAGAAATCAATATGTTGAGATTAAATTTGAGCCAAAATAATACAAATTTGATCTCAACATATTGGAAGTTATTGTCTAAAAAAATTAGCAATTGAATGTAGAAAATCTCAATTGATGTTGTGTGGAATTATAGTTGGTTTTCTTAAAACTACAATGATTAGAAGTTGATGCAAGCAATTGATATGCTTGCTTTCTAAAATAGATTTTTTTTTCTTTAGACAAAAGCTTACAAGCAACAAGGTTTTAGGATACAAAAGATGTGCCAACTTTAAAGACAATACCAATAGAAGACAAAAATTAAGTAAGAGAAGAAACAAAAATGATGTTGATAAGTATTTTGAGTAAAGACATATTATAACATGGCGCTTTATGCTAATAGTTTCTTAGTCATGAGCCCAAAGAGTTTGGTCATGAGCAATTGTGAGGAGTCAATTTTCTTCTAGATTCAAAATAAAGATTTCAAATCACTCACAATTATTAGTCATATCTTCTATGGAAATAGAATTTATATATAAAAAATCACTATACAAATAATAGAATGTGTGTGAGATGAAGTAGAGGTCATGAATGCAAAATATGTATTTTCCAAATTAGAAGTAGTTTGTAGCTTATTATATGAAACTTTACTACCATCATTAAAACTAAAATAGTAATAAAGATATTTTAATATATTAGCTTTAGTAATAACATTTATTAACAAAGAAAGGTGCTTGTTCTTTTTTTTTGGTTTCAAAAAATTTATAGACAAATGATTCTTCTTACTACAATTAAAACATTACAATCAACTTTTTAAATCATGAATGTATTAAAAAACTTGTTGGTACTGCTCACAATAAGTTACCTATGTAGTTTTTTTAGTTTGTTTGCAAGAAGAAAAGGCAAGGTCATCAAGGTCATCATGTGTACTTTGCATCAAGAACAAGCTTTTATGCCAAAGAAGTCATTTGTATAATATAAAAATGGTTTATTGTTCTTCTGATACATTGATACAAGCTATGAATATATTGCTGTAATTCGGAGAGAGACTCAATATGATCGTTGAAATCAACATGCTCTAAAGCATTTTGTATTATAAATTCTTCAATAACAAGGCCATATTTTGATATTTTAAATATGAAAGGTAATATCACTATTTTAAGATATTTTATAGTAATAAAATTTATCTTAAAGTTAAAAGATATTCTTGGTAGTTTATTAAAGATATATCAAGCAAAGTTTTATCCACATGCTTGTTAATTTAAAAATAGTATGTGGTGGTATATTGAAGATTATAAGCATTTGTGTATAACTTTTTTTTGATCCCATAAATCAATATGTTCTTGAATTTTGGGATTATTTCAATTCATGGATATAATTGGTTGACGGTGTCTTGTTGTAACACGAGTATACAGTGAAAATAAAAAGAAAGGGGAATTTTATTAATATTCAGTTACCTCGAATATTGGGAGCATCGACCAACTCCAGTACAAATACTGAGTGGTCAGGTTCAGTCACTCCGTTACAGTCAGCCGGGGCATACTGAAATGCTCCATTCGATTCCAATAACGGGAGTCAGAAGGAAGAGAAGGACCAATTCACACGACGGGTTCGAGGAGCCAATTGGATCCAATTTCGATAATCCAATCCTGGTCCTCTTATCCAATATGAGACCTGAATTGGCCGGTCAACCCAATGCAGTCTAATTATGGGAAATCCAGGTCTTACTACAGGTCTTAGCCAATCTGACGTGAGGACCAATTTGACCCAATTACGGGAACATCCAGGTTACTACGGGCATCTTTCCCAATATAGGACCTGAATTGGTCGGGCGACTCAATGTGGTCCCGATTACGGGGTTCGATTCTGTTTCAGGCTGTCCTGTTCTCTGTGCCGTTTCAGGGAACGTTGTTTTCGGTAAATGGATTTCTTAAAGGTAAAAACGGAGGAGAAAGCTCTGACGGCGAGAGCCAATTTTGGATCCAAGCTTGACGGCGAGAGCCAATTTCGGATCCAAGCTTGAGGTGGGAGCCAATTCCGGATCTAAGATGGAAGATTGAAGAAATTCAGAGGATAAGGTTAGGGGGGATATAGTTTTGAAAGGGGAGGTTTTTTTTTTTTTTTCTTTCGGGGAATCGGGGGGGAGCTAGTTTTCAAGCTTTTGCAAAGTTACCAGTTCGGTTTCATTGGAGGTTTTTGAAGATCAAGGGAATTAGAGAGAGGAGCTTCATGCTTCGGGTCGGGGAAGGAAAGACATAGAATTTGGATTTTTCTTCTTCGTAGAGTTTTGGGAAGACTGAGGCAATCGCTGCTGAAGTCAGTGTTGTAATGGTGAATCGGGATTTTTAAATGAAGTGGGTTTGAATACTCTTGACTGTTTTGTAAAATCGAGTTACGTCTGTGATTGAAGGATTAAAGGGGTGTCTATAGGATTGAGTATGCGGAGTGAATGAAATTTATTGGGTTAATCTAACAGGACAGTCAGTGGATACAAGATCGTAAGTACAAAGGGGTATTGAAGATTAACAGTTTGGGTTGTTCGGGGTTCTCTGTAACGTCTAGAGACCTATCGGCTGGGGCAAAAAAAAGACTTCGACAAGCAGTCGAAGAGCATCCGTATAGATTTACGGTACATTGTTGCAGTCGTTTATATTCCAGCAGTCAAAAACTGATAGACTGCTTGACTATCGGCGAATCTCCATACAACCTTCTACAGCCAGACGCCCGACGCGTTCTCGAGCAAGAAAGCACGTAATACGACAACGGTCAACACCAATAATGACTGTAAATCTTCTTAGCTTGTAATACAATCCCTATGTGAAATTTCTAGACAAAGAATTGATCTCCATCTAAGACCTTCACTCCAAACTTGATTTTTCATGAATTCATAGAGGAGTTAGTGCTAGAAGTTTGAAAATGAAGAGTTGAAACACGGAAGTTTAACTCAAGCAGTTCAAGCAAAAAATGAAGAGAAAATAAAAGAACAAACAATTCAAGCACAAAGTGAAGACAAAGTAAACTAATTAACAAAGAGTTAGTTAGTTAAGAAAGAGTTAGTTTTGTAATTTGAAAAAACATGAAAATATGAACGATAAATATGAAAAACATGAACGATAACTAAGGAGCAAGAATCTTAATGAAAAAAATATATATTCGAGATAGCAGAAACAAATTGGCGCACAACTGGTCAACGGCGTAGGGGCCCATGACTTGTTGGAGTTTAACACATACACACAGTCATTGTACAACCAATTGCAACACGGAATGTGACAACCAATTGGATTTGTGCAGTAGCCCTTGAATTACTTGACAAGAAATGTCTTCGAAGCACAGAGAGGCTACTAGCTGATTTATACGCAGACTGAATTACATAAACACTAGAAAGAATTGACCATTCTGATCTGTTCACTAGTCTAAATATCCTCCAGTTCTGTTTTGCATTCACTTGTAGGAAGTCAAATGAACGCGTTCATGCAACAATGTGTCATTCCCAAATATCGGATTTCCAATCTTTGACCGGCACGATGGTGAGTCGTCATCACACCTGCCGAACAACCCATCCTACAACACCCCAACCAGTTGTGCAATGAGACTAAGCTACTATCTTCGTACCCTCGTAAGGACGTGAGCAGCAATCACAGAGGGACGACAGGTGACAAAATTGTAGCTTCTTTTTAAATACGCTCCACTGCTGCTATTCTACGCTCATTGCCAGACGTGTTCTTGCAGAACGTTTTCATCAAGATCATTTTCCTTGTAAACGATCTTCCCCAATCTTTTCTCTACCCCAGCAACTCACCTCCTGCACTCCAGATTCACCGTGAATGTACGCTCTGGACTGCGCAGCTGCTACTTCAGTTGCGCAGTCATGATTTTCCCCACGAGTGTGTATAAAGGCGTTCCCGGGACCACCCGTTAACTACCCAACTCGACTGTGAACCGGAATGGATTTCTACAGATAAAGGACCCTGGACTAGCCCGCCGACCGGAACTCTACCACTTGCAATTGCGGCTCCGATCATGTTTCTAAGATTCTCTGAAGCCCTTTTCTCCGTTCAATCAACCAACACACACAAAAACGTCCAATGAGGCTGCCACTTCTAAAAATCATGCAACTTTGCACACCACCCCCTGACCCACTTCGGTATGATGGCGCTATCAGGACGGCCTCATTCGACACACGTCCATCCTCTGCATGAGACAGCACAACTCCACCAGGCTATACTGTGGGAACTCATACCATGCCATCCAAACCGATGTTGCAATAACGTCAAATCTGCTCGTATTCTCATTCAGGAATTGCCCCCAAAAAATAAAACGCAGTGGGTGGGAGGGCACATATAACTTCCTAGCATATGCCTTCCAACAAGTATCTACCTTATCACTATCATTAACATCTCCAGTAGTTTCGACAAATTCTTGAGTTGGCTCTAGCTGCGCCTAGTTGGGCCTCGCCACCAAAAACCCGCAGATCTGCACCTGCTTCACGTTGTCAAAGCCCAACACGCGCACGTAGCACCCGGGAAACGTCTTCTTGCACTCCTCGATTTCACGCAGCACCTGCGCCGAGTCCTGGCATCCGAACATCGGCAGTTTCCACATCGTCCAGTACCGCCCGTCGTAGTACCCTGGGGACGAGTTGTTGACGCGGGACACACCGTTCGAGTTCTGCTCCACATCACACACACCCACAACCACTCGTCAGCACACCGCCACCTCCCACACAATTCCTCCCCCACTCTCCCCAACCCGCACACATCCCATCCACCCCCACCGCATTCCCCACATTACCTCACCGTTGCTCCACCAAACCTCCCCACTCCTCCTCTCGTCATGCACCACCCCCACACCACGTCGCACCCAATCCCAGCTCTCAATCACTTACCACGTCGAACTCGAGGCACGGGATCAGCTTCTGCTGGATCATGTACTCCACCTGCTTTGCGATGGCGTCGTCCGACAATGGGGGCAGGTACGAGAACGTCTCGAACTTGGTCATGCCGATGGGGTTCCACACCTGCATGCACTGGACCCGGCTTCCGTTCTGTACGGAGCTCAGTTTCCGCGCGTTGCCGGAGAACAGGGTGGTGCTCTTCAGCCCGGAGAACGCCTTCACCGACGTCGCCTCCGAGGTCGACACTCCCGACGACGATGCTGCGACGAAGGCAGCCGCAGGTGCCACTGCGCTGGAGGCAGCGACGACGGAAGCCATTGCAAACAGATGTAGCACACGCTCCCACTCACTCACAGATCTCAACCCGTGCGATGCTCAACAGTCGAGCTGCTTGAAAGACCTGAGGAAGCTCAGTTGGAGTGTTGGTGTTTTTGTACCACCGGATGGATCCAAGCGCGACGACCAAGTGGAGGATGATCAACGCTGTCCACAGCTTGGACCTCGGAAGGGTAGGGATGCGGTTGCTTCTTTCGCTTTTCGGCAACATACTTCATGGCGTGCGGAGACTCCGATCTCCCGCCGTTGGATGGCACAGCGATAGATAACACACCGCTCATCCTTTCCTTCCCGCACTACTGTGCACCCCGCTGCGGAGCTCACGGTCTCCTTTCTCATCCTCTCTTTCTGGTGCGTCCTTTCAGTCCCTTTCGTGGTTCCTTGCCTTTTTATCTCTTTCACAGACTGTGATGTTTGCCAAAACTACTCCTGGTGGGTGTTGTGAAACTACATATTTCTCACAATGAGCCCACATTCTACAAGACTCGTGAGTCCTGTTTGCTTGTTTGTGGGAGGGTTTTGCCAAATAACGTGCTCTTGATGTTGCTAAAGCTATGCTTCCTTGTGGTTTGATAGTCACCCAATTACTTGAAAGCCTATTTATGGTGCGGGAAGTAGTCTATACCAAAGTTTTGAGTTGAAGGCCAAGTAGAGAAGCAATAGTGGGTGCTAATTGCCACAAGATGCAACTACACTTGCATATTTTGTAATGCTTGTCATAACAAGAGTGAATCCAATTCTAGGCATTTGGTGTTCCTAATACATACAATTGAATGTAAATGACACTTGTAGAATTTCTTTACAACAATCCACAAATCAATAAAATAAAATAAACCTTTAATCTTCTCATGGAATATACACACTTATACTATATATTGTATGAGGTTTGATTTATGTTTGAATGAAATTTTGTTGTAATAAAAAACAAGTTAATGAAGTTTGTTGATATACCAATAAAGATTCATGGATTTTACCTATGGCACTATTTTAGAGTGATGTGCATGTCTTTTTTTCTTAAACATCTTTTTAACATCTACAAAAAAAATAATAAGTTATAAACAATACATTTATGTTATAATAACAATCTTTTTGCATCTTGTTGTATTGTACCAAATACTTCTATTTTTCTCATAGAAATCCAAGACATGTATTTTGAAGTATGTTTTTGAAATGATACCATAGTTATAGGCATTCTATATTGTAATGAGCATCTTGTAATTAATCATTGAGGTGTTTGGAAGGATGCCAATGTGTACATGTGACTCACATATATAAGCAAAAGATATTACAACTATATAAGAGTCTATTCTTATCAAAGAAATAAAAGTTCAAAACATCAATGCATCAAAGACTTCTACAAAATAACAACCAAAAAAAGTACTTGCATCTTTTGAAACATTTCTATTATCAAAGAATCATTGCAACTTCTTTGACAACTTTGGACTTACAACAGTGATAAAGTATACAAGGGCTTCATGGACTCTTGCTTATATGACATCTTTATGAAGCAACTCATTTTGCTATGGATAATGCCAAGACTTTTTTGGAGGCACCATTCTATAAATTTTATTATATCATTTACATACTTGCATGATTTTCATCTTATTATTTTGTTTTGTTTAAACTACCCATTCTCTATCTATTATTTTATTATTATCTTCTTGCATTATTATATTTAAGAAACCATATACATATATGTTATTATTGCATCATTTTCTTTTTTGTAGAATGGTTGAAATTCAATAGAACATGCATTGCAATCTTAAGCAATGGATTGCATGATCATTGCTTCTATTGATGTGGCCTTTGTTACTAAGGCCACAATATTATCTACCATAGACTTTTGAAAACATTATGAGTAAAGGCAACCTTAGGATCAAAGAACACCACCATGTTCTCCAAAAAATATATAAATATCAACTTAAATATGTAAGGACAACTACATACAATGCATGTATGTGTGAAACTCCATATTTAGGTCTAACTTAAGGATAATTGTGCAACCCAACTTAGCATGTTAAGATTATTAGATAGAAAAAAAAAAACATGTGTAATATCAACCATTCATTTATAAATATACAATCTATAAATTTGGAATCTAATGCTATTTTTTCTAATAACTAGGTGTGAACTTTTTAGAAGAATATCAAATATCTATTTTTATTATAACTCAATTTTATTAAATTAGATATGCAATAAATTAAATTTTTATAACTTTTGAAGTTTAGATAGGCCTTTTAGATTTGAATCAACCATAAGTAAGATTCAAGATTATAACAATTTTATTAAATAAAAACAAATCTTACCAATAAATCAATAATTTATCTAAAAAAAAATTGATATCATTTTATAAACTATTTGGAATCAATCAATATAGAAGCTATATGTTGCTATATTCTAAGACTATTGAAAAAAGAATAATCCAAGGTGATAAGATAGGAGTAAGAGTTGATGTGACAAGAGAAACAATGTCCTCATGATGCCTCCAAAATTGCTCCAAAATTACATCAAGGTAATAAATAATGCACAATTATTACTTTGGCAAGACTATCAAACTTCTAATTAAATCAATATAAGTATTGAAAACCATTAAAAAGAGCCACAAGCAACTTTATAGCAAAATAATGGACAAAAAAATATTCTGAAAGATATTAGCTAAAAGCAAGAAAGAATTCATACTTGCATTTATTATAAGATTTTTTTTGCAATAATAATTATTTTGCAATGTATCAATTGCTTATACAACCATAATAAATAGGAGCAACAAGTAAAGATATTGTCATTTGTTAATCACTTCAACAAGAAATGAAAAATAATTAAAAGCTCAAAACAACCTTGAGATGATTGTTATAAAATCTAAAAGATGATTCAGCTTGAAAAGCATTTGAACATTAAGAATTAGTTGTACAAAGACAATGAAGAGAGATTCTAAGAGATTAAAAAGAGTAAGTAATTAATATTCTATATGTAAGATCCAAGTACATAAGAGATGGTAAGGACCAAAGTAGTCTTAAAGAAAATTAAGCCATGGAGTTTGGCGGATGAGAAGGTGAAAGCCAAGTTGTAAGAAGGCTTTATAAAGATTGTTTGTAAGATACTACTTGACTTCCTTTGGAATTTCTTGAGAAACTAGATTATATAAGAGTTGGTGATAAAGGAGATGACTTTGAACTTAGAAGGTTTGATTTGAAGTTGCCTCAAAGAATAAGACTTGATTCTTATAGCCAAGACTTATAGGCTTAAAGATGCAATGAGGTAAAAATCTCACAGTCAAATTCTTATTAATCTTCATATAAGATTTGTATAATATTTGTGAAGGATATAAGTACTATTACATTTACAATGGAAGAATGCAAGGAAAACTTCAATCTTACACTCATATCAATCTTTTATATTAACCACCTCAATCAAATAAGCAAAATCTTGGCAACAATGACTACAAAAACTCTAATATGCACTATAACAATAAATTGGATTATTTTTCTTTTTAATACAATTCATTGTGAAACTCGAAAAATTAATAAGATTTGTTTCACCTAAGTCTGTCTTTTTTTCTACCACTTGTATGAAGTATACAATCTGCTAATTATCTAAGAAAAAGAAGAGTGGAACTTCTGAATTTTAAGATAAATCTCCAATTGATTACTTGGAAGGAATTAGGGCATACATCTACTACATTGAGTCACAAATCTCTTACATGAAAGTGACAAAGAAGTCAGAAGGTTTGTTTAGTGTACTTGAGGATGGAATGACACTTCTTTGTATTGTTTCAAAGTTGTTGAGGAAAAATAAGCTTTTGAGTTTGGAGTCACCATAAACAAAAGAATTGTAGCTTTAATTAAAGAAAGAATTGAAGAGAACCAAAAAAAGACATCAGTCAAGTTTTAGAGCTAATTGATGATTTGATTAGGTTCTTTTTTGGAATGATTTCATTGCAAAAGAAGAAGTAATGAAAAAAAAGTTGAGAGCATTAAATGTAGCCGGTGCTCTCCATACTATTTACTATAGCTATAATGTTTGGAATGTAGTAGGATGACACTATTTATCTTCTCCCATTCTCTTTATATAAAGGATATAATCCTATCAATAAACTCTCTTCTTGTGTGTGTCTTTACATATATGTGCATATTATTTCTAGCTACTATTGTCTCTCTTTTTCTAAAACATTCTCAACACATTATAGGCACAATTACTTTTATACTCTAGTCTTAGTTCTTAATTCTTAAAAACTTATGTGCATTTTTTTCTTTCATTTTCTTCTAAATCTTTTTTTCCCTTCTTATAATGTTGCTACAATTGTTGTTGTTGCTACTACTATTGATGTCTTCTATTGTTGTTGTCGCTATCTTATGTCACTGCTATTGTTACAATTTTTGCTACTGCTACTGCCACCAACCCTGCCACTGATTGTCATCAACTATTGTTGACTACCACCAAATTGCCACACCCTACCATTGAACTGCCACGCTTGACATACCTTGCTGTAATCCACTGCAAATGCTTATTTTTGTAAACTATATATATATATATATATATATATATATATTTAATATTTTTGATTTCAAATTTCAACTTTATTATTCTATTTGGATTTATATTTTAAGGTACATTTTATTCAACATTTTCTACTTGAACTCAAATTTTTTTTGTTCACAGATTTATTTATAATGAGTACTTGAATATCTTCAACTCCTTCTAATATATTTTCAACTATCACCACTGCATCCTAACATTTTCAAACTCTTCTATTTCTATTATTGGCAGTTGATGGAAATAATTATCTTTTATGAGTAAAAATAAAAAAATAAAAATTATTTGTAGAATAAGCATCATATGTAATTTTATTTAAAGAATCTTCTACTACAAGTTCTTCAATTTCTATTACTTTCCATTGGAAAGTACTTCTTTTCTTTTGTTGACATCTTGTACCTGCATTACAACATCAATATTTAGAAATAGAAGATCCAATCAAGTTCTAGGAGAATCTTAAATTTAGATTTGATCATCAAAAGACCATTTTTCTTCCACATGCATGTCATGATTCGACACATTTATGTGTCTTAGATTTTCTAAATTTAAATACTTTCAACAGTGGAATATATCATATTGTTTCATAACTATGCTTTTATGGACAAAGCATCTCTAAAGAAGAAATGATTGAAAAAACTCTTTCTATATTTCCTCCCACATCTACTGTGCTTGTACAATAATATAGGAATATGAAATTTCAGAGTCATCATAATCTCATGTTCTATCTATTTCTTGTGGAGAAACAAAAACGAACTATTCTTATGTAATGCAAAAGCCTATCCTATTGGAACTATGATTCCAAAATCTCATGCACTTAATATTCTAAAGTCAAAGAAATAATTACACAAACATGGAAAAAATGCTCATAAGCACTAGATCAATCATCGTCGTGACCATTTCCATCTGAAATAATGTCACAAGGTAAATCCATGGTAACAAAAGACAGTATCAAAAAAGATCTATATAAGTGTTGAGGCATCAATATCAAATTGTATCCCAGTCAAATGAAGTTGCTTCAAGAATTGATTCACAAAGACATCAATTGTAGTATAATTATTAGGCATATGCAGCAAACACATAATAAGATCCATGGTCACTTACTCCCAACATGCCGTAGATAGTGGAATTGGTTGCAATAGCTCAAAAGATGTTACGTTGTATACTTTGTTACATTGACATGATTTATAAGAGCATACAAAATTTCAAGCATTATGGTCCAAACCTACCCAAAAACACGTCCTTGAGATTTGTTCTAGAATCTTTTCGTGCTTTAGATGTCCAAAAATTGGAATGTCATATCTTTCTTAAAGTATGTGTGTCTAGAGTATGGCATTGTCAGGTACATAAATCTACTTTTTGAAATAGAGCAAGCCATCACTAAGACTATAATCTTAATACTATATATCGCCTACCTTTAGCCAATTATTAACCATCTTGAAATAAGCATCTCAATGTGTAGCTTCTTTCTATTCTTTTTTTTTTATTAGACTTGAAATAACACTACAAATGGTGGTGACTTTTGCCTTATCTTCCAATTCAGCCTTTAAGTTTGATTTCTACAATAAACTACTAACATAGTATATTGTTGGCTTTGCTTCTACTTAAGCTAAATGTCAAAAAGCTACGATTTTTCTTCTCAACAATGATGTCTTTATTTCATATTTTTCAGATGCAAATCATATAGCAAAGATTGATGGTCAGTCCAAATAATCATTAATTTTTTCAAAAATATTGTGGCTATACTTTTGTAGCATGTACAATTATTAAATATTCTTGATTATATGTAGAGTAATTGTGCTCTGTCCTTTTAAGCTTGTGTAATTCATATGCTACAAGTTGAAGGCTCCTACCAAAGTCTTATTGAAAGATTGCTCGAATAGTATAGTTGAAAGTATAAATATTAAGTATATATGGAAGGTTGGAATCATATAGTTGCAATATTCAAATAATAATGCGTATCTCCTTCAACCTATCAAAGGTATATTGCTATTCCAATTTCCATTCAAATAGAGCATCATTTTCTAATAGACTTATCAATGAGGCAATAATATGTGTAAATTGCCAAATAAAATGACAATAATATCCAACAAGACCTAAAAATGAGTATACTTCAGAAGCATCTTTTGGAATTGGTTAAACTTCTACTGCTTTCATCTTATCTTGTTCCATATGCATGTCCTTAGAAGATACTATATGCCCTAAAAAGGTAACTTTTGACTTCTAAAATTCATACTTTGATTGTTTGCAATAGAAGCAATTATCTTATAGTCAACACAACACTTTTTCTAAGTATTGTTCATGTTCTTTGAAGATTTTATTATAGATTAGCATATTATTAATGAAGATAACTACAACCTTATTCAAATGTTCTAAAATAATATATTTATGTGACTTATGAAGGAAGTTGGAGCATTGGTGAGGCCAAAAGATAAAATAAGCCATTCAAAATGTCCATAGTGCATAAAAAATGCTATCTTTTTTATATCCTTTTTTGCAATATGTGTTTGCCAATAGCCACTACAAAGGTCCAATTGACTAAAAATAATTCCACCTCGAAGTTAGTCAAGAAGATCATCTATAAGTACAATTAAATATGCATTCTTGATAGTTTACTAATTGATGCCTCAATAATCAATGCAAAGTCAAAGTCCACAATTCTTTTTAGATGCAAAGAGTATACATGCTTTTCATAATGACATGCCCTTCTCTAAGAGTTCCTACAATGTCTTTTGTAGCTCTTCAAGTTTATTTGGTGCTAGGGGATAAATTGGCCAATTTAATGGTTTGGCTCTACATAATAATTCTATTTGAAAGGAGGTACCTCGATCAGGTGGCATGCCACTAGGTAAGTTAGTTGAAAAAATATTTTAATATTCATGTCTAAGTTGCTTTGTTAGTTTTGATCCTTCAACTATCTTTTCCACCACTAAAACAAGATTTGGAATCACCATATGTACCAGTTGCTTATGTTGTATTTGCTTCTTCATAAAGATCATCTCTACAAGTAACCTTTTAACTATAGATCATTTTGTTACCTCACAGAATATGGAGGCACAAAGAATTACCTTGTATCCATCATCTTATTATCCTTATTAACTAATTAACTTAGTTATTTTCTATATTTAGCCATGGAATACTAAAGATAGTATCATATTTGAACTTTTTTATCTTAAACTTTTCTCTTAAGGCATTAGTATCATAGAACCTCAAGACTTCTTCATCACATGTCTTACTTAATACATTCTCTCAATTATCAGCTAGGTATATATTTCTTTCTTTAAACACCTTTGTTTTAATTCCAAATTGATTGGCAATCTCAGTTGAGATGTAATTTTTTGTAGAGTCATAATTTATAAGCATTCAACATAGTTGTCCTCTTAGTCGAGCTACTAGACATACTAATTGATCTTTTTTACAATTATCTGAGGTCATGTTGTTTATCTTTGAAAGGTAAAAGTTATCCCTAATATTGGCCTTTTTATTAGAGAGTCTTATATCCCTACTCCACTTCTTTATTATCTTGGTGAGTCTTAAGATTATAAATTTATATTGATTTATTAGTACCTAAATTTTGCCTCTTTGGACAATCTCTGATTTGATAGCATAGCTCCCAATAGTAATAACACAATCTCTTCTATGCCAATATTTGTCGTCTTTGTGGTATCAATGGTCTTTACAAGGTATCAATTTCTATTGACATTGATTGTTATGCCATAATATTATATGATAGCATAGGATTTTGCCTTATAGATCATGCTCCACAATTTCTAAAATCTATAGCATCAACCCTCTTTGCAATCCTAACTACCTCCTTAAATGATTGTAAATTCTTTAATTCTATTTTTTGCTAAACTATTGGTTTCAATCCTTCTATAAACTAATCCATCGTCTCCACCTATGATAAATTGTCATTTTGAAGATATAAGAACTTGAATCGGGAGACATAATCTTGCACTGACTCAGATTGTATAAGATTAGCCAATTGATTGCATGCTAACTTCTCTACATTGATGAGCCAAGATTCATTCTTAAGTTTGGTCTCAAATTCCTCTCAATTACAAAATCTACCTTGAATTCTATAATTTTGAGCTCAATATCACTATCGAATCACTGTTGTACCTCTCAAATAGCTAGTTGCATAAATAATTCTTTGAGTGGTGCTTATTCCAAATAATTGGAGATATTATCGCATACTAAAGAGCCATTAGTATATATCATCTTGTCTTGAAGTTTCAAAATATGTTTTGAGCTTACTTAATTTTAGCCTAAAAAATGTCAACTCCTTTATCTTAGAAGCTTCTATTTGTCCTTGCAAAGTATCTATGTGGTCTAGGAGATATTGCACCTAAGCCTCCATCCGAGATGGCTCTGCTATATCTCCTATCTTGCAATTTCTTTGCCAAACTTTGCTATTGTAATGCCTTCTATCCTTCCAATTGACTTCTTCAAAGTAGCTCAAGGTAGCTCCAAATCAGTAACCAATGTAATCACAACAATTGACCTTTAATTAGATAGTGACTATTAATATATTATCAAAGCATAGACTAATATTCGTTCTAATATCAATGAAATGGGACCAAATTCTCTTAAAGATTAAAAATCCTTTCAATCTATAGCAATATAATTTCCATCATAAATTAAGATAAAATGGAGTAAAACAAAACTAAATAAAATTAAACAAAATAAACATAAAAGACAAAACAAAGCAATAAAAAAATAAAATAGAATAAAAAACTTAAACCAAACTTTATTAAAAAAAAAGAAACCAAAGCTATACTTGATCAAATGTTCTAAATGGCCTTAGTCAGTCCTATTTATACTTTGTCCAATCATCCTAAAACTTTCTAAAATATTCCTAATGATGGATCCTACCAAAATAACTATCTTTCTAAAAGATTCTAAAAATGAGCCCTACTTAGATAACCGCCCTTAATTCTTCTAGGATGTTCCATAGTGGATCCGACATAAACCACCAATCTTATCCCAATTCTAAAAAGTTCTAAAAAGTTCTCAAAAATTACCTATCTTTATATGTCAATAATACAATTATCTTATTCATGTCTTATTACATAGAAAATGGTTTAATTCTATGATAATCCAAGTTGTCACAAAGATAACTAGTCTTATTGTTATAACAAAGTAATTATTTCTTGTAGCTAATATGAAATTGAGGTTATTCCTTGCAATAAGTGTTTGCATTAATTTTTTGTCATTCTTGAGCTTTCTTTAATTGTGCCTTCAATTTTAAATATAGCTCTAATAAATAATTTATTAAATCTTTTGTCATAAAATTATTAACTTTTAAGTAGTCAAAAATAACAAGCCATAGATGATGATCACAATTAGCATAAAAAAATGTTTATTGAATATAAGAGTATATTGTGCTATTATGAGGAAATTCTATTAATGATAAAAGAATTTTTTAATCATCTTAATGGTAGTTAATGATATATTTTAAATTTTGCTTTAAAACTTAATTTTTTAGTTTTTTTTGTCTATCAATTTGAGGATAATAAGTTGACGATCATTTTATATCTATTTTGGATATTTCAAAAAGGATTTTTTAAAAGCTTGATATAAATTGGATTCTTTTATTTAATATAATATTTCTTGATAATCCATAATAATAATAGATATTATTAAAAAAAAATTAAGTTATTTCTTCATTTGTAATAGATTTTATACAAGTTATCAAATGTGCCATCTAAATGAAATAGTTTTTTATTACGAATATAAAATCATATAAACTTGAGATTGAAAGATTCATGATAAAATCCATAGAAACAAAAGACAAGAATTATTTGGATATAGGTAGTGGTTGTAAAAGTCTAAAAAGTCAATTATGAAGAATTTTTTATTTTAAATAAATATCACATAATTATACAAAGCCTTTGATTGCCTTCCACATTTAGATCCATTGAAAATCTCTTAAGATTACTTTCAAGGTCTTCTTATATCTAAAATATCTTGTAGCTAAAAAATTATTGCGAGCTTAAAAAATTGATAATCATACTTTGTATTTTGAAATATATGAGTATGCTTTCAAATAGAATAGATTATTTTTAAATTCAAATTTAGAAGTATCATTATATTGATTTCTTAGTCGATAAGTGATCTTGAATTCAAATCTTCACAAAAACATGCTCCAATGGGCTTGGCAACAATTTAAAATATGTACTAATATGAAATACTCATGATTCTTGTGATTTATTGCATCTTAAAATGAATCCACAATTGAAAAAAGTTCTTTGTTGTGGATCTTATAATTAAACTTGGTTGCTAAAACCTTTCTTAGATAAAAAGCTATTAAATGAAGTTTGTTATTTACTTTCATTTGTAACAATATAATACCAAAAGAAAAGTTTAATATATCTATTTTTATAAAAAATAATTTAAAGAATTCAATACAACACAAGATAATTTTACATTATTTAAAATTTTGAAGGCAACACAATACAAGAACATTAGACATTTCTTATTATTTTTGACATATTTCAATCCATGATAGTTTAAACTTTCTTATGATGCATTATAAGGCCACCATTTAAAATGATGTATCCTAAAAAATAAATTTAAGTAATATGAAATATGAACTTTTTTATCTCGGCATATAGTCCTAAATTATTAAGTTTTTTTAATACATAATAAATATAGAATTTATGTTCTTTTATGCTCTTAGAATAGATTAATATATTTTCCAAATAAATAATAACAAAATTATCTAAAAATTCTTTAAAAATATTATTTATGAGATGTTAAAAAGTAGATGGTGGATTTGCAAATCTAAAAGGAATGATATTATATTCAAAATGTGTCTACATGATTTAAAATGCAATCTTCTTTTTATCTCTTTCTTTGATGCTTATCAAATTTTATATTTCTTAAAGATCTATTTTAATATAGATCTTTGCATGGTTCAATGGATCAAAAAAAATCAGATATTAATAGTAAAAAATATATATTTTTGATGATAATCTTATTGAGCCTTTAATAATCCATAAAAATTTGCAATGATTTTTTTTTCTTCATAAATAAGATTAGAGTTCTTATTAAAAATTTAGAATAATAAATGAAATTTTTGGCTAGATTTTTTTAATATATTCTTTGATTTAATCCAATTTAAATTGTCATAAATTACAAATTGGTCTAAATAGTGGTTGAGTTTTTTTATTAAGAATCAATTGAGCAATCATATGAAGAATATTTTAAAATTATATTTATATTATTTTCTCAAAAATATCTTAATAATCTTGATATTAGATCAGAATGCTATTTAAAGTCTTTCTATCATTAAAAATAAATGTAACATAAATAATATAAGCTGATCTTTTCTTTGCAACATACAAGAAAGTTCTTGCATCTACAAATAAGAATTTGGGTGTGCTAGACTAATGACTTTCTACTTGATTTACAAAACTTTTAATTATCTTTTGAAAAAAATCAGGACTGAGAAATCTCATCTATTTGAAGATTATGTTTTTTTAGCTACAATAAATCTAAAATAAATATATTAAAAATAAATATAATGATATTAAATATCACAAAGCTATTATGAATATTACTTATTACTTTTATAGCAATAATTTTATAGACAACATCTTTAAATAATAACAAATGATCATCTATAATATCTACATGTATTAATTTAGTTTTTTTAATTAAAAATATGTTATATTTTTTAGAAAATTCTTTATTTAAAAATAAATTAAGTTTTTTGAATCTAGCAAGATAAAGAATTTGTGATGTTTAGGTCCTAAATTAATATCTATTATAAAACAAAGAAATAATTTTGAAAAAAAAATAAGATCTTCAATAGCTGTTAAAAAGATTCTAATTACATAATCCCTATTGTAATTGGACAAACTTATTTACCAACATATTGTCTTTTTTGACAGCCATATTCTTCATTTCGTGGTTTCTTTGATTTTTTAAACAATCTTGAGTAGTATGCTTAGATTCTTTATAATATAAATATAATCTTTTTTGTTGACAACAAATCTTTTTTTGCTCAATAAGAATTTAAAACATACCACACCAATTTGTATATCTTCTAGTTTTAAATGTATGTGTTGAAAAGACATTGATATTGCTATTAAATTATAAAAAATTTGAGAATGACTTGTGCAACTCTTAGATTGAAATTTAAATAGCTAATTATTATACTTTATAGCAAAGTTAATTTCTTGACTCAATGTCTAAAGATCATGTAAGTTTAGCATCAATTTTTTTAATCTCATATCATAATCTATAAAAAAATTGGCTAATAAATGCAGTACTATTTTATTTAATATCAATTATAAGTTATCAAAATTATAAAGCATATATTCTTACTAATTGATTGTCTTATTGCAAAATATAGATCTTATTAGTTACAACACTAATTATATCATGTTCTCTATACATGGATTATAAATCTATCAAAAAACCACTAAATTATCTAATATTAGATTATATTGTTTAAAAAGAAATAAAAGATAAGATAAAGCAATACATGAAAGTAATTTTTTTAATAAATCAAACTTATGATTATGGAATTGGATAGCTTTAGAATTGAAGTTCAATCACCAATTGTACTTGATTGATGAATCCTTGAAACTTTGATTTTGTGCCATTAGCCTTCTTGAATAATCCAACTCTTAGTTCTCTAGTACTTACAAGGTATTCTACCATAAGAGAAGTAATATAATTTGATGTAGATGTTGAAGCAATTCCAATCATCTCTATATCTTTATTTTTTGCCAATCTTCTTGCTCTTTAAAGTGTTAAATTGAGTTGATAAAAGCAAGCATTAACTTCTTTAATTGTTCTTGCATTTATGCTATTACACTCTTCATTTCAACAAGCTCTACCATAATAAAACAATTAAAAGAAGATGTCTAATATCTTTCAAGAAAAGTACAAGAATAGACTTAAAAATAAAGAAAATAATAAAAATAATATTAGTTTAGAAGTAGATAATCTATAACTTCGAATATACTTATGTCTTATTGAAAGAAAGAAGTAATTTATTCTTAATTTAGAAAAGATAAAACTTTGGTATTATAAGTCTACTCTTTTCAATCTATCAAGGACAAGAATTTAATGAATATAAATAAACAAGTGAGAAGTTTTTCAAAAAAAGATGATAAAAATAAACAAATAAATAAATAAATAATCATATTCAAAAAGAAACTAAAATAGCTATTTTTTTAAAAAAAATACTAGAGATTTTTGAAACTAAATTCAAAGTAAAAAAAAAAGTTGATAAAAATAAAAGTCTCACTCTTGCCTCTATATATACTACCTAACTAAGAGCTATATCGCAATATTCTATAGGACCTCCAATATGTGTCTAATTTATATGATACATATCTAACTTGCAAAATAAGCTTTGTATATGTATGCCACATATCCAACTTATATTATAAATTAACAACATATGCAATATGTGGACAACTTGTTGGCCAAGTTTTTAACCTATCAATCACCTATAAACACATATATAAAAAAAGTTGTCCATAAAAAGCTTCTAAAAAGTTTAAATATAAGATATTATTAGATTTATCTATTTTTATTAAATTATATCTATTTATATTATTTAAATAATTATTAAATTAAATATACATATTTATGGTTCTAAATCATTAGAAGCTCAAATTATCTAAAATCAACTCTCAAATAATCCTTATTAAACTTGTATTTTAGTCTTATTCTTTAATCAACAAAAAGATTTTAAAATTTCTAAAATTGTGCAATTTTGTGCCTTAGGATTTGATTTCAATTCATGTTTATAATTGACATTTTTTGTATATTGGTAAAAGTTTTTTTAAGTGATTTTTGCTAGAAGCAACTATTTACTTCTACCTAAATAGGTCCATGATATTAATTTTTATAATCTAATATTTTTTTTCTTATTTTTGGCACTAAAATATAAGTAAAAGTCATTCTACTAAAAAAAATAGTATTAACACTTATTATTTTTACTATCTCATTAACTATTATCTATATTTTTAAGATAATTTTCTATTATATTTTGAAATATGATCTTCATAATATTCTAATATATTTTCTTATTAATATTCTTATCTTTCTTTTATCTGATAGTTATGTTACACGAAACAATATTATGAAATCTTATTATATAAGAACCATGCATCATATACCTTAATACTAATGTGTATCTAAAAAAATTTACATCTTTATAAAAAAAGCTCTTCATCAATGAAATTATCAATGTCCTCCATTTATATAGTTTCTTTTTGGGGGTAACAAATACTAACATATGCACACATAATATATTTTGATTTTAAAACTCAGTTTAATATATTTTTATCATGGTACAATTCAAAATATGTTTTTTTAGACATCATTATTCAATTTCTGTAATTTGATATCAAACATATAAAAAACCATATTATAATGATCATATTAGTGTTGTCCAAGTAAAAATATATTAATTTTCTTTAATTATTGTAGATAACATATAAATGTCTAAAAAAAATGTAAACAACCTCTCAATTTTTAAATGGCCATAGAATTTTAATAGCTTTGTACTATTTGGCATGGTCTATTAATGAAAGATAATAGAAGAATAATATGCTATCTAATAGTTGTAGCATTAGTATCTCAAATTGCAATTGCATGCTAAAGACATTAATAAAAAATCAGTTTGTAATTTAATTTTCTTGCTTTGAACATAATTCAATTAGTTTTGATCAACAATAGCATAAACATCAATAATATACTACTATCAAAGTCTTCTTCTTTGTAGAATTGTAATATTATTATCATTCTTATACTACAATTAATAGTCATAAAAATATGCAATTAATACACATGTAAACTTTTAAATATTTATTATTTTTTCTTTGTTTTTTTAGTTGGTTTATTTTTTAATCTTATCTGCTTCTTTATTTTTTTTTAAATCTACATACTATTTGTCTTTTCCATGTAAAAAAGATGTTAGATACTACACTGCTATATATCTTACATGCACCTTTAAGATTTGCTGCAATACTCTATTCTTGACCTCCAACACTATGTTCTTTTAGTTTAGACCTTTAAAGCCATCTTCTACCATCAAAACAACTACTGTGTGTGTTTTTGGTCTATTATAATGTCATCAATCATATATATATATATATATATATATATAAGAATTAAGAAGATATAATTTGATTTTTGGTATATTTTTATTCTTTTTAATCAATTTTGTCACATATCTTCTTAAAAGCATGTATATAAGAGTTTGTCCAATGAAACAGCTCATATAATTATATTATACCATATTATTAAGCATAGGTATCTCAATATGCCAAATTTCATATTTGTTTATTGTCTTATAAATTTACTTTTGTCCATATTGTAGTTGTCTTTCTATAAGCAACAAAGACCATTTTGATGGTAAATTGCTCGATAAATACAAAAATAGATAAGAACCACCATTGTAATTTATTGATTTATTAATAATGGTATTTAAAGATGAAAAATCTAATGCTTAGTTATATTTTTGGATGGTATTGCAAAATATGGAAGAGATTTGGTCTATTATTCTTAATAGAGTGTCCAATCTACATGGTATTGCAAGAAGTTGTGATAACACTATCTTTATATTTTTACAACATGTAGGGAAGAATAGATTGCAGTGCAAAGATATTAAAAAAAAATCTAAAAGTTACAGCTTTGCCTTATAGTACATATACTCAACATTTATGTCTCTAATATTCTATTGCATAAGAGCAACAATATCAAATTCAACAAATTTTTACAAACAATACACATGAATTTTTACATGTCAAGCTTAGATTTCATTTTGGCAACAATTTTAACATTCTTTTGTATGTGCAAAATACAACATTAGGCTTAAAATTCATCAATAACCAAAATACACCATAAATTAATTAAACTTTTAAAGAATATTCTATCAAATTATTTTATCTTTCAATTGAATAATATACAAAGCATAAGTACTTTATATTTATATCAACCTCTCTTACCTTCCATAATTTTTTAATATTCTTTTTTAAACTTAAATAAAATAAAATTATGTAAGATTATTAAATGAATTTTTTATTATAAATACAAAATAGTATAAAACATATGCATTATAATACTCAATTAGGTAAGAATCTTTTAAATCAATGAGAAGAATATTTTTAATAATATCCAAAATAAAAATATATGATTTTACTCTTAATTCCTCTCACTCTTTTACTCATATATATATATATATATATATACACATACATACATATGTCCATTCTTTTTTTCTTACATATGTACATACATTTGGAGATGTATTTTGTTTTTAATGGTCATTCCAAGCATTTGCAGCTCTTAAAGCTTCTAGAAGAATACACTTCAAATTCTAAATTCAGACTATCATAAGTTCCTAATATGCACTTAAATACTAAATTTCTTGTTGACATCCATAATCAAAGAGCACTCTATCATTGCAATAGAATTTCAACCTCTATTTCTAATATTTTTTTTTATTCAAAATCATCAAGGGCATGAGCAATTGTGAAGCATAAATGCATGATATTAATAATTCAACCAAAATATTTTATATTCAATAAGATCAACTTTCAAATATCATAAATTCTAAGTCTAAGGCATTAGCTATCTTTATAACTTGGGCTTTGTAAATTGAAGTAACAATTGTGTTGTCAAAATCCAAGCCAAATCTACTTACAAAAAAACTAATCATAGATGAAATAAAACTAAAAAAAATAATACAAAAAAGAAATTTTCATCAAACATGAGATAATTAAGTACATTACAAAACTCTACAAAATTAAGTATAGAACTTAAGTAATATGTAAGCCAATACCTCATCTACAAATTCATTGACATTAATATCAATATAGCCATAAATTTACCATCCTCAAATTATAGAAAACCATCTTTATGATATTAAGATTAAAATGTGATTTCTTTATAATACAATGATAAGAAGAAAATTGTGCATCTTCAACAATCAATCAATTATACATTGCAAAACTAATCACAATTTATTTACTACATTTTTATTTAATAAAAAATAAAATTAAAAAATAAAAGATATATTTTTAAATTTAAATTTTCTTTATCTTTTTAATGATTCAAAAAAATATAAATCTAAATTACTATAAGTAAGTTATGAAGGTTTAAAGATAAAAAGTAATTATTAAAAAAATTTATTATAAAAAATTTATCTCAATGATAACTTGTATAAGAGATCAAGCATTTGAGTCTTACCAAGGCTTAGAACTAATGTATGAAGATGTCTTAGAAAGGCCACAAAGCCTTAGTCTTATCCTTCTACTTACATCTAAGGTGCTACAAACTATATAAGACTTATGCACCTCCCTTTTTATAAGAACTACACTAGTTAGTAATTGTCCTATTTTTTACTATAAAAACTAATAATTTTTTATTTTTAATTTCACCATGGTATTCAAAAATATCCACTTAGCCTAAAAACAATGTATAACCTTCAAAACTTGTTCCATCTCTTCATAATGGCTTTCCAAAGTGATAAAAAAATATTTTAATCAAAGTCTTAAAAATTATTTTATATATTCCTTAAAATATCTAAATAAATTCTAAAAATATCTATAATATTTTTATAATTTTAATTTCTATATAAATTTTTTATTTTTATCTTTATAATTTTTTATAATAATAAAATTAATTTATATCAACTAAAAATATTATTTTTAATATAAATAACTAATAAGATTTGAGTTTTTTTATGTTTTTTTTAACTACTAATTAAAATTTATAGATATTTTTATATACAATAGATGTAAACCTCTAAGACTTGCTAAAATTTTATTTTGATGACTTTATTTTTATTAAGACTCTTAATATTTATGAATACTTCTAAATTATAATAAATACTTAAATAATCAAATATATTCTTTAATTTTTTATTTTTATATCTAAATAGTATTAAACTATATTTTAAGTAATATATAAATTAAGAATTATTGGTAGGAATCACAATTTTTCAAGTCAATATAACCATTAATGTAACTACTAGACTTTTACTTTGCTTATTAGTATCTTTCTCCAAACATCTTCACAACTATTTTTTTTATCACAACTCAATAAATAAAAAAGATTCAATCACTACAAAGAAAACAACCAAAATTTCAATTTCAAAAGTGTGACAAAGTGTTATTTTGCTACAAAGATGCAACGAGACTATTAAATTGGTTTGAGACAAAAAAAATAACAATTGCCTCAAATCTCTCACTTATAATATAGTATAGCCAATTGTTGGTGTTGGTTATGATCAATGATCACACATAATAAAAAAAATATTATGTTTGTGTTCTTCTATTATAGATGAATAAAGATTGAGATTTTTGGTTATATTAATTTCTTTGTTTCCAATGTCCAATGATCTATCATATTCTTGTATGTAACCTTGTTGCCTGCTAATTACTATAAAATAAAAACTTTTGTAAGCTCTAATTTTTTAAAAGACTAATCATAAAATATAATGTAAAAAATATAATAAGTTTAATAATATTTGCATCAAGTCAATTTGTAATCACAAATAACTTTATGGATTTTCTTGCTCCAACAATAATGTGTGAAGAATCAACAACCATATACTTCAACAATATCTTATTTTTTATATTTAGAATCAAAGGTGCTAGCTACCTCTATACCTTGTGCTTTGTGAATTACAACACCAATTACCTTATTCAACTCAAAGCTAGCTCTATTCACTATAATCTTATTACTTATAAAATGCAACAAAAAATAAAAATAATATAAAGAAGAAATTTTCATTAGAAATATAATTATTAGGTATAATTTCAAAATCTTACAAAATCTTACAAAAGCTTAAGCAACTAGTAAGCTAGAATCTTAATTGCAAGATCATTGTCATTAATATCAACATAGTCATGCATTTTAGAAAACTACCTTCATGACATTTGAATTATACTTTGATTTTCCTAAAGCACAATTGTAGTTAGAAATTTGGACATCCTCAACCGCAATTCTCTTCTTTGTCATTGATGCCAATATAACTGCTACTTTTCAAATTCCTTTTGCAACCATCTCTCTTTAAACATCTCTACAATTGCTGATTTTTTTACCATCGCCCAACAAATGAAGAAGAACAAGGCCAACATTTCAACCTCAACAATTCTACTTTGAATTCTACATCAAAGATTATATGTTTTTCTACTTCTACTTTCCATTGTATGCACATCTCTATTTCTAGTTCTACTTTGAGCTCATGTAAGACAAGCTTATTATGACAATGTTATTTTATATATTGCTAATTTTATTAATTTGTGTAATATGTAGAGTAAAAATTATACATAATAAACTAAAGGTGATTTATATTTCATTGATTTGTTTCAAATTCTTATAATTATTTTTTTCTCTTTTTATTTTAATTATTGTCAAGAATGCCATTATTATAGAATTTTTTATATTATATTTTTATATTAATAAAAATAAATATATAATAAATTTATTATTTAAAATAATTATAATAATATTTTTTTAAATAAAATTAATAAAATAATATTAAACTAATAAAAAAATAAAACTATTAGAGATAAAAAAAAAATAAAGATAGAAAGTATTAGAAATTTGATCTAATTAATTCTAGTGTTCACTTGTGTCTTCTTTTAAGATTTATATGAATCATTTCAAAAAATTATTTAACCTTAAAAAATAATTATACATATAAAAGACACAAAGCCAAAAAAAATCGAGAAAAGAATTACTATAGAATTTAGATATTAACTTAAAAATAATACTAGACACAAAACTAGAATAAGGCAGCACTTGAATTGCTACAATGTTATTTTGGCAAAATTGAGGTATCTCTTGTTTGGCTATCTTATGGAATATTGTATAACATGTTATACTATGGCAATTAGGTTTAGTAAAAGTTTTTAAGAGTGGTTCTAAGACTTAGAAACCTAATTAAGTTTTAATAAAAAATTCTCAAATATTATTAAAGAATCTTGATATTCTTTAGATAATAATGGAATGTTCCAAAATCTCATGAAACCTTCAAGAAGATTTGCAAAAACTTCTTAACATTTATAGAAAGTGGTCCAAAATCTTGAAGATTTTTAGGATTTATTGTAGGGAAAATATCACACATGCTCCTAAAATTTGCCAAAATATCAAGAATATCTCTGTAGGAGGACGAGAAGAGACACAAGATATTTATATATTTAGACGATGTTGTAAGCGATTAATGATTACAGGTAGTCCAGTCCACTGGTATTTGCTTTGTGATTGGTACACACTGTCCAAATTTGCTAATCTCGTTAGACCGGATGATTGATCGACCGACTGGAATTGTCACAATAGGGCCCTGGTTCGCAATCGTACTGCCTCTCGTCCGCCTGTGGTGGCGCTGTGTGGCATCAACAAACTGATCAACTGATGTCCAGTAATATGTAAGTTACGTAGGCCCGCAAGCTTTGGATTCAGTCCCTGCTTGCTTCATGCTGGCCACATATTCAATTTCTCTTTTGTTACGTTCGAAGTGGGTATAGGAGTTTATTTGCGGTGGGTGGAGGTTGCGGAGGACTGTGGGAAGTTATCTTGTCGTCGCGAGGTTCAGTACTTTAAAGCATCCCTGCGTTGTTGTAGAAGCGAGGCTTCGAGTACTCCTTTGTAATTCATCTTCAACCCCAGAACTAACCCCCCCCCCCCCTTTAGTGCAGGTTGATCCATGTCCTCTGTCTCTCGTCAGTGGCGTTATTGTAGCTCTGTCAATGAAGACACTCAGCTTGACGTCATATCTTGGATTCCTTAGCCAACCACGACGGCGAACTCTAGATAAACCTGTGCAGTCTGAGTTGCACAAAAAACAAACCAACAGTAATTGTATATCGCGCAATAAAAGATGTTAGCCAGATCTCGGAAGTGGTTGATCGCAACACTGACCCCCGAACAACCTTCACAGTTGTCTGAAGCGAATCAAGACATCGTAACTGGTTGACTAGACGCATTAGGGGGGCATATCATCCAAGTCCACCTCATTCACGTTTTCAAAGCCTGAGTTGTACATGACGACTTCGGTAGCCGAAGCCAAGCCATTGCTCAAGTGTGAGATCTTTAGATAGTGGATTCTATCGACAACTGTAGTGGGTGGAGGTTGCAGAGGATTGTGGGAAGCAAGCTTGTTGTTGCAAGGTTTAGTACTTTAGAGCATCCCTGCGGTGCTGTAGAAGAGGGGCTCAGTTTGTTCGTATTCAGGTTGTGGCGCGTTTTCTGCAAGCTGAGTCTGAATTAACAGTCTTAAAGAATCCACCTCGAAGTTTATTGGCCGGATCAATAAGTGTGAGGGGAGCGTTTCTTAGGAGCACCATGTGTGTTGCGAACACAATCTTGCAGGTGTACCCAGCGTCGAATTCAAGCGATGAATCAAATCTTTAACATGCAGGAGTGTTCGCTCCAGTCGTGGCCTTGGACTCTAGGTGCCTTGAGTGGTTGTTTTATGAGTTGTTTTTTGCGAGGTTCGTGGCCCTCTTCTTCATCTCGTGAATTGAAGGATTTTAGTTGTTGCTGAATAATTGGTAGGCTTCGCGTGTTTGCAGCTCCTCATGCCGTTTGAATTCTGTATATTCAAGAACAGAGTGGCTACTGCATTCAGCCTAGGACTTCTTTTGTGGGTCTCCAATAGAAGTTGCAAAAGAAGGATTTGGGAGACGTGAACAAAACGTCTCTCAAACGCTGTGTGTTCTGGATATAGGCTATCTCACTTAGTAGAAACGTCATTGTGGTCTTTCTCGAGGAACCTTTACGTCAGACTTGTGAAGGTAAAGTTGGTGCAGCGTGAGATACCCAATATCATCGTGTGAAGGAATCTAGATCGGTTGTCATTTTTTTGGATAGGGTGCCAAACTTGCCTTCACCCTTTCAATGAAAAGAGTGACAATATTCAAGAGCCAATTGGCAGCTAATTGGCTTTATGAAGATAGCTATACCAACCTAAAAGCATATTGTCACCAAATCAAGACAACAAATCTTGGGATTTATGTAGAATTAGAAGTCAATGAAGAAAATTGCTTTCTTTAATTTTTTGTCATCTATAATAGATGTTTATATGGCTTATAACATTGTTGACTTGTCATTTGTATAGACAACATCCATCTAAAAGATAAATACTATAGAGTATTTCTTGCTATTATAATAAGTAATCCAAAGAAAAAACTATTTTCTATTGCATTTAGCATTACAAATGTTAAAAATAACAATAATAAATTGTGGTTCTTGCAAAAGCTAAAGACATCAATTCTTACATCCTGTCCATTGAACTACAAACTTTTGAAGTTCATATTTTTGTCTCATCAATAAAAAGGTCTCATTGATGTTGTCAACCTTGTATTTTTAACATGCAAATACGCATTTTGTATGTGCCATTTAGTTGAGAATTTCCAATGGTAATTCAAGAATCCAATCCTTATACGATATTTTTAGGCAGCTACACAAGCGACCAACTATTTCAAACTTCAACTTTCAACTCTCAAAAGACTAGGATGTATATGAAAAGCTATAAAGTACTTGATGAATATTGGACCATAGTATTGGGCATTGTCATAGTTTGACAGAAATTGATTTGGCTACATGACTTCAAATATTGAAGAATCTCTAAATTTATGGATCTTAGAAGTGTATGAAATGCTGTTATTTCCAATCATAGAAACAATTTGTCATTAGCTCATAGCATGGTACAATGAACAATGAATCATAGCGAATACAATTATTGTATCATTGTCAATAAGTGCACAAGAGCAAATTGAATGGTCACAAATATTTGCGTATGGATATTCCATCATTCTTTTATTTGATATTATCTTTGAATGCCTATCAGAGTAATTATCTAATTTTTTGGATTTACAAAACCATACATGCACTTGAAAATGGTCGCAGCTACATTTAAACACTCTTTTGGCTATTTCCATATCTTTCATATGGATGCAATGCTTCTTTGGGCAACCACATGGACATTGTATGAATGGCAGTAAGATCGGAGCAATATCAATTTTTTATTTTTAAATAATTACTATTAAATTTTAAAATTATAATAAACTATAGGTAGTTTTTAATTAATTACAATAAAAAATTGATTTTATCCAACCACATATATTAATTATTATTTTTTTGATATAGCAAAAAAAACTAAAGTAATGTAATCACATGATAAGTTGACTACACAAAATATTTTTTATTTTTTATTTTTTTATATTAAACTTTGAAATGGATGTTTAAATTTTTTTATTTATGCATGCATACATACATACATATATGGATGTATATATGTCTAATGGAAAATAAAATTTCTTTATTAAAATTTATAATATAATAATCTATATTTTTTAAATAATTTAAAATAAGATATAGAATAATATGATTTATCTTGATTGGTACAAATTTTCTTTATATAAGTGTTTTTAAGTCAAATATCATATTAAGCATACTTGGTTGTCAAATTCTTAAAATAATAATGTGATAATTATCTAATTTGTGTTGGAATAAAGTAAAGATTGCTAAATTATAGTTTTTCATGTAACAAGTATTTTTAATATTAGTATTAGATATCATTTAATCTAAATATAGATTTTAAGATTTATAAAAAATATTATCATTCTATTAAAATATATTAAATTTTGAAATAAATAGCTTTGTTAAAATAAATAAATATATGGTTTTGACAAAAGTTATATTCTACTTATATATTTGGATAGAATGCTAGTTGGTGTTTTTATCTTAAGATATGATATTTTAATATTTTTATAATTTAACTTCATTATATTCTTTATTTTTTTTAATAATAATTAATCTATGGCATAAAAGACTTAAAAAATATTATCTTGGAAACAAAAACTGTTTGCTCAAAATTTCTTCTTAAATTCAAAAAAATTCAAATCTATATAGTTACTTCTAAAAAAAAATAACATACTTATAAATAATATAAATTTAAAGCAATACCATGGGTTTTTTAAAGTAACCTTTAGAGGAACGAGCACACTTAACAACTTATATGGAAAAGCTTTAATAAGTACACATGGTTTATATGAAAAATAAATAAACAAAAATATCAAAAAGAATAAACAAAAACAAAAACAAAAACAAGACCTTGAAATCAATTTAATGTATTGATGGGACTATCATTGAGTAGGAAGAAATATAATATCAAGTAATGATAGAAGTATACTTAGATGAATAACTTGAGTCTTCCAAAAAACTTAATTGGACATACACCAAATAAGTTAACGTCAGTAAAGACTGCAATTTTTTTTTTTTTTTTTTTTTTTTTTTTGTTTACTTAGCCTACTTTGAACTACTTGGAACTTTTTGCTGTTAACAATTTTACCAATTCTTCAGCCTTAAACTTAATCCCCAGACTTGAGGCCCTAAGCACGTTTGAAGAGCCATTTATGTTGCAAATGCACTTTTCTAGCAAAGCTCTTGAAGAAATCAGACTACGAGAGTGAGATGCATGTGTTTTGGACAGATGATGATTTCATTTGCCACCATGGGCACATACCCCAAGCCCGCTTAAGCTCAAAGACAACAAATACCTGGTGTTCACTGACTTGGCGACCACAGAACAAGATGTTGAGTACGAGATGACACTTGATTCCAGCTCAAAATTTCATAGAATACAGTTTTGCATGGATTTACAAATCTGATGTCGACTGCCATTTCTAATCAGTCCAACAAGTTCAAAACAAACCCAGAAGGTGATCAATATCTCCCATGCATAAAGTATTAAACCGTGCTGGAGGTTCGATTGCATCGTTGTGTTGTAAAATCACTCTACTGCGTGTGTCGAGACTAGCCAGCTGCGGTGTAGTCCAGATCCGATGTCGGTATCCACGACAAAACACAAGCTGATTGTGATCGACCAGCAACTGGACCTGGATCACAGACGCTGCTGGAGTTCACGTCACTATCGTCGTGCTAGTTGTTTAACTGTGAGGCTTACAAGATACGTATCTCGCACCGAGTTGGCACAAAGAATATAGTATCCAGTCTACTACGGAGTTGTTGGATGATGACTGCATCTCATATTACAATCAAACGCAGTTGAGCTCATGTAGGCACTTCCCGACATGGATGGCCTGTCAGTTCGCAATTCATTGTGAGCTGCTTCGCGTTTACGACGACAGCAATCTTGTGCGTGAGATATTCGGTGTCTAATATCTACTAATCTGGAGTTGGGTTGTTGTCCATTCACAGCTCCAGGTTTCAGGCCCAGGCCTATTGGTTTTTTCTTTTCGTTTTGTGCTCGCCTTAGCATCACATTGTGTCTCCAAATTGCGAGGTGAGTGTGTTCCTTGATTGATTGGGAGTAACCCCACTTGATTTCGAGCTCGGAACAATTGAACTAGTTGAAGAAGATGTGGAATTAAATTGTGTTTGTTAATGCATCACGGAAAATTGTGGTTATAATCACGAAGTCAAGAAGAATAGTTGCGAGAATGTGTGTGTGTTGTTGACTGTTTTGAGAGGAAGTGGTTTTTGAGTTGAGTTGGACGCAATTGTATTTTTGTTATGCTTGATTTTCTTATTATGATGTTGTTGCGGAGTCTGTTAGACTATGCGCTGTTTTGAAATTCAGCGAACCATGATTCTCCATTGTGCTCTCTTCCCTAGGTACAATGCTGAAAATTCTGAGACAGCTGCGAGGGAGAGGGCATTCATTTAGTGCGAGGCTGAGAAAGTGAGGAAAAGTGCCGCAGTTGGGCGCAGTTCAAACTACAAAAACTAAAAAAAACATGAAATAGATAGGTTATCACATTGAAGGGCATTTTTGCAATTATTACAAAAGACAGGGATAGATTTGATATTATCAAGAATACATGGGTATTATTTATATTTCGGCATATTTCACTCGCATGTGTGGCATTTCTCTTTATTATATCACACTATTTTAATATATAAAATCATGTCAATTATCTTGATTGAACTCCTGAAAAATGTAGTGCTTGGGTTTTAGTTGAGACACACTTTGTAATGATATGATTTTATGAAAGTTTCTAATTTATAAAAAGGTTTCCTTGTCTGAGTGAAATTTCAGCCTGTACCTGTCATAGATAAATAAATCATCATATATTGAGTTTAGAAACCATCCCAAGTTATCTTTCAACAATTAATCTCAGCGTAGCTACTCTTTAACACCTCATTACAATATTAAATAAAATAACCAATATACCAATAGAAAATGTAATGAAATCACACCCCACAATAAATAAACTAATAATAGTAACAAGGATCACAATACATGCATGTGGTCAAACATACAAGAGGTTAATTTCCAAAACCAACACAAAACAATATTATCAAGACTAAGCTTTAGAGCAGCTTTTGCGAAGTTTTCCAATACTTGAAACCACTAATATAGGTTTCAATTCTGTTTAAACACTAAGCAAGAAAACTTCAAGATTCACAGATTGATCGTATCATTGGTATTGGCAATGATAGACACAAAGTGAAAACAAAATTGACTCCCAAACACTGCTTTGTCACTAAAATTATAATCCGGCTTGTAACATCCAACTTCAAACCCAATACAAGACAAACCAAACTCCGCTGTTACCACATGCAATAGCAGAGAAAGATTCTCCACATTGCCAATCAGTGCACCCTACCTTCCTAATTCCTTGAAGCATGATGTCGATCTTGACTGCTCAAGTCAAGATATCATAATTGAACATAATGATACATACATCCAATATGAGGGGATATTCGAGCAAGTTACCACAGCGTGATATCGTAGGTATCCCAAATTAACATTAACAGTAGAACATGACTCTCTTCACGTTCTCCTTCAGAGGAGGAAGTGGACGCACAGCATTTCCTCCCACCACACGATTGGTACGAGATGTTGCTGATCCAGTGTACTGGCTCCGATTAGCCCCTCCCATCCCACTAGTTAGAGATCCAGTATCGGAAGCTTCTGGATCCATGTAGAAGCGCGCTCGGAAAGCAGCCAAATGCGCATAATAAGCCGGAGGAACTGCGATTCATCATTAGAGAACGTCGTATTCTAGTAAGTAATGTGAACTCACACTTAAATTAAAAATGACAAAGCATCTAGAATTTTGAACATTCTCCGGTACAAAAAAGCAGAACACGGATTAAAGAGGTTGATGGATACAACACTAGGGCAAAATTGTTTCCGATTCAAAAAAGTATGATGTGGATTAGCAGGATTCTGCGACATACCAATAGATACTGAACGTGTGCACCGTGCATACCTATATTCACAAAAAAAAAAAAAACAAAAAACAAAAAACAAAAAACAAAACAAAACAATTAGCACATTGCTATCCGAAAAGCCACGATTGTCGACACACGATCATTCAACATTATAATGCTAAGTCTTCCGGTCATACATTTCTAGTGAATCTCACGTAAACAAAATAAATCAAAAAAAAGGAAAAAGATTATGCAGGAGAGTCTTTGTCTACAACGGCAATTGGTAAGCAGAAAAAGGGCTGTCGTACAGAACATAGTAATGAACAGATCAGCCACAGATAGAATACAAATACTAAAGTTTGAAGGAGAGCATACGTATAGCAAAGATTGTTTGTCAACGACTGCAAACTGTCCGCAGAAAATTTATTTTCATCCCATAGTACATGATAATGTGCAGGTCGACTAGTCCCCTGTAAAATCATAAGCACAGATTCCATGAAGTAAATACGAGAGTAGTAGAAATACTTAACATGCACAAAATCTAGAAACTGCAAAATAACAAGCTCCCAAAAGCTTAGCATTGCAAGCGATCAGAAATTCTATTCCTTACAAAGATACATATGCTTCCACATTTCTAGCAGATGAAACATTTCACAAATCAATAAAAGTATAAAATGGATATGAACCTGAATTCCAGCATGACTGCAAAGATAAAAGTCAAACTCCGTAGGGTGACAAATCTTCGAGTCCACAACAGTCCCTAAAATACGAAGGATGTGATGTCGAAGTTAGTCAGTGTAAACACGGTTGTTACAGCAACGCGTCCAACAACACCATACCGCAGTCTCACAGGTTGAGAATGCCAAAGAAAATGACTTCCATATAAGCAGATAAATAAAGCAATGTATTCTACGAAAATAATGACTGCACCTGGTAAAATGTTGCCACTTCTATCCGTAGAGCGATTATCATTGTGATTGTTGGCAAATAATCGAGTGTGGTGCCTCTTCTGCACAACCACAAACGTGACTGGAGGCTGGTAATCCGGTTCAAGGGAAGCGCAAGCTTTCCTGATTGCGTCCAGCTCGAACAGAAGCACCTGATAAAACTGCCCTTCACTAACTCCATCCCTGGAACCAACAGAATTAGTTAACAAACATGGCAATGCGTACATTTAGTTTTAACTAAGCCCCCAGACCTAATTGGGAGCATCCCAAGGAACTACACCAGAAACACCATCATTACACACGAATTTTACATGAACTTATGCAAATAATCTAGTTTGTGAATAGTTCTGAAGCAAACCTGTAAAAAATGATGCGAAGAGGCTTTTGACCTGTTGCGCGCCAGAAAGAGATCAGGAGCTCCCTATAAAACAACACAGGAGCACAATCAATCAGCGGCAGAAAGTAGCCGAGGATGCAAACCACAACTAAAGATCCAATGCTGTTGACCCTACCAGGTGGGGCAGCTTGACATAGACGTTAAGATTTAGTACATATATTCTTCCAATTACACCAAGAAACTTTCAAATATAATAATACAAGCAAGTAAAAAGCGTCCAATATGAAACTAATTAGGTATGCCAAATTCCAAGTAGAAGATTACTTGATCATCCCTCCTGTCATCAAGCCTTTCTGAGGATCCTTCCACTCTTTGTACAGATCCTGAATCAACTCCTGACGGTGAGCTTGAGCGCACACCAATCCGGCATATTTAGTGACCTCAGGCCAATCCTGCGAAGCTACCACCTGCATATAGACGACAAAATGTCATCGCCAGGAAATCGTGCGCACTATGTACACGTTAAGAGAATTCAAAATCAAGGGCGACACTTCTCAATTGAGACCTAAATACATATAGCTTATCAGCTATTAATAAGTGGGGGCAATCGCTTGGTTACAGTAACTTACTGCAGCTATGGAAGGACTGAAATCCTCTCCAGGGTGAGGGTGGGTAACATCTGCACCAAATATTATAGTGGGAATATCACTGACAAGAGGGATCTTGCGTGAAAGTGCATCTACCAAAACAGTATTCCGACCTCCGACCTGTGAAGTGTACAATGGACACAATTAGAATCATAAATCAGTCTTATAAAGACCCACGTTTCTATATTCAAGACGACAAGGAGTAGGTATAACACTGACAAAACAGTATGAAAGACCTGAAATACATAGTCTAGTTACGACCTAGTTAAAATTACCTTCACATTAATTTTGAGGGCCACATTTGCTAAATACTGCTTGCTCATCTTGAAGACATGCTTAGTCAAACAACATTGTGAAACCACTCCCAGGACAGTCTCACATTGCTTCTTCAGATCACCTACATACCATGCACAATAGATAGAATCAAGCTTAAATAAAATCGCAAATAAAAGTCCAACCAGATTATGCCAAAGTTAACATTACCCATAAGTCGTCAGGACTTAAATGAAAGAGTTTTAATCTGTTTGATAGAAACAAGAACCTTAACATACCATATAAAGGCCCGTTGTTGTCTGGTAGAATAGCTATGAGGAGATCCAAGCTCTTGCCCTTCGTCTTTTTATACACGTCATCACATAGATGAATCAAAGCTCGGTCATAGTTATCAGGGTGATAATATTGAAGAGGCACTACGGGGTCCCTAGTAAATTGCTGCAACACATAATCACACACCACAACAATGTTCAGCCTGTACCATACGGAGTAGCAACGAACGAGAGCCAACCAATGAATGTGATAGCAAAATCGAATAAACCTTGCACAAAAACTATAAATAGCTCCAAACACACTGCAATAAACATGATTATTACAAATCTCTTTTGCGGCTTGGAACATAGAAGAAAACGGTGCATAGTTCCAAAAATGAAACACTACAGACCAAAGGGAGTAAATGAATCTTCAAACTAAAACTATCACCTAGATCGGCTAAAAGTCACGCCAATCTCTCAGATATCTAAAAACGTGTCATAGCCATTATAAGCAGAAATTTTTTATCCTACCATTCCAGATGTCTGACACATCTGAGCCAGCTCTTGACAGAAACTCTTAGCAACATTTTCCTGGACATTGCGTGAAAAATTGATGCATGCCCAGTTGTTGACGATTCCACCATTAACCATTTTCTGTAAAACCAACCGAACTCATTCGAGTCAATAATCTTGATATGGTAATTTTGATTTTAATTATTAAATCTGAAAATGAAGAATTCATCGCACATTCATGAACTGGCTTATCCATTCGTCGAAGAAAACCATGCGGATACAAACCTTGTTCATCATGTTCCATTGTCCAACTTGTGGAAGACATTCTTTTTCCCTGCCAGTGTCATGGTACTTGAGCCGTGGAGCTGGAAGGACTCGAGCCTCTACTTGCGCAAGTTCATTACTGATTCTAATTCCGAATTCTTGAGCATAAGGATCTTGATGGTATGCATTATGGTGTACCGTCTGTGTCCATAAGCCAAAACCAGGTTATATATATATATATATATATATATATATATATATATTAGTTCCTATAACATAATGACCTTTCTTCTTTACCTTAAAAGACCTTAAGTTTTACATGTACAGAAGGCAGCAAACACATAATAACCGAGTACTATTAAAAAGACACTAATTGTGGTACAAAAAATTGACAACTCGTAGATACGTACATTCATAATGGCGTGTTCTCTGTCTCGTGGTCGCTGACAAGTAACTTTAAGAAGTGCGGTGATTTGGCGCTCATTCAGCCGTTTGGAGTACCGCTGGCCCTCAACGATCTTGCAGACTTCCATGGGAAGATAGTTGGGACGCTGAGCATTCCCTACTTGGAGGCAAGGCAAAGATGGATGCCGGATAACATAGCCATACGTCTCCCGAAAATAGTCGGTAACAGACTTCAAGGTACCATTATCATCAACTGGGAACCTGATAAAACATCCAAAAGTATATACCAATCAATATGTTTCACCCTACTATATTTCGCAATAAGACAGAGGTCTTGTGTGCAATATCAAACTCGAAACCGGAAGATAGTTTAAAAGTTTAGAACGCACTCCAATTCATTGGTGGCCTGATTTGTAAGCCCAGATATGCGGTACTTGCGACGCATACTTCCGCGATGAGTCACTTCCACTTTAACTCCACGAAGAGCTTTCTTGATCTGTAAACCAAGCACAAATGTTCCACGACTTACTCACCAAAAAACTTATTTTTGTTAATATATAAAAGAAAAAAAATAATGGGAGAAACTTCAAATGGGTCCGGATGACAGGCTAAACTCGGAAGTGTAAGGAATCTCACCTTCATGCGATCAGCATCGGATAGACCACGTGTCACGTCCTTGTTGAGGAGATCCCCTATAAACTCCATCACAGTCTTGGGTTCTATGAACGCTGTGGAAGACATGTCTGTAAAAAACCACAAAAAAAAAAAAATCAGCTCGTTTTCGGCACACACTCTTTGAAGAGAGAGATTGAATAGTGGACCACAATCACATGTAAGAAATTGCTTTCAACCTCAATAACAATAAGCTCTTTCAATATTTCACAATTAAGACAATGCGGATCAGTAGGGCAAGAAACAGTGGTTACCAATGTTTAGGGACAGCCCCATTTGAGTTGGTCGAATACTTTGATAGAAGCCCCGCCAGCTTTCCAGACCATCTCCTAGCGGCTGTCGAGTTCCCAGATTGGGAGAATAAAAAGAGCGTCCTACAGGAGAATACCTTTGCGCACAAAGTTCCTTGTCAGACAGACTTTCAATAGCAAGAACATGCACATTGTCCCTGAAATAGGCATGCAAGTATTATTTTTTAGATGCTTCCCAAAAGTACAGAAAGCTGACACAGGAAGCATACCGATGGGTAGGAAGCTCCCTCAATACAATATCTAAGACTTGTAGGACTTCTTGAGGAGCATCAGCTTGGCGCCCAAGAAGAAATCGTCTGAGATGATCCAAATCTGCTCGGGCAGCAAATTTAATTACAACTTTGAAGGGCCTCTCCCGTCTGCAGCCAACCCCATAAATCTGTAAGAGACCTTGGGCAACATAAGGATGAGTTAAGATTTAGTACTACTCTCAAATCAAGCTAAGGCCAATGTCCAAACCAAAAGAAAAAAACACTCCCAGTAACAATTCACACCTAGGTTGGTTGGTCCCATCATCCTCGTCCAAGAGTCTGATCTCGAATTCCTTGCTCTGAAATGGAAGGGGTCCAGCCGTATACAGACTCTTCCTACCATCGTAAGCAGGAAGCCTAGTGCCCAAGTGAGACTCTCTGTAAAGTTTAACAAGCTGCTCCATGACGGCTCTGTTGATACCTCTGGATGGAACCTCTGGGGTGATTGTAACCTGTAATATTTCATATACAATGAGGTACAAGCAACTAGACTACATGTTTCCTTACAAAAATTCAACAACTGCAGACTATACAGGACACAAAATTACATCCACTCATTGGGATTTCCGATGAAATTACGTTCAAAGTACTTGATGCGGCAAAGCAATTATGAAGCCATCGAGAAAGGAGACGACATACATCATATTGATGCAGATCTTTGTCAGGTGGCTCGGCAAAGAAATGATTTGCTTTCACGATACACCATTGGCCAATCCTTCCTCTGTCAGGACGCAAAGGAAACCTCAGCTGTTTACTAGAAATTGGTGGAGGTGTGGATGGCTGTTCATATTTAGAAACATGGGGTTCTGAAATTTGGCCAACATTGGAACTATGCCCCACACCACCCAAAACCACCGACCCAAACTGCTCAACAACTGCACCTACACCTGGTCCGTAACTTGGAGGTGATGCAGAAAAATGAGCAGGAGGACCTCCGCCACGTCCATATGCTTGCCCTGGGTACGAAGGGCCTCTTCCCCCTTGGGGCAGAGGTCTGGGTGCTGGAGGAATCGGTTGCTGGAAAGGTCTGGAGGGCCTTCCATACATAGGAGAGCTGTAACCCTGATTTTGCATTTCGTAATAGTCATGCCCATTCTGGCCACGATATTGTTCACGATGAGGACTAAAAGAGCCAGGAACATTTTGGTGGAGTGTGCTGTGTGGTGGGCCCTGATTAAAACGGCCCCTACCACCTCTCCTTCCAGAACCTCGCTCGCCTCCACACATACCCCTCCCACGCCCAGGAGGTCCACCGCTACTGGATTCATCGCGTCCTTGCCCCGATCCTTGTCCTTGACCAGACTCTTGTCCTTGCCCCTGAGGTTGAACCGAACATTGGCCTTGTCCTCCCTCTCCTACATTCTGAGAGTGGGCTTGACCATGGCCTTGTCTTTCCGCAGGCTGAGGATCGGCATTTTGTACAGGCACTGGTAATGCGACAGGACCCGGAGACGGAGCTGCAGACCCTGATGGACCCGAAGCAGAAGCGGGAGTCCGCTTCAAACCAGGTGCCGATGAGCGAGCTGAGGGTGCTGATCCCTCTGTTTCTCCTGCTTCAGCTGGCGCCGAATTCTGGGCTTCCACTAAAGCCTGAGCTCGGTCACTCTCCTCAAGTTCTCGCGGGGTCTTGCGTCTCCGCGGCATGATGACAAATGAATGTTAAGGGAGCCTGGCTGCTGATGATTTCCAGGTCCGCCGCTGGATCTATTAAACGGTCAGTCGTTACCTGTTGCAGAAAACCAAAATCACTGGAATAAGCACTTCGGGGAGGAAATTGATATTGTAACCCCTGCTATGTCAAAATTCGCTCGAATATATTTATATTTTTTTCACTGAAAGGAACGTGCAAAGTGCATCTGAAAACCAATATCAAATTTCCATCAACAAAAAGGAGTAACATGCACGCCAGAATGACGATAGCAATCAAATAACATGTGGCCACGACTACAGGATTGCAAAAAATCAGAACTATGAAGAAGGGTACATAGACATGTCAGTCTAATGTACAAATGCCAACTGTTCTAAAAACAACAATTCTCACAGTTTAATCACTTGTCACTGCCCTGGTAGTCACTAGAACGAAAATTACAAAGTTCAAAAGCGATGTCAGCACTACATAGCAGTAGCCCATAACCCCCGAAAGAAGCGCGCAAGAACGATAAACAGAAGTCGATCACGAAAAGTTGAACCTTCGTTACAGAACATGACATCTGACACATAATTCCTACTACTTTGAACCCGCACTGAACTCCTGTCCATGCAGATAAACCACATTGTGACTCATGCAGCAACTGCGACCTCCATCGGAAGTTCCTGCACCAGGAGACAAGTTTCTAGTTCATGTTGATACAGTCAAGTCCAGTGCGAATTGGGATTAGCCATTGGAACTCTAAGTAATGAACTTAGGTCGCATCTGACAGACGAAGAAGAAAAACTAGAAGTCACCACAGAACGGCAGTGAAAGGTAACGCATTGACCCTGACCAAATCGAACTACGCTACCCTAACCTCTACTAAATTAAGTATTCAACAGTGAATGAGGAGGTGATAGGACATTTTCCAAGCTCTATGTCAACCCGACCATCTACAGCCAACCTGTCGCCTTAGAGCAGACAGGTCAAGGATTGCAATGCCACTACATAAGAAACCATGTCCTGTTGCCCAGCCACTCAATAGCACTATCAGTCAACTGTCCAGGCACCAACTGACCAAAGTCAGTAGACCTGGTCGACCACACCTTCTTTTCCTTTCTCGAATGCTTTCATGCCACACGCCCACCTCATAATCCTCAAAACTTCCGATGCTTCTCCACAGACATTACACGAACCTGGTCCTTACACCATTGCAAACTAAAGTGGCACTGACGACGACCTGATCATACCGCCAGTTCATGTAAAATTCAGATCTTGTAAGCACCTGATCACGGCGCCTGTACTCATGGTGAAGGAAAATCGTCCAGACTGCTAAGCGCGCCAAGCAGTACAGAAGAATTTTTCCCGTAACCTAGACGAACACTGACAACCCTCGCCCTCTTGCAAGAAGCAAATCAGCTTCTCATCCTCATAAATGCACCAAATATACCAAAACCTCGATAATCGACCTTCCTTCTCGAGATAGTGCCACACTCACCGGAACTTCACCACACCGCAATAATCTACAACTGCTGCAAGACCAATCCGCGTCTTCCCAAGCCCCAGCGAAGATGATACCTCCGCACCACAGCAGTAAGACAGACGGAAAAAACCATGGGCCGATACGAGGGAAACCCGACCCCTGCCGCGGCCAAACGCGCGCAGGCCAGAGCTTATCCCACCTGAGAGCGGCTTCACAATCACACGACGCAGACGCGTAGCTTAGTTATCCTGACACTCAGTCCACACTGATAAGAAGGCGATCACGACCACTCCCAGAAAACTCACCTCTCCAGCACCAAAAACACACATACCCTAAACGACAAATATAGGCCGCGCAGCCGGTTCCTAGAGCAGGCAACAAAAACCTCCACGGCCTCCACCACCAATCCGTGATCCCTTTGCTCCTCTCTCACTCTCTCACTATCTGTCTCTCAATCTCTGGCACAAATGGAGGAAGTCTGACACACAAGAAAAACGAGCGAGACAAGGAACAATGAAGAGAGCGTGATCAACAATCTAACCACGGCATAAATTGTCAGCCGAGACCGAACCGCAACTCGATAACACCCCCGATAGATAGCTCTAGCTCAAACTATCCCGGGCCCAACGCAACAATACACACTCCAAAAGTCAGCCCCGAGTGCGCAAGCGGCTATATATTGCGGAAGCTCGGGTGACTCACTTCGTCGTCTGGCACAGAAGAACTAGTAGTGGATGAAGAGGAAGAATCGACGACGACGACGACGACATCATCCCTGCGCATCAGTAGCAGCATGATAGGGAATTTGAAAATAGAAAACCAGCTAGAAAGAAAGAAAAGCTGCACTGACAAGTAGTGTGGCCATTCATAGTAGACTCTCTCTCTGCTGAGGTTGCAACGAGTCGAACGAAGCAACCCCCTGGCCCCATGGCCACGGCACGGGGTCAGGGCTCAGGGCTAAGACAGAATGGCCCCTCCCCCGCCCGCCCAACATCCACGACCTATCACCACACCCGTCCTTCCCTATGCCCAATGGACCCATGCCCGCTCACCCTTCCCTCCCATCCTTGCATGCATAGCCTTGTGGATGAATATATGGATGGATGAATTATGGAAGCAGTGCCACAGGTTTTCGTAGGGAGTAATCATGATCAAGTACATCCTGGATTATTGTTATTTATTATTGTTATTATTATTATAAATAAATAAACTGACTAGCTCCGGTTATTTGTCCCGCGCCTGACGACGGAATTGTTAATCGACGGCGGCGATGACCTTTTCCTCCTGCGACGCGATGGACGGCCACGATTGCAAAGGAGGGAGCTCTCTTTTATTGTGGGGTTTTGTTTCCATTCAGCTCACGTTCTCGTTGGCTGCTTATCCTTTAACCCCAGATGCCATGAAGGAACTCGAATCTGGATGGATGGTGGGTCTTGTTCATTCGTACCTGGATTTCTTCATCCACTCCAAGTGGATGAACAGATGGCGTGTATGGGAGGATGGATGCGGTGTCGATGATCGATGCTTGTGTGCGCGAATGAACGTTATAATCCAATGTGTATGTTCATAGTGCTTGTAAGATAGACGTCTAATAAAACAGAAGGGGAAAAAATATATATATATATATATATATTAATTTAGTTTAAAGGGAAAAAAATTTACACACACATAGATGACATTAGTGAAAGGTTCAGATTAAGGCAATCTTACGCAATGAAACCATTTATGAACATGCCATTATGTGTTTAAATCCATTTGTAAAATTAAACTCTTTTGTATTATTTGGATAAGATAGAGGGGTGTTCCCAAAACTGTAATTACAAGATCACTTTTTTTACATTTTCAAATGTTTTGTTATCATATTTTCTAATGAGTGTTATTTAATGTTGCATAATAGAACTAAACATCAGTTCTTACATAATTATAAATTGATACTAATACTTCCAAAACTAGATGTTAAAATCTTATTAAAAGTATTCAAATGATCATTGGAATCAACACAATTTTTTTAAAATTAAAATATAATAAAAATATTAATTAAAAAATATATCTATAAATTTAGAACATATTTTATTAATAATATTTGTATTTTAATTATGATTTTTTATTCAACTATGTGCATATTTTTTTATATGTGTATGTATGTATATATGTGTGTATATACATATAGAGAATTGTTAAATTGATCCAAGCATTTACTAAATTGGCCCATCTATCATCATTGGTTGAGGATCCAATCATTTTTTCATTGGTTTTCGACCAATGTAGATCCAACAATAGAGATTTTTTGATGTTGTTTATGAAGGGTGAGTAATTTAGTAATTTAGTAATTTTTTGGGTCAATTTAACTATTTCCGATATATACACACACATTAATCACTTTGAAAATAAAAAACTCAAGATTAACAATTCCTTATATTTAAGCATGCACTATATGCTTGTTGAATAAAATTCTTGTGGAGTCAAATACGAAAGTGCATGCACTTAATATAAAAAAAATAAAACTTTGCATGCATGACGAGGCAATTCTACAAATAAGTTCTCTAAATCAAATTGTAGGTGAATATTACCCAATTCATCCGCATATTGAGTGGGCTATGCATGGGCTCCTATAGTCTGCAGCCTAACTAGTGACAAAAATCTAGACTTTAAATCCTTTATTTATTTAACATGTGTTCTTTTAGCAAATCCGATTGGACCCGTTTGCAAGTCAAATGATTAAAAATAAAATAAATCAAATTATGAACCCATTTTAACTCTTGACAATAGATCAACATTGATTTTGCAAAATCATCTTCCTTGTTTATAATTTGGACGTTCATTCTTTGTAGATCAAGAGGGAGTTATTCAAGTGATTATTTTCATGCAAATGATGTTAATGTATAGCAGATGCATTACATGTACTTGTCTAAAAAGTAGAAGAACAAAATGTAACTATTAGTATGTATGATTAATACAGATCATACAAAAAAGACATTTATACGTGTAATTAGGAAGAAATGAATACAATCTATTTACAATCTTGTATTTTTAAGTTAAAAAGACTTTGTATTATTAACACAGTATCTAATGTTTTAGTAAAAATAAATTTTCATACGAAAATTTTGAAAAAGAAAAGAAAGACAACAAAGAAACAAACTGAGAAAAACATAACATCAATTAATTGCTTTTTTAATCAACATAAATAAATCACTAAAATAAATATTAAAAAGCAAAATACAAACATCAACAACAAAGCAGCAAGAATCTATTATATCACAAGATATTTAAAGTGATATTCAATTGTAAACTAAAGTTTTAATATTTTAAAGCATATTTGAGATTTATGTTTCAATGATAGCTTATAAAATTATATACATTCGCCTCAGAACTAAATAAAAACAAGACCAAAACACACTATTCTGCAATTCATTGACCCTTCAAATTCATTTGGAATTATTAAATTTAAAGTCCTGGGGACCCTGTGATAATTGAGTATTGAATGCACAGCAGTTATGGTTTATTACTGTGTTTTGTGAATCCTTGGGTATCTTGTGGATAATGAAAGATCAATCCATTTTTAAAAATTCAATTGAGTTTAACTTATCAATGAGGAAAAACAAGTAATTAAAAACGAAATCATTTGCAATCAAAACATATGGATTATAATTTCTTGAAGATTTACAAAGTGATCCAGAATAAGGATCAGTAATAAATTTAAATTGATAGTGCATTTAATAATACCTTGACATGAACATAATTATTTTATTTTAAAAATTTGTCAATAATTTAGTAATATTTTAACTCTATTTACCAAAGAGTGAGTCTTTTGTTTTGCTTTGCAAGCAATTATCTATCAATAAGTTCAACACTAATAGTAGCACTTATCATTGTCATTAAAATTGATCCACACAGGGGTTACATTTGTTACTGAATCGAAAAATCAATTTTGATGCCACAATTTCGAAAATAAACTTTACTTTCTATTCATAACTAATTGCACGATCAAACAATAAAAATTAAATAAATCACAAAACTTTCTTGAATTGATTGTACTTTAAATTATTGGTATGAAATCTTAAATATAAGTACAATTGATCAGAAAAAGAGCCTAATAATATCTTCATATACACACACACACCCATATATTCATACAATACACAAACAGAGAGTTTTAGGGTTTTCATTTTTGAAACCTGAAGATTCTAAAGCACTGCAACATTCCAAATGAGCTGGTGTCTCACCGGCCCGGGTCGCAACCACCCGGGATCCAGAGTCAACTCGGCCTGGGCCCCAGCATCCAGACTCGGTCCTCGCCCGGCCCGGCCCTGCCCGACCTTCTCACAATCCAGGCTTGTGTTGTTTAATTGTTTGTTTAGTTTTATTTTGTTTGTGACTGTGGGGGAGTCTTTGTGCTTTATCCACTTCACACTTACTGACCTAACTAACCGAATTAGAAAAAAATAGAATAGAATAAAATAAAAAATTTAACACGATCTGATGCTTTCTTAAATTTTTTTACCGTATTTGTGAGATTTGATAACCGTTTTGATTCTTTGGTGCAATCCCGTTTGTTTGTTTGTTTGTTTGCTTGTTTACTTGTTTCGTAGAATATATATGTGTATATATATATATATATATATATGTATATATATATATATATATATATATATGTATATATATGTGTGTGTGTTTCTTTTCCAAGCCAAGTTTGTGTGCGTGAAGTAAAACAAATTTCTATAATTTTTTTAATACTTGCTATGTCCAGGGAAAAAAAGTTTTGAAAGAGTTGCTTATTTTAAATTATTTTTGTAAATTATTGTGTTTTTTCTACTTGTGATGTCCTGTGAAATTTAGCAACATAATGTGTCTGTGTTAAAACATTGTATAGAACTGCAAACTGAGTATAGACCCAATTTGTAAAGTCAATGTGACATGTAATCGGTTTATTTGCAACAAAAAAATATCAAGTTATGAGTTGATAAATCATCTCACAAAGACAAATAATTTTTTTAAAAAGATACACACACACAGACACACACACACACACACACACACACACATATATATATATATATATATATTGATTACCTTTTTGTCTTCATAATTAACCAAAATATCTTTATATCAATTTACAAAATTTTGATACAAAACATAGTTTAATTTTATACCAATATGACAATAATAAAGATATTATAAAATTAGAAGTGGTTGTTTTAGGAATTGATATTTTTCTAGTATTTAATATTTTTGTAAAATTATAAATTATAATGTGGATAAAAATTATTACCACATTACACAATACACATTAATTTATTAATTTTTTATAATATAATTCAAATGTGTAAAATTACTAATGTTTATTATAAGTTATTTTTAGTCATTTAAATTGAGTTGAATTGTCTGTTTTTATTTAGAGATTTTATAATATTTATATTTTTGATATGTACATACCATGTTTAACTACAATCTATAATGAATTTATTGCTTATGTATCAAATATGACTTTTTAAAAAACTTTTGTAAGAAGGTATTGCCTTAATATAATTTTTGTTTAAATTGACAAAATTAGTACAAAATTTCTATAAAAAACTTGTTTAATCTAAAATAAATGGTCTGATGTATTTAAGTGACTTTGCTTAAATTATACCTTTAAAAAATTTATCTAATAAATCATATCTTAATTCTTTTATGGATTGATAATCAAAAAGTGAATTTGAATAGTAGATGTGCAATGACTGCTTTTTAGAAATATACCACAAAGACTATTGTAAGTAAAAAAAATCAATATTAAGACAAATGCCTACATGCGTAAAAAATATGATTATAATATAAATTAACATGTGTATTGAAAGCTCTTTTATATTATAAGATTTTTTTTGTAATTTTTAGATTTTTAATTAAATCGTGTATATTAAAAGAAAAGAATAATTATCCTCCAAAAAAACATTTGTAACTATTTAGCATTGCAAGTTGAATATAGAATATAATAGTTATATATGATAGAAATTTACTTAATTTAATCCTAAAAACTATCAAATATATGAATTGAGACAAAAATCAAAAGACAATATATATATATATATATATATATTAAGAATGCTTAACAAAGATAAGTAGTGGTTCTCAATGGTTGCATAGATCAGTCTTTGTTTTCATAAAAAAAATTCACATTCTTTGGAGTTCATAGGTTGTTTTACACTTCATCAAGCCATTTCATCAAGTCATTTTATAGTTCATAAGTCATAGGACAAATTTTGACTTAGCCATTCATCTAGCATTGTTGTTTTTTTTTACAAGATCTATTCAATGCTAGGATTTCAATTTATTTCTATTTTTCTTTGATTGGACTTTTGATGTTTTGATGCACATCAACTTTCATGAATTGCTCGTAATATTCATACTTCAAAGTTTTGAATTATAGAGTGAATATCTTTGCTTAATTTGTAGAATAAATATCTTTTTTGCAAACTAAGTGATTTGAGAAGGTTTGAAAATTTCAAAATTTGAGTTCTTTTAGGATATTATGAACTGTGCAATTTTATATTAAGTATGTATGGTCAAATCATAGCTTTTAAGAGAGACTTTAATTATAAATCATATGTTGTGAAAATATAATTGTTAAGATATACTTACAAGCACTAATTTTTTTCATCTTTTATTAATCTTCATGCTACTAAGTTTTGCATTGCAAAGTAAGTGTCTTTTTTCTTTTTGCAAAGTGAGTGTCTTTTAGTAGAGTAAGTGATTTGAAAAGGTTTGACAATTTCAAAATTTAAAAGTTTTATCATTCAATATCTTTCTTTTGTTTTTGACATTCATTCATGTATATTCATTTGGAATTTTATGGTATTTAATAAGGTTGTATCAAGGACATAAATCTTAAAGAATGAAAATCCTAATATACTCTTATGTTATTCAAAAAGATTACAAAATCACTCAAAGATGATAATATATTGAACTAGACTGGCTATTGGCAAAGATAAGAAGATTAAAAAGACTTAAAACAAGAGTAAGGACTAAGAAAGGATTGTAGACTTAAAACAAGAGTGAAGAAGGCTTCACTATTGTTTCCATATATACTATCCAACTAAAAGCTATGTGACAATATTCAATAATATCTTCAACATGTGTCCTATTTAGAAGATAAATGTCTTAACTTGCAAGACATAGTATTAGCTTATGTTACAAGTTATCTATGTGTATGATATATGGCTAACTTGTTGGTAAAGTTTCTAATCTATCAATCAACTATAAACATGAATAAAGTCAAATATGTATTTATATAACTTTTAAGAAGCTTTGCCACAACATAATATTAAATCTATCTATATTTATTTTTTACCTAATACTTCTTATCTAAATATATATGTATGTCCATAATATTATCCCCTCTCTTCTCCTCTTCTAGAAACAAGTTCCTCAAGGAGCAATCATTATATGTTGAAGAAGTCCACAAATTATATTTGCTACATATTTTGATCTTTATTCTATTTGAAGGTGATTGATAGGTCTTCTGAGCCATTGATATTGTCATATTCCAAGGTACAAAGATCACTGTGTGATTTAATCATTGTTAAGACTTTTGTATTTTTTTTTAATAATATATTTGTAAGACTATCAAGGGTCATTTTTACCTCCAATAAAATCATCAAACATTGAAAATCTCTTTTAAGGTTGTGATATCAAATGTGTTATATCTCACCATCAATTTCAGAAAGAATTTTTCATTCTTAAGAGTCTTCATGTTGATTATGACATCTTGAAGGTTGTGACAATTGTAATGTCTTTTTTGATAAGTTAGTAAACAATATCTCTTGAATTAAAACTATTGGTTGTTAGTTCTCTATCTTTTTAGTACCACAAATACACATAAACTACAAACAAAGATAAGAAGTAAAATGTAATCTTTCTTAAACAACATTTTTTTTGTAACAAAGATTTATTATTCTTTATCTTAATTTTGATAGATATTGTTGATAAAAAGCATCAAGCTTCTTTGCTACATTTTTTAGTTTCTTCTTTGGCTCCTATATGCATTTATTAATATTATACCTATACCAACAAATAAGATATTGTAACCTATTTCAACATTGCGTTAAATCTAAAACTTCTTCTACTTTAAACTCTTGATTATAATCCACTTTTATAAAAAGAGATAATATTTGTCTTCTTCTAAAGATATTTAATGTCTTATATAATTAAAAAAGAGACATATAGAATATAAAATAGATTTTCATAGATTCTAATAGATATAATTGATAAGCAATTAGATTGAAAAATAGAAAATGGTCGAAGCTTACAATAATCTAACTTGTCATAAAGATAAGTAATCTTAATATTTTGACAAAGTAATCATATCTTATAGCCAAGATAAAATTGCTATTTTTCCTTGTAATAGGCATCTGTGTTGGTCCTTTGTCATTCTTGAGATTTTTTTAATTATGCTTTAATTATTGTATGTCGCTTAAATAAATAATTTATTAAATATTTTATTATAGGATTACTAATTTTTGAAAAGTCAAAAGCATCAAATTATAGATGATAATTAAAATTAACCAAAAAAATATATTTTTTGTATAGAAGAATGTACCATATTATTATAAGTAAATTTTATCAATGGTAAAAGAATTATCTAATTATCTTGTTGATAGTTGATAATATTTCTCAAATACTACTTCAAAACTTAACTTATGCGCTCCGTCTTTTCATTGATTTGAGAATGAAAAGCTAAAGATAACTTTATGTCTACTTTTAAAATCTTAAAAAGGATTCTTTAAAATTTTGATACAAATTGAGTCATCTATCTAATATATTATCCTGAAGCAATCTACAATAGTGATAGATGTTGTTAAGAAAGAAGTTAGTTGTTTCTTTATTAGTAATAGATTTTATATATAATATAAAATGTACTATCTTGGTTAAATGATCTACTATCACAAATATAAAGTCATAAGAACTTAAGGGAAAAAGATCCTTGATAAAATTTGATCCAAGAAATAAAAGCCTATGATTGTTTTAGAATAGATAATAGCTGAAGAAGTTCATAAAGTCAATGATAAGGAGTTTTTGATTTTAAAAAAATATTATATGATTCTCCAAAGTTTTTCATTGCCTTCTATATTTGAAGCCACTAAAAATCTTTTGATATTTGTTCTAAAGTCTTGTTGTATTCAAAATGTCTGATTGTTGGAAAATTGGGAGAAGCTTAAAGAATACATAATTGTGCTTTGCCTTCAAGATTACATAATTATTTCTTAAAATATAGAAGATTATTTTTGAACTCAAATTTAAAATTCTAATAAGACTTAGAAGATTTATTTTTAATATCTTCAATAAAAAAATTAGAGAACAATTAAACTTACTTGAAGAAGATTGAATCAACAATCAATTATTCAAAGAAGAAAATGTATTAGCTTGATTTTTTTTTTATTAACCAAAAGCTATATTCTTTTTTTACATACAAGATAAGAATGTCTAAAAATGATATTAGACAAATTTTGTTGTTTTTCTAGTTGATAAGTGATCTTGAAATCAAATCTTGATAAAAATATGCTCCAATGGACTTGATGATAATTTAGAATATATGTCAACATAAATTAGCTGAGTTTCTTGTAATTCATATATACATAGATTAGACTAGAAGTGCCTTCTAGATAATGATTTTATTTATAAAATGAATCTATGATTGCATGAAACTCTTTGTTATGGATCTCATAATTAATCTTGATTGCTAAAAATTTCTTAGAGTGAAAAGCTATGAGATAGAGCTTATCATCTACTATCTTTTGTAATGACATTGCATCGATAGCAAAGTTTGATGTATTTATTTCTTAAAGAATTCCTTGAAGAAGTTAACGTGATATAAGATTGTTCTAAAAATAAATTATATTTTTAAGACTTTAAAAGATAGCTAAGTTTTTTTATTCTACTCAAGTTTGTCTTTACATGTCAAACAAATAAGAAGAGCTGTAACTTGAGAAAAGTTCTTGATTAAGTTCTAGTAATAATTTAAAAATATCAAAAAAAATTAAATATTTTTAATTTGTTTTGGAATCTTATATTTTATGATAGTTTGAACTTTTTTAGGATTCATCATAAAGCCATCATTTGAAATGATTTGTCTTAAAAAATCAACTTGAGTAGTATGAAATACACTCTTTTTTATCTTGACGTGTAATTTTATATCCTTAAGTTTTTGTAGCATACAACAAATATGAAGTTCATGTTTGTTTATATTTTTAGAGTAGATTAAAACATCGTCTAGTTAATAGACAATACAATCATCTACAATCTCACAAAAGACATCATTCATTAGATATTGAAATGCAATTGATGCATTTGTGAGTCCAAATGGCATGACATTATATTCAAAATATTCAAACTTTATTTAAAACACAGAATTTTGTTCATTTTTTTTGATGTGTAATGAAATGTATATTCTTTTTGATTTATTTTTAATATAGATCTGTATTTGACTGAATTAATTAAGAAGTTCAAAAACCAAAGGTAGAAGATACTTATTCTAGATAGTAATCTTTTTGAGTCGTTGATAGTCTATATATATTTTCTAAGATCCATCTTTTTTTTTGTTTAAAAAATAAGATAGGAGTAATTGATGGAGATTTACAATGGTGTATGAAGTTTTAGCCAAGTTCTTCTCAATGTATTCTTTGAGTGTAACCTACTTGATTTGTAATAAATTATATTTTGGTCTAAATCGTGATTGAGTTTGGTATTGAAGATTAATAGAATAATCATAGGAATGATTCTTTAAAAGAATATTAGTATTTTATTTTTCAAAAATATCTTAATAATCTTAATATTGGCTTGAAATGGCACTTAAAGTTTTTTTCTATTGAAAATAAGTGTGGCATAAATTCTAAAAGTTGATATTATTTTTCTTGCATGAATGAAAGATTTCACATCTACCAACAAAGATTTGATTATCTTAAAGATATGAATATCTATTTGATTAGTAGAATCATGGACTAAGCAATGAAAAAAATCAAGGTTATAAGAAGTTTAATCTAATTAAGGATTATGCTTCTCTAGCTATAATAATCCTAAAATAATTGGATTTGATGGAGATCTAATGACATTGAATATTACTTAGCTAATATGACAATTAATTGCTACATCTAAAAGAATTTTTTTATAGAAAGTCTCTCTAAAAGACAATAGATAACTATCTATGATTTCTATGTACATAGATTTATTATTCTTAACTAAAGATATTTCTTATTTTTAACAAAAGCTTTGTTTATATAACAAGTAGAAGCTCACAAATCTAGCAAGGCAAATACTTTGTGATTTTTTGGTCCAAAACAAACTCCTATTATAAAACTAGATAAGAGAACTAAAAAGAGAATAGGACCTTACTAGATATTATAAAAGATTTTAGTCACAAAATACCTATTATAGCTAAAAACACTCATTTTGTAATACATTATCTTCTTTGGTAACTATGGTTTTTATTTTGTGGTTTAATTTCTTCTTAGTCAATGTTGAGCAATAAATTTAGATTTTTCACAATATAATTATAAATCTTCTTAATGATGTTGAGCTTTTTCTTGCTCAAAAAGATGTTTGAAAAATATAGTATAAATTTGTTTAGGTTTTGATCTTCATGAGTAAGCTTTTATAAATTTAGAAGCTATTACCAAGGCTTGATTTCTACCTCTCTAATTAAATCTTTGTTCTTCACGTCTTTCAAAGAATTAATTATTACAAATAATGTCTTCAAAAATAAATTGATCTAATAAACCTACTCTTGCAATCGTCAAAAATAAATCTTTAATACTATCTTTTTAACTCATGTCAAAATTGATTAATGAAGGCTTTATCATTCCAATCTACATTACAAGCAAGATTTTGTACTACAATAATTGCAAATCTATTTTTACTTCCACCAAGAGTAGCATCTATAATTTTTTCTTCCATATACAACTCAAAAAAATCTAAAAGTTAAATTAAAGAAAGATAATCCACAACCTCTAATATTAAATGAAAGTTTCTACAAAGAAGAATAGATTACTCTTTTTAAGAAAAATAATCAATGTTAAAAAATTAAAAATGAGTTTAAGGTAGATAGTTTGTTACCTTAAAATCACAATAATTGAAGTAGAATAATCTACTTATAACACAAAACAAAGACAATAAGTTAGCACTTTTGTTAAAATATCAACGACCTAAATCTCATAGACAAAATTCTCAATATACTCTTATGTCTTTCAAAAAGACTAAAAAATCATTCAAATATAGTACTATATTAAACTAGAATAGCTATTGCCAAAGAAAAAAAGACTAGAAAGTCTTGAAATTAGATTAAGGACTAAAAAAGTGTTGATAAGAGTGACGAAGGCTTCACTTTTGCCTCTATATATACTATCCAATTAAAAACTATGTAGTGACGTCCTATAGGACCTCCAACACATGTTCAATTTACATGATACAGGTCTTAATTTGCAAGGCAAGTTTTTTATATGTGCACCACATAATCAACTTGTTCCATAAGCTACAGATACATGTGATATGTGGTTAATTTTTTGACAAAGTTTCTAAATTATTAATTAATTACAATCATGTATAAAGTCAAAGCCACATCTATGAAGCTTTTAAGAAGCTTTGCCACAAGATAATATTAAATCCACCTATATTTATCTTTTATCTAGTATTTCTTATATAGATAAATATATATGTTTATGACAAAATATGACAAAGTGTGATCTCACCATGAGATGAGTCTACAGAATATTTCAACAATAAATTAAATAGATTATTTCAAAAACGATCTTTAAAATGCTAAGCTTATCATTTTTCCTCTTTAAAAGACTAGTTTTGAAGATGTTTTGAAGCATATGCAAGGAGTAATTTTTGAGGGTTTGACAATTTTGAAACTTAAGTACCTTTATAATATCATAAAATTTGGAGTTTTATGATCAATATGCATGGTCAAATCTATCTTAATTTAGCATCTTTAAAATTTTCAACTATAGAACAATATCTTTGAAAATACATCCAAAATTAATTAATTTATTATAATCTTTTATTTATTCATTTTTTTTCAAATTTTAGATGTATGATTTGGTCTTATTGTACTACAAATGTGGCAATTAGGTTAATAATCTCTTTGATTTATGGAAGTGCTCTCCATCACATATTAAATTAAATTTATTAGATATGCAACTATAATATTGTTGCATAATATATGTAATACTATAGTCCTTGTAGATATTATAAGTGATACTATAAATATTTTATATTATAAGTGATACTAGAATTTATTTTTATTGTTATTTTTTTATTTTTATAAATGATATGAAGCTTGTTATTTCAGAACCATGTTATAAATTTTATTATTCTTTGCATTGTATTTTAGAAATTTATTCAAAAGTTTTTAGTAAGAATTTTTTGAAGCAAAGTTATTAAAAAAGGTTAAGTAGACAACCAATCAATACCACCATTTTTGTGAATTTTGTATGCATTCCTTCTTTGTCAAATAAATAACTATAAATTAGAGTTTGGATTTGAAGCCAAAAATCTACTTCTTCTTTTTGTAGTTCATTTAATAGAAATCTTCCTTAACTTTCCAAAAGATTCAAGATTCATATTGAGCCTGTAAATTGAAGTCCTCTTGTAATCAGATTTTGTTGGTTTTTTCATGCATTGTGGTTTGGACTTTTGAGAGCATCAGTTGAGGTGTGTATTTTATAAATATGGCCAATTCAAATGATAAAAAGCTAAATAATAGTTTTTTTCATGCAAGATGTCAACCTAAAGATTATGAATGGTTAATTACAATAAGAAATTTGAAAGAATATCACTTTTTGTTGATCCTTCAATAATTTTCTTGGAGGTATTGACAATTTGTCCAATCATATTGTCCAAACACCTTTGATTTCTTGTTTGATGAGGATTTCTTTTTTGTAATTATTTTACAGGTCCAAAAAAAAAATTTATGGTTTTTATCTTTGTACTTGAATTTTTTATTTCCAGATCTTAGATTTATAGTTTTTAACTTTATAATTAATTTTTTATAATTTTTATCTATTTAGTTATATTTATAGTTTTTATAATTTTTTATAGTTTTTACATTTTTCATATTACAGTTATAATAATATATTTTACATTATATCTTTATTTTGAATAAAATGCTTGAGTAAAAAAGTTGTATTGGAATTTTAAAAGTATTTTCAATTCCAACATAAAATGATGCACAAAAATTTGATTGTAAGAATTTCATTTCTTACTTTTATATGAAACTTTTTACATTAAAATATATATATATATATATATATATATATAAATTAAAAATAAATATTAATATATTTTTAAATAAAATTTATTTAATATTTTTTTATTATTTTATGTATTTATTTTGGCTTTTTCTGTAGCAAGTCGTAATAAAAATATGTATAATTATGATCAATAGGGATATATATATATATATATATATATGTATATATATATATGTATATAATTGTTTTGAAAAAAAATCATTGTGGTATTATATTTTGACTAATTAAGTTATATGTGGTCAATTTTATTTTATAGGTATTGTATAATCTTGCTAAAATATTTGAGTAACAAGGTTTTATTGGATTTTATGGAAGTACAATTTTGATGCTTTAAAGCTGATTCCAATTGATTGGTGGAACAAGTGCCATTGGAAATGATCTAGCTTTAATAATCAATAGAATGAATCAAATCAAAATTTCTTAACAAGTCTAGGAAACATGAAATAGTCTAGGAAACATGAAAGAGCACAAAGAAAAGCTGAAACAGTTACAAATGATTGTAAGGATAGATGTTAAAGAGAGGTTGTAGTGACCAGCATTGAAGCTATACATAATCTAAAGAGGATAAATGGTTTGTGTCCGTGTCCTCATTGTAATGTATTGCATTGGTTTAAATATTTTTTAATATATTAAAAAGTAATACTTTGAAAAAATTTAACTAATTTTTTTGGCATATTATCCATGACAACGGCATGGATTTAGCTATTCTACTTTGACGCTGAAACTTCCATTTTTTATTTTTTTATTTTTTTAAAAGAAAATTATAATTTTATTTTTGATACTCAAACATATCTTTCAAAAAATTCTTCATTTGAGTCACACTTTTTGTAACAACAACATGGTTTCATCTAATATAATATTAAAGAATGGAGAAAATAAGTATAAATAAAATAAAAATAAGATAGAAAAGAATTTGAATAGCTACTGTCAAATACAAAGTGACCAAAAAGTGTTGAATCAAGACTAGAGTATACTAAAGGCATTGACAAGACTAAGAAAGAGTTCTCTCTTATTTCTACATGGACATTAGCTACAAAAAATGCTTTGTGGAAACTTTTTAAGTACTATAAGACATGTGGTTCAAGTATCAAATTATATATTGATTCCAAAGCAGCTTCCTACGATTAAGAAACTTAAAAAAGATAAGTTTGAATAGTCATATGATAAATCTATAGGATTCTAAAGATCAAATCTATGTCTAAAAGACTTTTTCTAAGTTCCTTAAAAAATATATTATATATATAATATAATCATCTTATTTATATTTATTTATATTTATTTATATTTAATTATGTAATACATGCATTTTTTACATTATTCTTCTTTCTATGAAAAAGTTCTAAAAAGAAAAATTAAAATATTTTTTAAGTTAATAAAATCCAAAAAAATTCATATAATATTAATAATAAATAATTGTATTTTTTCACCACAAAGATAGTTGATAGATTCCTTCAATTATTGATAATATTTTATATAGAGACAAAAATACCACTCATTTATTTGATCATTGTTGAAGCTTTTGTAACTACCTTTAAACAATACATTTTATATGCAATCAAGTAGAATATCTACTTTTAATAATATCATTAAGTATTGAAAATTTCTTATAAAAATGTGGTTTTATATACATTTTATCTTGTAATCTATTGTAAGAATGATATATATATATATATATATATATATCTCTTGAGGATTTTCATTCTAATATTAATATTGTGGAGGTTGAAACATCTTATGTACTTCATCTAACAATTTTTTAAATGATAAGTTAGAGATAAATTTGTTGATTGTTAATTTTCTATTTTAAACTAAAATTCTACAAGTTGATTTGTAAATTTGCTTCTTTTTTCATTTATACCACCTTGTTATCAAGTATTAGTCTTTGATTTTGATTATGTGTTATCAATGAAAAGCAAAAATAAGTTTTATTTTATTTATAAGATTTTCACATGAATCTTGTATTTATTTAGTAATATTATATTTTTACCAATATACAAGATAATCTAATTTATTTTAATATTGCCTTGAATCTAAGACTTATTCTACTTCAAACTTAGAATTATTAGTAATTTAAATAAAAAATAAAATTTATGGTGAATTCTTATTGAATAAAAAAATTACAATCAATATATAATTGGATTAATCTAATTTTAAAGATTTCAACCAAATATTAAAGAAATATTTGTAATCTATTATCAATTAATAAAAGATATTATTTGTAAATATTGATAATAGATTTTAAAATTTTCTATCACTTTAAGAATAAAAATTGAGATATCTCAATATCAATATTTAATATATTAAAGATTATACTATAAAAACTTCATATAAATTAGATCTCAATTATATATTATATTATTTAAAAGTTGATGATATTAATAAAAAATATTCAAGGAAATTTTAGATGATTCTTTATTAGCAATAATTTTTGTATTTAGTAGATAATATGCTTTCTTAATTAGATAATCCACTACCACCAAAATAGAATTGTAAGAAATTAAACTTATAAGATCTATAATACACTCATTTGAAATAGATGATGAAGGTTATTTTGAAATAGGTGTAGGTTAAAGAAGTGCATAGAATTGATGATGTGGAGTCATTATTCAAGAATAAGTGTCACAAGACAAATGTTTGAACAACTTTCTATATTTGAAGCCACCAAAAGTCTCTTAATATAAGTTCCAAATTTTTTTTATATCTAGAATATTCTATTGTTGTAAAGTTATTTTGTATTTAAAGTGCATTTAATTGTGTTTGATTTTTTAAACACATAAACATGTTTATAATAAAGAAGATTTTTTTAAAATATAATTTTCTAAAATTATTATGAAGATTATTTTTAATATATAAAATAAGTATTTATTTACATACTTAAACAAAATTTATCAAAAAAAATAACATCAATTAGGATAGTTGATTTAATAACTTTTAGATATTATTGCTGTAGTATTGAATGAATGATCTATTAAAAAACATATGTAGAAATTTCTTCTTTAGGTTAAAAATAAGAACATCCACACATAGAATCTTACAAGCCTTGTTATTGTTGTTGTTGTTGTTGTTATTGTTATTTTTCATTATCAATTTTTTAGTAGATATCTAATATTAAATAAACATTGTGACAAGGACATGTTCCAATAGAATTGAGAATAATTTCATTCATGTATTGACTGAAAATGTATTATAAGATCTTATTATTAGCATAAAATATGACTACATAAGTGGCCTATTTTAGATAATTTTACCATTCTTAGAATAAATCTATAATAATAAGAATTTCTTTGTTATTGATAAAGATAAGTAAGTATGTTTGTGTGATGAGACCAACGAGAGCCTTTCCTCATAGACTTCCATTGAATGTATGCAATTTTTTTATATCTTAGTAATTAATTTTAAAAATAAGATATTGTTTCTTACAAAAGTAAAATATTGAAAAGTGAGATTTGAATAGAATTGCTTACTACTCCAACTATTAAAGGAAACTTATTATAAATAATCACTTTATTTTTAGATGTAGATTTATTAGAGAATAAGCTAATGTGAAATTTTGTTATTGTAAAAGATTTCTAGAACCATTTAAAACTAGGTTCTGATGCTAAGATATGTAAGAATTAAATTTAAATGAGTTAGATTCTTTAAGTTAATCGAATATATTGTGGTTTTCATATATGAAATATTATTGTCATTTTTATAATCACAAGCTACAGCACATGTATTGGAAGAATTAAATACATCATTGAAAATATTAAAGATGTATTCTTTTTATAATATTTTGATTTGAATCATCGAACTATTTATCACAGTTGATAAAGTTAGGTTTCTAGATAAACAAGTAAGAATAATCTTGAAAACCATCAAACTGCAACATGATGTTTTTGTGGTGAATCACAAAAGTATTGTAACAGAAGAAGCTATTATATCATTAGAAATACTTAATATATATATATATATATATATATATATATTTTAAGAACCAAAATCTGCATTTCACCACATAGAGTATGAGATCATCACCTCAACATGAGTAAACACAAAAAACACTGCAGTTTGTTATTCTAACAAAGGAGCTTATAATCAGACATTGGTATCCATGTAAACAAAAGCAGTTCACCGCAACGAAGGATGAATACCATCTACCAGAATCTGTCATCCACACTGGATGATATACGTCGATCATCCATCCACATCTGGTTCGGAAGAGCCTTGGAGCTCCGTCTTGTCGAAGCTGCTGAAGCTTCTCGCTGTCGCTCTCTCTCACCGGGGCGCGTTTCCTCGCAATCTCTGTGTTTGAAGCACGCAAGTAATCAATCAATCGATCGAGCGAGCAAGTAAGCAAGCGATCGAGCAATTGAGCAAGGCAGATTCAGTGTGCCGGAAACCTGCATTTGTGTGTGTGCGTGTGTGTGTGAGTGAGTGTGTGTTTCCTCATCTCGTGCTGTTTCGGTCGGGCTGCGGAGCAGTGTGCGTGCAAGCCTTGCGGTGTGGAGTGTGGGACGCTGTGTGTGCACCCGATGGCGTCGATCGGAAGGTCACAATCGAGGTCGGGATTATCCTCCAAGCGTCGTCTCCATCAGCTCTTGGAGCTTACGACGGGTTGGAAGCAGTGCAGCGGAACTTGAGTCCGAAATTTCTCTCTGTTTGCCGGATCAGGACAACGTGTAAGGGAGATACTTTTTCAGTGCCTTGTTGCCATGCGGAGGAGGCTTCCTTTGCTGTAGTTTGTCTTGATCGATTTAGCATTGTGCGTGCGGTGGCTGGGGAAAGCAGCTTGAGGGATTGTTGGCAGCGCCATGGGGGATGCTATGGATATATTAGGGTTGATGAAACTCGGCGATAGGGGGAGTGTTGAGAGTCGGAAAACGCCCAAGGATGTGGTCAAGAAGCCGGATGGTGTTCATAGGGAGGTAATGTTTGTTTTTGTTCACTTTTTATTTTTTATTTATTTTTTAAACGTTTTTCGGAATCGAGCATTGCTTTCTGACTTTGCGGTGTTATAACACGCTGATTTGAACGAGCGAACCTTGAGTTTCATTGAGATTCTGTGCAAAGAGTGTGATTGTGATTTATATTGTGTGTAATTTTTGCAGGTATATGCTCTCACTGGCGGTTTACCGCCTATTATGCCAACATTGGATCCAGCGTCCACAAAGAAGCGTCCTGCACCTACGAAAAAGGTCAATTAGAAATGCCTCTGTGTCTTTCTCGATCAAGTCGGCCACTGTAGTCCGTGGTGTTGAATAAACTAGTGTGGTGAATTGAAGTTGTGATCATACATTCCTTCGTAACGATAGTGGAGCTTTGGGTACAGATATCTTGGCAATGGCTCTCCTTCTCGACTACAGCTCGGACGGACAATCTGCAACTGTATCATTGGGTACATTTGTCCTTTCTCACAACTCTTGCTTTAATGTACATAACGAGGATACTTTCGGTGCTTCACAATTGAACTTCATTGGAATGTATTTGTGCACGTATTCTACTATTATGACCATGCATAAAATACCGTGACGTCGTTGTGAGGTGCGCTGGTCTTTTCATTTGATGCAGTTGGAAACCTCGAAGAAGTGGACTTTATTAACGATGTTGTGGATCCTATAGGTCCAAGTTATGGATGGCTTGCAACCCTCTGGAGATTATGCATTCGCCAAGTACAACAAGGTATTTTATTCTTGAACAAACACTTGGGATTTAATTTTTACTATATATATATATATATATATATATATATTAAAGTCCCTATGGTACAGAGTCTGATGCCTTGTGCACGTGTGATTCAGGGTGTGAATGGCGTTCGCTATACGGATGAGGAGTATAATCAGTTGCTTGTTGATCCGGTAGGTGGTACTTGTTCAAATTTTGTTGTGCATTAGGTTGCTCTTATTCTGTCTGAAAATAACGTTGTCGAAAATGTTGAATTGTAATTTTTGTACGAGAGGTATGGTACTCCACAAAATGAAAATGCACTGGAATTGGAGCAGGTTTACGTATTTCAGCTACAATTAGAACATACTGATAGGACCACGCTGGCATTTAAGCAGTGGGATTAGTTTCATACCTATTTTTCTCAAGGTACAATTGGGAAATCCTTTGCCTCGTTCTTTCCACCGACATTCTCCGGAGAAAAGTAATGTTAAAAAAGGTCTTGAAGTTTAGTCAGTGGTGCATTTGTTATTTTTTATCAGTCTGTCGAATTTCGAAATTCCGCTGTATTGCTGCTGGGCGAGCTTGTTGAACTATCTGTTTGACGCAAAATCGTGTATTTCTTCTTTGATTATCAGAATTGGAGCAGAGAAGAGACAGATCGGCTTTTTGACATGTGTGAGCAGTTCGATTTAAGATTTATCATCATAGCGGATCGCTTTAGTTCTCCGTGTACTATCGAGGAGTTAAAACACAGATATTATTCGGGTAAGGTAGTGCGTATTGTGTCGCCCTGCTATCGTCTGCGAGTTGAAGCTCCACCTTCTGATCCACTCAGTGATCAAGTCATTAAATTCTGGATGCCCATTATATTTTTTCTTATCTGACTCATCTTCAACTTTCCAGCTGCCAAATCTATAATACAGGCCAGGGCCGGTCCTAACGATGATCTAAGCGAGCATGCCTTCTTTAAGGTAAGAAGGTTGATATTTTTTCTTCGTTGTGAAATGCTCATATTTTTATTTTATTTCTTTTTTTAAACCTCAAATGATTCGAGTTGCTTTTGTTTCAAATACCCTACGTGGTTTAAATTGTGTCAGGTTACTATCTTAACGTCGCATTTCTTGAATACCTGAATTATTTTGTTAAGTTTTTCTTGAGTGTGAAACTTGCTTTTTAACGACTCCGGTTCATTCTGAGACTATAATTATAAATCAATACAGGATTCCTACAATGTTAGTCATGAAGTGGAACGAAAGAAAGCATTAAACATTATTCTTTCTCAGTCACGGCAGCAGGATCGCGAGAACTCCGTGGTTATTTATCGTTCTTTTGTTCTGATAGCTAAATATCTATGCATATTGGGTGCCAATTCCTTCTGGCTCTTTCATGACCGAGGGTCTTGTCATAGTCGATAAGCTAAGCCCTTCTCAAGCCATATCATATCTATTGTCATATAGTTTTTCCCGACAATACACTAGTTTTCATTTTTGCAGATGTGAGAGAATCACTGTTTTCATGCAACGTCTTGCTTTCTGAAAGGGAGATGTACTTGTTTTAATAATCGGGAATCTTCGTGCATGTAGCAAGTGATGTATACTTTTGTCATACAGGTTATCGCAGAAGCCAGGCGTATTACAGAGACTCGTTTAAAAGCCAAGGTAAGATCTCCCAGTTACCTCCTTTTAAGTGACCGTTTAAATGACGTATGTTGATTCACTTATTATGCTACATAATGTCAGTACTGGAATAAAGGACTACGATAGCCCCAGAATATCTGTTCGTGTGGTTTATGGAACATTTACTTGAGCAATTTGGATGGAGTAATAGCAACGACCCATGTGAGTCTTCTGCGGCGATTGTGGTTCTCATATCACTTTCTGATGTGCACATTTAGTTCTCAAGCGTTTAAGGAATATGATGTGGGTTCTTGTCAACTGCGTAGGATATAGAAGAGGCGCAAGTTTCAACGAGACCTGCACGTCACGTGGATACAACACCTACAAGTCCTACTTTTTCGTCGACAACTGGCGATATTTCATTTTTACCTGTTCCTGTTACTGTTGCGTGTACAACTTCTGTACAAGTGACTCCTGTACACATATCTTCGTCGGCCCCTCCTTCAACTCCTGTTCTAACACCTGCGCCTGCTTCTGGTTCTGCTGCCCCTCCTTCAGTTGGACCACGACCGGTAAGCTCTTTCTCTACCAATGCACTACCTGTTTCGTTGAAACCTTAATTGCTTTGAAAAAACACCATTATTTTGAGGGTAGCAGATTTTTCATGAACTGCCTTATCATTATGGTTTGGTCTGTACCTATATTTGTATGATTGATGCGTGCTGACCAGAACAGCGGATAAAGCCATTCTACTTGGTCACACAAACATAAACTTTGATTGGATATTTTCACTGATAACGAAGTAGGCTAGATGTATGTTAGTTGGAAGCGAATTCAAAATGACCTTGAAAGAGCTTTCGTTTTGCTGGAAACTGCTCGAATGTGCTGAATTTCATGTGTTTGCAATGTGTCTCTTCTATGAAATGTTTATGATTTGTATTTGGATCATGAAACCCTTTCAACAATACATGACTTGGGGAGAATGATAACTGCTTTGTTGTGTGGGTAGCCACGAGTGTACTTGAGAGGAGCATGGTTGACTCAACAAATTCATTTTGTGGTTTCACCTTCTGGCGTGAGAACTGCGAAGCGCGTGGATCAGATACTTGAGGAGTATAGGGTAATTTCACCAAAACAGCTTGCCTTCCTGCGTCTATCTGTATTTTGATCCTGTTTTGTGGATTGATCATTCAGCTCTTGATGGAAAGTTCGTTCTCATACTATTCTAAAATATCCGTGATTTTATTATGCCGTTGGTTTTAATTAATAGACGATTGGAGTTACTAGGTACAATCCAAACCCAATGTTCCAACGGCGACAGTTTGTGCTGAGCATTTAGAGCTTCGAAGGGAACTTCTCAATCTACTACAATTGCAGAAACAGGTGCATATTTTTCAGTTTCTTTTTAAATGCTTCAATTTCTTTTTCAGTGTGGGTTTTATGAAACTTGCGGCCTCTGTGCCACTTCTTGTACAGTAGCACCACTCATCATAAGTCACATCTAGACATCTGATTCGACATTGAGCAGGTACAATATAAAGAAACCGAGCTTGCTATATTGCGGGATAATCCCTGTGCAGGAAGCTCTGCTACTCCAAACACCCCAAAGGTCAGTTTTTAGATCAAATTTTTGTGCCTGGAGGGAGTTCCTTTCTATTATTGATTGTTTTCTTGTTCGTGTGCCTTATAGTTTGTATGTTTGTTATCAAGTGCATGTGGAAGTAAGTTATCACGTTTGAATCAGAACCCTGAGAGGAAAAGCGGCATATGTAATATAGGTTGAGCTAGAAGATCCAAAAGCATTCATGAGATTACATGAGTCGTCATGTCATTTGTCATGGTCATATAACATGAGGTTATATGTTTCTATTAGAGAAGATCATTTGTTTATTCGATTATTCTTGTGGATTACTTTGAATGCAGAGATTCCACCGTGGACTTGAAAATGAACGTGTTTCAACACGTGCGACTCCCGCCGCTGCAGAATCGGAGGATTTTCCTGGAAGTGGTAAGTCTTGCATTCAATCTTCTACCCCGCATATCCCTCTCCTCCTGTGTTCTTGTAGTTTGATATCCACGACTGTGGCTCTTAAATGCAGTGCAGAAGGATTAACATAGCAGCACGTTCTGTGTAATTGCATGGTTGTCATGTCCTGTAGCTGTAGGACGATTAAAGTTTAATAAATATGTTTTTTTGCTGAATTATAGCCGTATAATACTAAATGTTGTGTTAATAGTATTTTTTCCTCTCTTGTAACCGATTTGGATTACATATGGCAGGTGAACGTGTAACTAAACGTGAATACAAGCGAAAGGTATGCATCCTTGACTTATTTCTACCTCTATGATTTAACACTTACTTCCATAAGTTCGACAGAAGGTATTTCTCAAATACCGGACCGCGGCATTTCATGGTTACATTATCTTGCTCATTGCGTGGAGTAGAAGACGCTTTGTTACCATCAATAGGATTCAATATTTTTACAATCTTGCTTTGACTGATGTGCTTTGTGACTAGGCACTTACAATTACACATGTATATATGAACCGAGGTATTTCATGTTTTAAACTTAACTTGGCTTATGAATCCCCAGTAGGGCATTGTATTCCTACTCACTGGTGTGTTCATGAAATTTGCAGGCTCTAGCTAGGTTTCAGGAAACACCGACATCACCACCCTACCACAAACGTGGACGTAAACTGAAAGGTTCAGAGAGTTGATACTATGGCGAATCAAGGAAACCGTATATAATGTATCTTTGGATCCCCCATTGATACTTGTACAAAGGTCAGTCCTAATGCTTTTTTAATGAATCAAGGGTGAATCATTATCTTCTTCATGCTTCTCCCACATGCTCTTCACGGATTGTGCCTTGTGTCTTTATCTAACAATTTCCTTGCCTTCTTTTTTGTACAATCAGAGTTTCATTCCCAGAAGATGTAGGATTCAATCCAGGTTTTAGGAGTTCGATTATTGATGTCGCTAGCCTTGCATTCACGGTGATGTAGATGACACGACAGTTGAATTGCTCCATGGTCTCGACAGAAGGAAGTTTCCGAAGGTGTGTTGGTTGGTGGTAGGTCTTAGGCTGCAGTTACTGCATATGAAAATCAGACGCCTTCAAAGCTCTTAAGTTATTTCTCAAGTTTCCTAGCAAGTATCATATCTATCCTCATTTGTTTGTTAGCAGATGTTATTGGAACGAACAGTAGATACAGGAATCCAGTTTCTGCTGCGACTCATGCCGGTCTTATTCTTGGAGTTGTACTTTGATGTGTTCTAAATGGTGCGTAACTTGGATGTGATCTATCTTGTGAAACTGACCATCAAATATTCATCAACACATGGCAGGTTTTGAGCACATTCAATTTACACTTTTTTGATAATGCTCTTTAAGACACCCTGTTTCTGCAGTTGCAGTTTTAATAGAATGAAGTATTGTTCTCCTGACAAGAGTTTATCTATTCATGTTAATATATTACACACCACTTGTGGAGGTAATGTTTCAAGTAAAGGATAATGTCGTTTTCAATTGTCATATGATAATCCTTAATAATTTTTTATTTATTGATGATTTCGGTACCAATAAGTTGAATATGCTTTCGAAGTCGGTATAATGTTTTCATCGGGTAAAAACAGCATTGAAGATTTCACCAATACCAAGGATATTAAAATTGGATAATTTCATGAAGTTAGATGTACCTCCTGCACGATCACATCGCTACAAACTCACCGAATGGAAATGGTTCATCCCTTAATTGGTAAAAGTTTTGTACATAAATTAATGTAGAATCATTGTAATCATAAAAATATCTTAATCCACATAGAATAACATCAGATTCATACAAAGATTTTATTGGGATGGTCATTCTTAGGAGAGAAGGTGAGCGGTCTAAACTTCAATCCTTAGATTTGCTAAAATGGAGAAGCCTCACTTAGTTGGTTTAATTCTTTTTAAAATAATCAATCTGAAAGTTGTAAGTAGTAAAGGTGGGATGGAATACATTTTGCTTTTATAGAATATCAATGATATTGTACATAGAATAAATATTTATAGTATAAATATATAAATTTCTAAATAATAACCTAGTTTATTTCATGACCTCTTTTCACTATATACTATCTCTAAAATTTAAAGCTACCAAAGAATAATGTTTTTTTTAATACCAAAGACACAACCTTTGTAGAATTTTTATACCATAATCTTTTAAAGTGGACTTTTAGGTTTAAAGATCTCTCAATCAATGTTGTTCCTTGTACATTGAATCAAAAGAGATATTTTTGTAATATATGTAATATATGTTCTCATTAAATAAAAAAATATATTATAAATTTCTAAATAATTATTGTAACATTTTATGATTTGTTTTATAAATTAGTATTTATAGCTATATATATATATATATATATATATATATATATATATATATTGTCTAATTTTTTGAAATAACTAGAAAATTTAGATCTAGATTATTGCCACATCATTAATTGGTTATCAAAGATATTCATGATAGATACTAAAAATACTTTTATTACATACTTAAAAACTATTCTTTACTAATAAATAAAGAAAAATAATTATGATAAAAAATCAAAATCATATAAATATATAAATATATAAATATTTTTTATTAAAATAAATTATAAATAAAAAGAATAGGTAAGATAAAATAAAATTATCAACAAAAAATATCATGTTAAATATATAATAAAAATAAATAAAATCCCATTTTTTAAAATTAAAAATATTATTTATTTATTTATTTATATTTATTTAAATATAATTCTTTTATATATTTAAATGATGTAAAAATTATGAAGATTATTTACAATAATGATTAAAAACCTAAAGATATTATTTATATATGTGCATGGATATAAACACACACACACACACACACACACACACACATACACACACACACACATACACACACACACACACACACACACACATACACATACACACACACACACACACACACACACATATATATATATATATATATATATATATATATATTTTTCTCTTCTTTTTTTCTTTTAAAAAATATTTATGTTATTAACTAATATATGATATATATATATATATGTATATTTTAAGTTCTTTTAAAGAATCCTTAAATATTAATCTTTGTCAAATAATTCAATTTCTTAGATCCTTTACCAAGTGAAATTACTTATATACATATATAATCCTAAAATGAAAATATGTAACTATTATAATAATAGTTATTTACTTACTTAAATTATTGATTAGTTTAGGATTGTTTTTATTATTGAGTAAAAAGAAGTTAAAAAAGATTTCAAATCAAAGACATAATATATATATTAAAATTATATAATATATAAATTTTAAAGTCCTAATATATTCAATTAAACTATATTAATCTAATTATTTAAAATATTAATTATTTTATAAAAAAATAAATATAATATTCATGTCCTAATAATTTTACATTTAGATAAATTCAAAATAATGATAATATAAATACATAATATAATTATCATGTATTTTAGTTTAATTATTATATAGACATTAATCTCGATAAGAAATTTCATTATATATAGTAATTTCTTTTAATACATCATAATTATTTTTAGTAATCTATAAATACATGTTTATATATATATATATATACACACATACATACACACACACACACATATATATTGGTATATATATATATATATAAGCCAATGATTTCATATTTTTGAAATTAACATGTTTATGTATGTTTTAATATCTTATTAAAATATAATTATAATATATACTTATGCATGTCTCTATATCTATATCTGTATATTTATATATTCAAAAATTAAAAAATTCTAATTAAATCTAAGTTTTGTTAGAAATTTTAGTATTATAATTATATTTTATCATTTAAAAATAATGAATTAATTTTTATTCAATAATATTATTAATATAAACTATTTTATATTTTATATTTTTTATTATATTTATCAAAATTTAAACTTTACTAACTTAGTTTTTGTAATTTTATGGTGTATGAATTATATCATTATTTACTTTAATATTTAAATTTATTTGTTTAATGAAATCTTATATAATTTAAAAATATAAGTACCAATTTTATAATATATATATATATATATATATATATATATATATATATATATATATGGAAGTTACAACATATTAATAGTAATTAAAAAAATATTTGATCTTATGGCTGACTTAAAGGTTGAAATATTTTGATCATTACTTATAAAAACTATGTATTATTACATCTAAGGTGTTTTAAGGCTATATGTGATTTGACTTTTATTTTTATAAACTACCTAATATAAAGTTATTGATGTAAACAAATTATTATTTTGTATAGAGTACTTTATAAATTTTTATTTATTGAAATATGTTTTTAAAAAATTATTTTAAAAATTGATGAAATTATTTTATTTTTCTTTGTTATAGAATTCATTGAAATTATTAAGATGAATTTATAAAATTCTCAACTAGAGTTAAACTTATCAGTATAATATAAATTTTTTGATAATTATTTATTTTTTAAAATTTTTTTTTTTTTTACTTATTTATTTTTTTAATCATAATTTTATTACTACTTTGGTATTATATATAAAATATAATAAATTTCTAATTTTTTTACTTAGAGTATCTTAATATTTAAGAAAGATCATTGAAAGTTATTACCTTTAGAATTAGTTAAAATATAGAATAAATTGCTTTCATGGTATTAGAATTTTAGGGAGAGATTTTTGTTCTTTTATGGTGTAATTTTTGCTATTTTTTCTAATACAATATCTAAAATATAATATCTAAAATTATTAGTCGAATATAATAGTTGAAATGGTTGCAAATCAAATGAAAAATATGTGAGTAGGAGAGTCAAACAAATTAAAAGAAACAACAAACTAGTTAGCATGGAAAATTAAGATGACAACCTTGTTTAGAAAGAGATTATGGGATATCAATTCTTAAGTAGTGACTCCACTAATACTTTCTATAATTATAGGAAGAAAACAAATAAGTGAAGAAAGTCTCAAGGACCAAAAAACTAGTATAATGTCAATAATTATATTGTTTAACAAAGATAATCTACTATACATCATAGCTAGCCATATAAACCTTGGCTTTTACATGAAAAGCTTTGCAACCTTCATACAAACAAGGAAGAACATCTCATATTCTACTATCTACAAATCAGTTGAATTTCCTAAGAATGCAAGAAAATAGTATTATTGAAGAATATCTTAATGTTGGATAAGATTTTAAGAATTGTTTGAAATAATTTGGAACTTTAATAGGAGAATTTATACCTTTTTAGTAAATATTGAATGGATTATCTTGCTTATATGAATTTTTCATATTAAATATGATACATAAAAGGATGTTTTTCTCATTTGAAGAAGTTAGCGGAGTATTGCTAACTGAATACTTTTGAATTTAATATCAAAGTACATTACTTGGAGACACTAGCAAAGGTTAAGCAATCATCTATCAACATTATTCAACTTGTAGATACAAAAGCTATTCTACTAGAGAATAGAAAGAGACGTTTTAACACTTTTGGTTAAGGTAGTAGCATTCATAGACTATAATAGAAAATTTCATCAAGAATTGAATAAGGCTAAGATCAAGAATTGCTAATTTATTATTATGTATGTAGGAAGCCCAAGCATATTATGAGAAATTATTACAACTATAAAGAACCTCTTGTGGATTATAAAGAAAGTATTTATTTACTAGTTGATCAGAACTCAAAGAGAAAAGTGAGAAAGATGAGACAAATAGATTCAAAATAGCATTAATTGAGTTCAAAAATCTATAAGGTTAATATAGACTTAAATTGTAGCAAACATGTAACTAATAAAAAATTTTCTATCAAAAATGTCATAGAAGTAGGATGTAGAATTCTTACCATAGCAAGTGGAGAAGCTTATAATGTTTTTGGAAAGAGAGAGGTTATATTAAAAGCTGATATTGAAAAAATAATGATTACAAATATTTTATAATATTTTATATTCTCCTTTGATATGTAAAGAAAGATTTTTATATACAATAAATTGAGTGCTACAAATTAATCATAAAATATGTAATTTAAACCAATTACAAATACACATCTAAGACACTTTCAAAGAAAGATTAGAAATCTATATCAAATTAAGTCAAGCTATCTGTCACACTACAAAAGAAAAATTTAAGAGTACAAGTATGGAAAATAAGAGAAATTATAAAGCTTTATTATAATGGCTTAAACACCTTAGTAAAGCAAATCTTTACAAAAAGTTCTCTCATTCTCAGAATCACTCACAAGATTTGACTTGACAAGAATGTCAAGTCAAGGATTTTTTTTCTACTTAAGTACTCAAACCATAATTAATATAAATAAAATTAACTCACAAAAAAACTATTAATAGATAAAAATCTACTAATCAAACTAAATTATATATATTTAATGATATTTCGCACTTGATGCTACATCACATGACAATTGTTGTGTAAACAAATATTGTTACATATAATACATCAAGTACTACAAATCAATCATAAAGTATGTAATTTAAACCAAATACAAATACACATCCAAAATATTCTTAAGTGCCTCTTTTGGTTGATTAAAAGTCTCTATAATCAACTAAGATCATAAAACACATATTTTTAAAAATGAATACGACAATGATGTTATTGTCAAATAATACTCTTCTAAACTAGTATTATGGCAATTAGATCACTAAAAAATATGACACATATAATAGAATAATTCTTCAATCTTTATCAAGAGATGAAATATAATTAAAAGACTTCTTATAATAAGGACAAATCCAATCTTCTCAAGGAAGAGTCAAAAGAGATAATGTCAAACATGCTACATACCACCTATATTGGCATTGATCATACAAAAGTATGGTAGCACCTCCTTTCTTCTCAACACATACAAAATAAAGAAGACCAATTGATAAAATTACTAATTTAGGATATATAGAGTCATCAATAGGACGATGAGAAGGAACAAAATTCTTTGAATGCTCTCGACACTCTTGTCTATCTTTGCCTTCTAACAATAAAATATTATTAGGTAATATATCTTTTATATATAGAATTATGTACCTTCTTTTAATATCAAGTATTGTAGGCACTTCACATTACAATTATATATAATCTTCTTTATAAAATTTGTATAATTGAGATTGATAAGCTCTACTATAAATACAAGCATATTATAAAGTAGCATAATATTGAGCAATACATAAGTTTTCTATAGCTATTGGCATGACTTATTTAAATAACTTTACTAGGTCATATAGATATTGAGCCCAAACATTAAGATCATCTACGTTTATAACTAGAATTAGCTTTTGATGCATTAAACTAGGTAGAATTAACTCTTGTCTATACAAAAATTGATAAGGACTATAAATTATCAAAAATACTCATCCATTAAAGCAATAATCTATCACAATCCATGGCAACATTAAGTCCAAACCACAATGGTTGCTATAAAGTAATCTATACTTTTGTAAATCACATTTGACACTCTAAAAAATTTGTTCAGTGAAGCCATTTGACTTAGGATGATTTCTAAACCTGCTACAATGATTTTTCAAAGCTTTAGTAGATAAAGCTTCAAAACTCCTAAAAAACTCTTTTTTTTTATCCATTAAGATTTTAATAGGTACTCCAAAATGTGCTAATACTCAATCAAGAAAAGCCATAGCTACCAATTTTGAAGAATTTTGTGATAATGCTATAAATTCAATCGACTTAATAAAATATTCTACCATCACCAATACATATTTAGCTCTACATGAAGTAATAATAAGTGGTCCAAAAAATTCCAAAGACCAATGATAATACAAATCTATCATAGATAATGGCTTCAACTAAGATGGTAAAGTATTAAAGCTTGAATATCATTAAAAATAAATTGATACATTTAATAGTCACTATATTCACTAGCTACATATCTTGAATAAATTGTAATAACATATTTTTCGTAGGCACTATAAACCATTGACTAGAATATGGTGTAAAAGAAGGCTCCAAAATCTTTATCTTTATTTTTTCTTTCAATAATTCCACCAAGCTTGATAAATGTGCCCTTGGTACTGAAATTGGCTTTAAATTCCAAGGTACATGTGGTATAGTGAAAACAACCATAGGCGTTATAATATTTAGATCCATACATTCAATTTCATGAAAATCAAAGGCAAATGATCTACCTTCTTTTGCCAATATCTCTTCAAAGTAAATAATTTCCTTTGGCAACAAAGAACCATCAAAATCAATCTTCAATTCTTCAAAAGTCTCTTTAATAAACTTGTGCCCAATATTCCTTGGATTAGTCAAGCTCTTTTTTATTATGCTTGTTCTATTTTTTCTTTAGAATCTTTTAGAAAAAGTCTTATAATAGGTTTTACCTTCTTATCTATTGTCTTATATTTTCCCTCAACCATAACTTTTGGTGCTTGAAAAGATTCAATCATATCATAAACTTCTCTTAAATGAATTTGCATAACTTTATCTTTATTACCTAATCCAATAGATGCAATCAATTCAAAAGGATCATCTAGTCCATTTTCTTCATAAATATCAGTAATCTTTTCATTATCTTCTAATATTCCAAATCCACACAATTCTTTTTCAATAGCACACTATTCTTTTTTTTTCGTTTCTTTTTAAGTCCTCAATCTTCTTATGCATAATACTTCTATTTTAAAGAATGCCAATAAATCTTGTATGAAAGACACCTATATCTTATAAGAGTACCATTCCTTCTATACCTTTATAATCTTGCTTTATAGTAGTACCTCCAAAAAATCCTTAAATTCTTCAATAATCCTTGGTAATAGATCTCTCTCAATTTATTTTGATTTTGCTCATGATTTGGAGGCACAATCAAAATTTTTATTGCCCTCCTCCCATCCTCACTACAAATTTGTGCATAAGTTGAATCATCATAAAATACTTTTATTTCCATATGAGTTGCAATAATATATGGTTGCTTTAAAATAAAAAGATAAGAATTTGCATCTTGAACAAAGAAATTTTGCTCTATTGTAATATCACCAATTTTAATTTTTACATCTAAGGAAGTACTATATAACTCACTTCATATATTATTGGCTGTCCATACTATCCATCCATGCTCCATATCAATTGGCCACCTTTGCTTAATGTAAAGATCCTTAAATATAAGATTTATATCTAAACCATTTTCAATCAAAGTAATAACTAATTCATCCATATTTTCAACCATCACTAATGCCTCTGTAGTTGCTCTAAACTAATACTTCCAAATATAATAACTTAAAACTTCTTTATCTTTATTACTTTGATTATCAAAACATACTCTTTGATTATGGCTCTTTTCCTTACTTATTGATTATTTTCAACAATTATCAAATTAATCTTCTTCATCCTCATATATGCATGCATCAATAGTATGATTCAATCCACCTTCTCCCATTAATTGCCTCTTTTGTTTAATATTATCAATAATGATATTATGGAATTTATTTTGGTAATTTCTAAAATCTTATTTTAATGTAAACTCAACCTTAGCATTGAGTACATGTTCCTCAAGTACTCTTTTTAAATCTATTGCTACTCCAATATCAGAGAGTAATTTATAAGTTGTCAATTTATCTTTATTTTTTGTTTCCTTTGTTTTTTCTTCTAATATTGTTGAAGTATCTTTTGTAGGAAATTCTTGTGAAGCCACTTCCCGAGTCTTATCTCCTTGAGTTTGCTTCTTAGAAGAATTTCCTTCTCTTATATCATCAAAATTTCTTCTCCTCTTTTCTTCTATTAAAGCTTCATATTAACTTTTAGTAATATATGCATATAGTAATAAAGCTTCTACATGATTTTTTGTAAGTTATGAAACTAGGGTGGATAATGATCACAAATAGAATTTTTTTAGAAATATTCAATCAAGTAGGCTTTGGTCTCTTATTATTTCTAGAATACTAAAAGAGAAGATATCTTTGGAAGCTTTATTAAAAATTACTGCAATATTTTATACTTGTATCATTCTTTGAGCATCAATTCTATCCTTTCTCCTTTTTCTTTTGGTAAGCAATCCAATAGCATCTTCAACAATCTTTCACTTTATTTTCAAGCCTTCATTTTCTTCTTTATCTTCAAGAAGAACATCTAACTTCTCTTATAATTCTCCATCAATAGCTCAAAGAAATAATTTAACCTTGTTTAGACCTAATGTTAACTTTTTTATTTTCAATAATCAATAAAATTGTCTTTCAAATTTTCTCAATAATTTTGTATCTTATAATTTTTTATAAAATTATTCAATCCATTTCAAGAATGATTTTTGGTAACTCAATCAATATCTTCTAAAAAATACTCATCCTTCAAAACATATGAAAAATACCTCCCATGAACTTCCAAATTGTCCCATAATAGACCTTATATACTTCCTTATCTTTGGTACCATAGCAAGCTTAAATAATTGAATCATCTCTTTTTTAGAAAGACAACTCAATTCCATTTTCTACACATAACATCTTAAATATTTGAAAATATTTCTTCTATCAAATTAGTCAACCTTGTTAATGATTGCTTGCAATATTTTGGTTGCCAAAGCTTCTTTGCAATTATTGCTCTGTTGCTATTGCATAAATAATGTAATGGCTTGAAATATTTTTGAAATATTTGGATCAAAGTATATACCTTATTTATCAATAAAAAATACACTTGAAGCTCTACTTAAAGATCCATTTGAAGCTCCATCCAAAGTTCCATAAAAAACTCCAAATCCAACCTTCTTGCCTTCGTGTACCATTAATTCCAAATAACCACAAATATAATCCAATACCTTCTATCCCAAACTTTCATATTAGATTTACCACTTAAGTCATATTATATGTTGTCTTATTTTGAAATACAATGGGCATCTAGCTAAGGAAGGTGGGATTGTGTTTTACAAGTATCCAAGCATCTTAATATGTTTCATCCTTATAAGAAGAATGTAATTTGAATTTTAATTAAAAAGTATTTAAATTCAATATAAAGTGCTCAAAAATAATATTTTTAATAATTTCAACCATACATAAACTCCAATTATCTTATTACTTTCATAATTAGGTAATTTTGGATTTTCTTTGTAAACCTTAATCTTAATCAATATGCTTTAGCAAGCTGTAGCTTCTAATTTAATTATCCAATTAAAGCAATATTTTTCATACAAATGCGACTATAAGTCTTCTATGTGTTTAAAAAGAATTCACTCCAATCTAACTAACAAATTGTCAAAAAACGCCCAAAAACCATGCTAATGTTACTTGGCTATCAACTTGAAAGTTGATGTAAATGTTTGAGCAATGATTTCTCCTTATTCAAGAATTAAATTCAATTCAAAATTAATATATAGCTTGATCTTTAAGTCTTCTAATACCCTGCCAAATTTTACCTTGATCCAAGTAATAGAACTTTAGATATCATAGAAATTTTGTCCAATCTCAAATTGCCAACTTTTGATACCTTCTTGCACCAAAATCCAAATATCTCTTAATTGTACCATTAGATTATTACAAAATTCTACACACACTTAGTACATCCAATTATCCAAGAACTTTCAAATTTTGAATTATAGATGTAACACCAAGTTTATGAACTAGTCAGAAGTGCTAGCCCTAATTATATTACATAAATTCCAATTTGCTAATACAAATATAGACTTTGAACAACAATTGCTAAGTCCAAATAAATCCTACAAAAAAAAGCCTTACATCTTTGGAATAAGCTCTAAGCTAGCTCTCAAATTTTAATCTTCAATCTTCAAATAAAACCCCATTTTATTCTAGGCCATTGTTTTAGTAGTTGGAGGTCTGATTCAAACCTTGCCTTACAAACGATCAATCCTTAGGTATCAATCTAATCTATCATAGGGATTTTTTACTCCAATCCTATTTTCAACTTAACCTTAGTATCAACCATGTTAATTATTTATCTCTTCAAACTTAATTTTATCAATTTATGGTCTTTTTAAGGTAGTAAAAGAGTTTTTATAACCTAGAAGGTAAAATTACTAACTAATCTTTAACCTACTAACTATTAAGATAAAAAAATAAAATAAGAGACTTTTATAAAAACCACGTTTAAATATCTTGAATTATTATTAAATCAAGATAATTAGATACTAATTAAAATTTTATTTTTGATTATATTTTTATTATATAATCATATTACGTCATGACACCATAAAAAAGCTCAAAGCTATAAAACAACACTTGGTGTTGTGATTTTTTTCAAGGCATTTATTTATGCTCATTATACACCAAAATATTTTCGGATAATCATGTGATTCAAATATGATAATTATTAATGGAAGAATTTATACTTTTTATAATATAAGCATAATCTCTATTATTGATATCGCTCAAATACTACTTGTGAATACCTCACATGATCTTATGAGGTGCTATTAAAAATAATAATATCATCATTTTAGCATCTAATAAATGAAAAGCTAAATAAAATTTGATCCATCACTTGTTGAAATTTAGCTAGTGCATTCTTAGGTTCAAATAGAAAGAACTTTTAATGATAGAATTAATCTTTGTCATCTTGATTAACTCTCTAAAATTCTATCATGACTTGATCTTCAACAAGTAATGGTAATTGGTCATAATTAGAGCTTAAATCCAAAATGGTAAATATTTGAAAGAATCTTAGTATATCAAATAATTCTTTTGGTATTGACATTAGATATTGATCAGACTTTGTCTTTCAATTAAATAGATAGTAGTCTCTACACACATATATATATATATATATATATATATATATATATTTTTTTTTTCTAATTACCAAAAACATCCTTCTTCAAAGGTATGAATTTGGCAAAGCATATTTACCATTAGAAAGTTCAATCAAGCCTACAACCAATAATTCTTGGCAATGAACTTGAACAATAGCTTTCTTTGAGGCACTAAGCTTGTATAATTATCAAAAAATTGAGTGATCATCTTTCAATTGGATGTGAATAGGTTTGTCTTTACAACCTTTAAGATCTTCAATATTAAAGGTAAAATAATTATGATATGAGCAGATAAAAGCTCGTATTTTTCATACTTTGACATCAATAAGATATGGTCATAATTCCAATGGCCAATCATTAAATTTTTTGGTCTCTTTCTTTACAAATGGAGTACCACTACATGCTAGCATAACCTTTAATTCATAATCTATTGAAAAAAAGACTCCTACGCTATCAAGATCCTCACTTCTAATCAAATGACACGCTTTATTATTATAATTTTTTTATAAATTAAAAAAGTTGGTAGAATATGGAATATATTTCAAAAATAAATCTTATTAGAGAATTTTTCAAGCATTTTTTTTTTTTAAGTCTTTAGCTAAAATTACAAAGATACATTGAGCTTATAGCTCATAAATTACATGTCTTTGTAAACAAAGAAATGACTTTAATTTCTCAAACTTGTTAAGTTTAGAATCCACTTCTTTCTAATTATTATTTTTTGATTTCAAATTACTAATATGATTATGAAAATGCTTTGAACAGTATGGCATATGCTAAAAATCCATATTAAAGTATTGAAGTCTATAGCATGGTTTAGGAAAAAATATTATTGTCCTTCAGTGAGATCATAAGCAATTATGGTACTAATTAAAAAGTCTATAGTATACTCTTTTTATTGGCATTAGGTTCCTTATAGGTTTATGAATTGACATCTCAAACCATATTAAGTCTACATGCTCAAAATACAAATGATATTGGATATATTACAAATGTAGGAAATATACCATGAGGTGCCTGCATCTTACTAACCATGGCAAGAAGAGGTTCATCATCTTTAGTAACAATAAAAAAAATTAATTATCATCCAAGATATCATCAATATGGCATCTAAAAGGTCATTTAACTCTAGAAAGTACTTTTTAAGCACATAAGATAATGCCAAGTTGGTCCAAATCAAACAAGGTTGATAGTTATAGGAGCCCAAAGCCGCAACATTTATATAGGCTGAAGGATTAAAGAGTTGGTTAATATATTGATAAGACTCCAACACTTGTATTTGAATGTCATTTAATGGTGGTATATTTTTAAAAATATATCTAAGTGGTGTAATTTAATACTTAAATCACTACTATGTAAATTACATTAAATCTATAAATAAATTGGATCAAGGATCATCTAACCCTTGATATGCTCTAGTACATGAATGACTTTGATAAGGCCATCTAATAATCAATAAATCTATATTGTCTAATCTTCTCAAATCCTTATGACTAATAAAGGTGACATCACAAGAGAGTATGCTAAAACAATTGAGAATGATAAAAGATTATAGTTGTTTAGGATACATAATCAATAATCTTTGGAGATGATGTTGAGTTCCTTGGTTAAATGTAATTCTAATATCTATATGAATATATCCTCAAACAATAAGCCTAGCCTCCAATATTGCTATCAAACTTGTATCAATGCCTGCAAAGAGTTCCACAAGGATAATATCCTCATTTAATGGATGCAAATGAAAAGGTTGAGCAAAGATAGATAAGAAAGAAGATTTTGGTATCTTCAATATATCTAATGAAGATATAATCTCTCCACATTGGCAAAAAATTTCCGCACATATTTTTTAGAGAGGAGATAGATCCTTCTAGTGTTTTGCATGAACTTCTAATGATAGTGGATTAGATGGTCTTATAGAAAGGAAAATGAATGCTAATATCTCTTCTAATAGAACCGCTTTACAAGACAAGTCAGATACTAATGTACTACAATCAAATAAGATTTTTGTTGATATATTCATACTAGTTGCTACAAATGCAATTGGAATGAATTCTTTTCTTCCATTATCAATAGACTATTTTGGTCAAATCCATGCTTCTTCAATCCAATTATCTAAGTCAAAACCAAATAAAATAAAATACTTTTTGATCCACTAAAATATCATAGTTGGTGGCATTAATCACTGTACACTTTAGAGATAAGTGTGAATAAAGTAAATCAAATCTATTACAAAATATTAATTACAAAGATTATTTGGTATAGATAGTAGCTTCTTCCATGCCTCTTAGTGAAGTCACAATGGTGAAAGAATAAGGTTTTAAGTCTATAGGAATGAGACTTAATTCTTAAACAAGTTACTTATTAATTATAACTGACTAAGCACTAGAATCCAATATAACATGCAAAGGTGTAATATAAGTAGTATTGCCATAAGTATAATTAATAACTAACATATTATTGTTGTTAACTAATTTTACAACTCTTGGATGTAAATTTTAATGTTCTTAAGCATGTTTAGTTATAACATGAGATAAAAATGCTATATCTATAGCCAATGACATCTTATTTAAAAGATTTATATTTGTGGCTTTGAAGTAACCTTCATCAAATATAATAATAGCTTTAATTGCAAGCTTTGATTGTAATTTAGTTATATCTTCTTTTGTTGAAGGTTTTATGACTGCTTGAATTTTATATAATAATGGCATAGGTACTTTGCTTTTCAATATTTTATAGGCCAATTGAAAGATCCATGTTGATTTAAGTTTTGAAGCCAATAAGTCAACACTAAAAAATATAGGCATATTCAATACTTTATAAGCTAAAATATATACTAAGTTTTTAATAGTAGTATCTTTATCTTGTATTGAACTTAAAATAAAAGGCTTTATTATATTATTGATATCTATAAGGCCAAATAATAAAGGCAATTACACATGAATATTAGGATCTCTATAATTGCTTGAACAACTAGATAAAGATTTTAGTACCTCACTTTTTGTAGGTACCATATTCCTAACTATTGTTTCAATGTATATTGGAACTATAACCACAATTTGTTTCAATGTATCAAACATATAATTTTTTGAAGAAAAGTAACTTATTTTAATTCTAGAAGTTATATGAGATCCGATGACTTGACCTAATGAGACCACACTATTGAATTTCTTTTCTAGTTTAATAATTTTAGCTTCTAAGGCCTTTTTCATATCCAAAATAGGCTATATGTATAGATGTAATATAAAGCAATTATCTTTATTATGATTAAGCTTATCACAATAAATATACTTCAGTTGCTTCTTTTTAGATTTATCTCTTGCTTTAGCCATCTCAGCTTTTGGTTTAAATTTCTCCATATGTTAGGCTTTTTTCTTTTTGGAATAATTGAGATCATTCTTGATGTTATCAAATTCATCACATCTCTAATAATATATAGTTCTTTTAGATTGAGTTTCTATCAAGGTACTTATAGAAGTTGTAATCTTCTTATGCTTAGACACATTTGTCATTTAAGCTACCATGTTAATAGCATCATATTGACAAAGTATTTTGTCACAATTTTCAATTACAACAAATACTTGTGCCAAAATTATCTTGCCGTCATAGTTGAAAATAATTCTTAATTTAATTAAACCTAAGAATTTCTTGTCAATCTTAGATAAAAAAAATCTTAATAAGTTGTCTCTCAATAAACACGTCTCTTGACCCTATTGCAAATTGAACCAAAAAAGTATATATGGTAAATGGAGTATCTTCTTTTTCATGATAGAAATCTTAAATTCATTCTATTTGATCATGTCAAAAACTTCTATACTTGTGCTCGAAGTACTTAATAAACTTTTGGAGAGGTTGAAGTGATAGTCGCTCTTCTATTGCACATAAAACTATCTTCATTGCTTGAGCAATATGAGTACAAGTAATTGAAGTGTTAATTAAGTAAGTAGCTACTCCTTTTTGTTTGGTATCTTCTAAAGATGTACCAACTTCTTCTAAAATTAGATCTTCTTCCTTCATCATAAGTATTAAGCTTAAAATAATATCTTTTTTAAGAACTAAAATAAATTCTATGTATATCTTTTAATAATGCTCTACTTTATGTAACACAAGTGAGTGTTTCTAACTCCATTTTTCATAGGTTTGGAGTACCTCATGCTCCAAGTATTATGATAAAAGCTCAAAGACATACTATTTAATGAAAGTGAAAGACCTTTGATACTTCTGCTTCATCTATGTTGAAAACTTGAGTCTCTAATCTAGCAAAAAATACCACCAACTCTACTTAAGAATCTATCTCTTATTATATTGCAAAGATTATATCTCATCCCCTAAAATGTATCCTCTCCTAGGATCTAAAGCCTTTGAGTGGTATCTAATGCTGAAATACGTTCAAAATCCAAGAAGGTGGATTTTTATTTCTCTTCTAATTTTTTTTATAGTATATTGCTGTGATACTACTAAAATAAAAATAAAAATAAAAATAAAATAGAATTATTGCTAGACTTCATTTTTTTTATTTTTTTATTTTCTCTTATGGAATTGCTGGTTTTGGTGACTATGATACAACCAAGATCAAGGTAGCTAACATGTTTTGTTGCAATTGTTGATTTTTTCCCTCTTGCTATAGACTTAGATCTTGAATTATTGTTGGAAGAAAAGTAGCTAAAGTTGGAATTGTTGGAAAATTTGCCTAAAAAAATTAGGATACTATCTATATTAAATTGAGGTTGCATTTTGTATCATTTTTTCTTTAGATTTGATTTATTTTGAAAACATTCTTTCATGGTGTGGATGTTTCTTCATTGAGGAGATTGTATGCATTGATTCTAAGTTCTTACTAACTATGTTGTTGTATTATGTGTTGTTTTGCTCAGGAATGCACCGGGTACTTAGCTGTGGAAGGTGAGATTATGTTTCACAAGTAGCCAAGAAATCCTAATAGGTTTCATCCATACAAGAAGAATATAATCTGAATTTCAATTCAAAAGTGCTTAAAACACTCTTCTTAATAGTCTTAACTATACATAAATCCCAATTACTTTATTACTTTTATATTTAAGTAATTTAGATTTTTCTTGTAAACCCCCAATCTTGATCAGTGAGCTTTAATATGCTATAACATCCAATCCGACTATCCACTTGATGTGGAATTTTGCATGCAATTGTCAATGTAAGTCTTCTATATGCTCAAGAATTTTTAGCCCAATCCAACTTATAGATTATGAGTAAACCTCCAAAAATTGTACCAATGTCACTTAGCCGCCAACTTGAAAAGTGAAGCAGAAATCTAGCAATGATTTCTCCCTTTTCAACTGTAAACTCTATCTCAAAATTGGTGTGTAGCTTGATCTTTAAGTCCTCTAACACCAAGCTAATTTTTACCTTAATCCAACTAATAGATCTTCAGATATCATAGAAATCCTATCTAACCTCAAACTGCCACATTCTGAAACCCTCTTATGCTAAAAACTAGAAATCTCTAAACCACATTATTAGATTTTCACAAAATTTTGTATACCATTAGCACATCCAATAATCCAAATAATATCGAATTTTCAACTATAGATGTTTCACCAATTGCACGAACTAGCCAAAATTGCTAGCCCTAATTATATTATATAAAACCCAAATCACTAATACAAACTTTGACTTTGAACAATAATTACTAAGTCCTTCAAAATCCTCTCCAAACAATTCTTATGTCTCTAGAAAGAAATTCTAGCTAACTCTCAAATCCTAACCTTTGATCTTCAAATGAAACCCTATTTTGTCCTAGGTCATCATTTTAGTGGCCAAAGGTCTGATTTCGACCTTGTCTCACAAATGGTCGACCCCTGGGTATCAATCTATCCTATCCTAAGGATTTTTTAGCCCAATCCTACTTTCAACTTAACCCTAGTACCAATTATACTAATTATTTACTTCTTCTAACCTGATTTCATTAATTTATGGTCTTTTTAAAGTAGCACAAGAGTCTCTACAACCTAGAAGATAAAATTACTAACTAACCTTCAACCTACTGATTATTAAGATAAAAAAATAATCTAGGAGGCTTTTATAAAAGCCATGTTTAGATACCACAAATTATAATTGAACTAAGATAATTAGATATTAATTAGAAATTTAATTTTGATTATAATTTCACTATATAGTCGTATTACATCACGACAACATATGGCATTTGTTCCTTCTCCTATACTATAGAACTCTTGAAGTGCTCTAAAGTAGCAATTCTTATTTTTTTTATTCTCAATTTGTAAATATGGTGACATCATTGTAGATACTTGATTAATGGTTATGAAAAAAACTAAAAAATATATTACTTACTTTTTTTTTTTTTGTACAAGGAGTTTCTTTCTTTGTACAAGGTGACATAGTATTGTAGCTATATGTGGTAGGAGTGGGCAATGATTCTATAACAACATATTAGAATTTTTGTGATCAATTAAGATTAAAATATATTATAAATACTAGTAAATAAAAGTCTATTATTAATAGCAGTGGTAGCTATATTGAAGTTAGTTGAAATTTAGTATATGATATGAAAAAACCTCATGCTTTGCAAGTTCACCGTCTTGGTCCAAAAGATGTAGAAAGAAAGGAAAAAATAACTAAGGATATTAAACAAAAGACTTGAAGCATGTATAGTAACAAAAAAGAAGCATTTAATTGAGGAAGTTTTGCTGTAGTTCATGGTTATTAAACAAGTCATTTAGTGAAAAACCATCAAAATTCTTTAGAAGAATTTATATAACAAATCCATCAAGTACATGATTTCTATGTGAAAATTGAGTGAACGACATGATATTGGATGACATACATAGAAGAGGTCAATTGCAAGAATACTATACTGGATTGCAATAATTAGTACAAAAAGAATAGCCAAGGTTTATTGTAATATTAGACCTTCTTTAAAATCTATATTCATCAATATAAGAAATAGCATTCAAGAGTTGTTATAAGGATAGACTAGATCAAGCCACTACAACTTGAATATTTGAAGTTTAAGACAAGAGTGGTCTGTAGTTGGACAACATGCAAATTCGATCAAAATTTTGAAAATCAACAATTTAAAGCTTGTGAATAAGAAGAACCTTGGATTAAACAAATTAGATTAGGATATAATTAGATTAGGATTCTAAATATAGATAAATTATTATTCAAATATAAAATATAATTCAAGGATAAAATTTTATCAATAGATAAAAAAAATTAATAGACGAATTTTTAGTTATATAATATATAAATATATATATATAAATATATATATATATATAGATGTGTATATATATTTAGTTATTTAATTGGATAAAAAATATTGAGTGACTTATTTTTATAAGTATAAATTGGTGTTAGAGTTTTTGCTTCATTACTTGGATTATTTAAAAATAATAAAAAATAAATTGATTAGGATTTAATTAATAGTTTATAAATACTAAAATTTATATAGTTAATTCATTTATTATAAAGTAGAATAAACTTCTAATTAGTGGAGGTTTATTTTAGATTATATTTACTACACTCACTAGGAAGGAGATCTTATAAGTCTTAGGCTTGGTTGGAAGGCAATTATTTTATTATCTTATATATTTAATTATCTTTATCTTATTCTAGTACAATCTTCTCGTGTTGTTGTAGTTGTTATTATGTAGGAACTTGGAATGAAGATGAAGCTTGAAGAATATAGACCAAAATAGTAGGAAGTTTAGCTAAAGACTTAGAATTATTTTAAGGACTAAAATTAAATTAAGATTAGACAAGGATCTTTATCAGAGGTAGAGCTATTCTTTTAATTTGGTCATCAATTGTCTTCCTTGTCAAATTCTTATTGGAAGTCCATTTCTAGTGGTTGAAAGGACTTAATTTTTTTTTCCATTTTTCATATCTTTTTTTAATTTAATTTTAAAAAAATTATTAATAATAACTTTTTAGTAGTAGAGAAATTTAATCATCCTTTCCACCCACTATACCTCTCCTATTTATGTGTGTAGTATAGAAATAAATTCTTTAATATCATTTAAGAATTAATTCACCAAAAATTAAGAAAAAATATTAGAAAAAAAAAAAAACAAAACAAAACAAAGGAGAGATAGTAGTAAAAGAAAAAAAGAAGAAAATCAAAAGTGAATTCAAAAGGCTACACTCTGAAATAAGTTCTTTTGAAAAAATTATTTAAGCTTTCATTTGGATTATTAAATTAACTTAGATTGTAGATTGAGAAGCAAGTGGCTAAAAAGAGATATTTGACTTTTGAAAAGCATAAAATCAAGTAAGTTCTTTAATTTTTGAATTACTTCAATTATTAAAATTTTAGCTCATATGCTTGGAGCAAAAAACAAAGAATAAGAAGATAAAATCTAAGAAGAAGAAGCAAACAAGGTAATTATCTATCTTCTCTTTTAGAATTAGAATGTAGTAGGATAAAATAAAATCTTTACCTGTGATTATAACTTTTAAAATTAGTTCGTAATTAATTAGGAGGATCATTTAGAATTTTTTTGTAATGGTTTGTTAATAAGTAATAGAGTAGCTAGAAATGAAACTAGGTAAGTTTTTCTTTAAATTAGATTGTTGTATGTAAAGAATTATTTTATCTTGTATACTCCATTATTAACCAAATAGTAAATAATTTCTTAATTATATTAATGTAAAGGATAAAAATTTTAAAAAATGAGTCTTTGAGCTCCGTACTCTCAACAAAATATCTTTGCATTGAGTGTTGTTTAGAGTCACCTCTACATGAGGTCGTTCTATATAATAGTCTAAAAAAATAATTCTTCTTTGAATTAATACTCAAATAAGCATTCCTCTTTTAGGTTATTTTTGTTGTATTTTTCTTCCCTATTGAAAAGAGTATTTAAGTAGAATGTAGTTTCATAAGTATAAAATAATAAAAACTTAAATTCCATAAGTTATCTTATCTGGCTTATTTAAAATATTTTATTTTCAAATTTTAGACATGATGTCATGAACTTAGAAGTTTAATGCACTACTTTACTAGGTCCCATAAATATGTATTAATATAATCTTTGAAAAATCCAAAATCAATACGAAATATTATATCTCTCTTACCAAATATTAGGACTTCAACTCTTAGACTTGTTTTAAACATGCCTAGAAACCTCTTTGAAGAATTTAAAGACCTTTCTTTAAAAGATCTTCAATAAATTTCAAAAAACTTATTTTTAAATCTTTTGATAGATAATATAAGTAATTTGAATAAAAAGAGTAATCATTCACCTTAACCACTAGAGAAAATGGATTCAAATAAAACAGAAGCAAAGAACCACCATCCATACTAATTAATTCTTTGGTTCAATGAAAAGATTTGATTGATTGATTGATTGATTGATTGATGAATTTTTCTATAATTATTTTAGAGGGATTTAATATTGCTCCTATGCCTCCTAACCTTCCCACCTTCAAAGGTACAAGAAATGAGGACTCTTCAACCTATATAGAGTATTTTATAAAAATATTTATTATGCATTTGATAAAAAATAATTATTATTATTTAATATAATTTTTAATCACATTAATAGAAGAGGTGTACAAGTGGTATCACAACCACTCTCTTCACACCTTTTTAAATTGAAATATAATCCAATGGACTTTCGTAGAACAATTCTAATCTGAAGTAAGATAAAGTATGGCCTCCATTACTTTATCTTATTTTAGACAAGGAAAGGATGAAGATATTATATTATATATTTAATATTTTAAATTAGTCATAATAAGATTTATAGGAATCTTTCTCATCAACAATAATTTGAAGCATTTCTTCATTCAAGGATTTGCTAAAGAAAAAATAATTAAAAAAATCTTCTATGCATATCTTAATGACCTTATAGCAACCAAAAATTTAGCAAAAGAAATAAAAAAATAAACAAGGAGCATGAGAGGTTGTGGCATAAAGAAGACCACAATATCTCTAACTTCATATTTATACATATTAAGTTCCCTTATGCATCAAGTTCTAAAATGCATGAACAACTACCATTAATTTCTACAACCATAGGAGCCTATTCCTTATCTTTAAATACTAGGCCTTTATCTCTTTCATTGACCTTGACATATTCTATTGAAAATAATAGGTAGAAGGGAGATATAAAAAAAAAATAAAAACATCCTAGTTAAAATTTTAAATCCAAATCTTTCATCAAATGAAATTTATGATAGAATAATTAACTAGATTGGCTAAAAATTCCAACTCCAATCCTTTCCTACCTTCCATTGAGTCAAGAAGATATACAACAAGATTATGGTGCATTCAATGTGGACAATTAGGGTATTTTGTCTAATTTTGCAATTCCATGCCTTGACAAAACAAACATTTTTAATCATATGTCTTTATTATAAAAATCAATCTTTGTAAGCATGTAATTTAAGAGAATAAGGATTCAATTCTATGAATCAAGGTCTTAGGAGTCAAGCAAGACAACAAGTAGACTTCTATGTATTTTATGGAAAAAGATACCTACTTAGTCAATGTTAGATTAAAAATCAAATAAAGTGTGGAAATTGGAGTAATAATTATTCTACAGAGTTTTATAAAAAACCATACAGAATATTTCTCTTAAAACCTCTATCTAATAATTATACTCAATAGTCATTTGATAATTATGAGAATAAAATAACTTCTAAAAATAAAAATTTAAGGCCTCTAAACTTATATTATGACTATGAAAATAATAAATAGAGCCAAAATGCACATAGTGGACTTTAAATTAATTTTAGATTCATTCTACTAAATCCTAATCAGATCAACTTTAAGATCAAAATCCTTCTAAGGAATCAAGACATGGCCTAGGATCTCAAGATTTGAGATTTGTCTCTCAGTCCATAGAAAAGTTGAAAACTATTCAAAATCTTCTCAAACCTAATGTCAATTATGTCTTTTTTTTTAAATTAAATTTAATAATATTTTAAAAAAAATCAATCAAAGTAAAAGAACTTACTTATAATACTAGTTCTAATAGTAATGACTAAATCTATAGCCACATCCTTACTTACCTATTAAGAAGAAAGTGGTGTCTTAGAGATTCTACCTTGCTTCTCAAATTTAAAAAAAGTTATAAGATATACAATTAAGAAAATTCAAAATAACATTGCCAAATGAATAAGGTTTGATCCTTTAGTAGAAGAATTATCCTTTCAAAATCATAGAATTAAACATGAGCTAAGTATTAATCTGAACAATCTTAGTTGAGAAGGTTCCAAAATTTGTATGTATGAAATCCTTCAACATAAGAATGTGAAAGAATCCAATACACAAAAGTATAACTAATGAAATGATCTTAGCAATTTAAAATTTAATATCACCATTGCTCAACTATTCAAAAAGAATTCAATAGTTGGCAAGACACTAAAAAACCACATTTTAATGAAAAATCAAAGTTGCCTTAAAGTTAGTGTTGTCATGTCATAATACATGAAGTCTTGCTTGAGAATGCTCCAAGCACCTAATTGTGGAAGGTAGAACGGAAATTGCAACAAAAAAATCTTAACTCTAATAGAATACTAATTAATTCTAATTAAACCATAACAATATTAAGCAAGTTTTAATCAAATTCAAAGAAACCTCAAAAGAATTACAAAGAAACAATAATAAATCTTAAAAAAATATTAGAATGATCACAAATATATCTCAAATACATCTCAATTCAATCTTAATTTAATCCTAGTTAGAATCCTATTGGACTTCATTCAAATTTTAGGCCAAAAACTAACAAAATCTTAAATCCTAAACAAATCCTAATAAAATACTAAATCCTAAATCCTAAACCAAATCCTAACTAAATCCTAAATCAAATCCTAATCAAATACTAAATCCTAAATCAAACCCTAATCAAATCCTAAACCAAATCCTAAATCTTAAATCAAACCCTAGTAATTCCTACAACAGATTTAAACCTTAATTACTAATAAATGGATTGTTGATCTTAACTCAAAATTTTCATGTTTTTTAAAAATTAAGTTAAAAATAAGCACAAAAAAGTTTGAGAAGGATCGGAATTACCAAATAGACGATAGCTTCAAAAATGTGCTTGGATATTGGCTGGCTTTCTTCTTCGACCTTGATGCCAATCTTCCAGAGCCAATATCTCTCCTTTTCATTGTTCAATTGATCTCAAAATTCTCATATACATAAGAAAACAAGTCTAATATCCTCACACATAAATTTCATTCCAATCCAACTAGTAGATTGCAAGAAATCTTAAAAACCCTCACTGAACCTAAAATTCTACTTTTTGAGACCTTGATCCACTTAAATCTCAATAACCCTCAATTCAATTGTTAGATCGAGCTAAGATTCAAAACAAATATTAAGCACAACTATGACCTTTAATACAAAAAATTTCACCCATAGATCTGCTACAAAACTCTTGAAATCATTAGAAACATCAATCCTATTTTATTTCACAAAATCCAACTCATCCGAAAACAAACTTGACTTTGTAAAGCTCTTACAAAGTCATTAAAAATCTAAATTGTACAAAACCAATGCTCATAGAAACCCTATCTATTTTGCTATAAAATCCCACTCTCCAATCTACAAAAGAACCTCCGAATTACTATAGGTGCTCGATTTTGTGCCTCAGGGTCTGATTTCGACCCAGGTTGCTAACTGGTCCTCCTCGGGTATTAATATCTAGTTTTTTTAGGTAATTTTTGCTAGAATTTACTTTTAACTTCCTCCTAAAGATACTTACATCATTTATTTTTCCAATCTACCTTATTTTGCTTTATTTATGGCCCTATAAAGTAAATAGAAGTCACTTTTGTAAAAAGATAGTACTACTACTAAAATTTTTACTACCTTCCTATCTTTTATCCATATTTTTCTATTTTATCTTTTAACTTGGATCTTCTATAATAAGATCCATATTATCATCTTTCATCATATAGTCGTGTTACAACAGGACAACCGTAAAAATAAATGCCTATACTAAATAAAATACAATAATTATTATTATAAATAAGATAATATCCTATACCATTGTAAGTGGTGGAAGTAATTTGAACATTATGTCCTTTCAAATGATAGAAAAATTAGGATTGAATATTACTAGCCTATCTCTTTTTATTATTGAGATAGCAAATCAAAGCCCATCTATTCTAATAGATCAAATAGAAAATTATAAAACTTATATTGAGAGAAAAGAATATGCCTTGATATATCATGTCATTCAGATGCACAAGTTGAAGGATTCTTTTTCTTTATTGCTTGGTAGGCCATGGTTGAGAGATTCAAAAGCAATTTTTAATTGAAGAAGAGATAAGTCCTACATTACCTTTGGTTTATCAAAAAATAAAAGCAAAATTTTCATATGACTTGTATTTGATCATGGAAAAAAAAAATCATTGACTTTTGAAAAGATATTTAAGAATCTAAATCACTAGAAATTTTTACAAAAGTGATAAATTTAATTGACTAAGATTCAAAGAAAATAGAATGCCTAAGTTGCAACCTTTATCATTGAAAGGATGATAGAGAATTTAAACAATGACTAAACAATCATCTATATTCTAATTTTGATTATTTTGAATCAATTAATTTTTTAAAAATATATTAGAGATTGATAAAATTAAAGAAATCTTAGTCTTTAAAATTAATATAGATAGAACATTAGAAGAAGAAATTGAAGTCCTTAAAAAAGATGACTATTTAATTTCACCTCTTAGATTTTAAAACAGTTCATACGAGATTTTAATTAGCAATGGATTTATCATCTACCATCCTATATTTAGTTAATTTATATAGGAACTCTTCAAGAAAAATTTTGATATTTAAATTTGAATAAAAATTTATAGATGTATTTCATAGACAAGAAGAGTCCAAAAAAATTAATATTTGAATTCATTTTAATCAAAAAGAGGTGTCTAAATATTGTAATCTAATTATAAAATATCCAGACATCTTAGCATGGTCATACAAAGAATTGAAGGATATATGATTTGAAGTGGTTCAACACTATATTTTCCTTATTCCTAGTGTCAAGGCAATTAAATAAAAAGAAATACATATAAACTCCTTACTCGAATTGATTTTTAAAGAAGAGTTAGAAAAATTAATACAAATTAGTTTTATTAAACCATTAGAAATAAAAAATTGAATCTTTCTTATGGTCTTTATAAAGAAGAAAAAAGATAAATTAAGAATGTTCTTAGATTATAAAAAATTCAACAAGCACATCTAAAAAGACGTTTATTTTTATTAATAGAATTTTAAATAAAGTGGCAGATTATAAAACCTATTCACATATGGATGGTTATTTGAATTATAATCAAATTACCATAGATCTAGAAGATTGCCTCAAAATAGCTTTAATCACTCTCTAGAGTACCTTCATTTCTTTCATCATGCCTTTTAGAATTTGTAATGCATCTTCTGCCTATCAAAGAGCTATGATCTTTGCCTTTTTGGATTTGCTATACAAATCTATGATGGTTTTCATAGATAATTTTAGCATCCAATTCAATTCTAAGGACCATCTAGAATATATAGAAGAGATCTTAGAAAGCTATAAAAAAAACAGGAATTACTTTAAAACTTGACAAAATATACTTAGTAGTATAAAAAGGTGTCTTGTTGGATTATGTAGTATCTAAAAAAGAAAGAAAAATTGATCCAAAAAAAATAGAGATTATAACTATAATTAAACTTTCTGTAAATTTTTTAAAAATAAAAAGAATCTTAGGACATTTTGGATGGTATTAATAATTAATTCTTAACTATATCACAAAATGGGTATAAATATTCATTTATATAAAGTTCTTTATACTCATCTTTTATTCGTTGACATAATTCTTAACTATACTATAAAAAATTTATTCCTAAACCAAGAATAAATTTTTTGATGATAGATAATTTCTAAAAATTACATAACTAAGTCGATTATCTTTCAAAGTTAGAAAGAAAACTAAGTCTTATTCTTATTGATGACAACTTAATAGATGAATCTATTTTTATCATTTCTATCTATCCTACTTGCTATAATCATATTGTAAGATTTTTAAATTCTAATCAATTTTTAAAAGAGTTGTTTAAATATGAACAACATAAGATTAGAATTAATAGCATTCATTTTGCTATTATAGAGAAACAATTATATTATTGAAGAGTAGATGGTCTTCTTAGATGATGTGTGGTAGTTAATAAAATAGTAGCCATATTAATGGCATGACATGATAGTGCATACAAAGGATACTTCTTGAGTAGATTGATGGCTCAAAGGCAATGAAAGTAGGATATTATTAGAATAATAATTTCTAAAATGCACATGATTATGCTAAATAATGTAATGCTTATCAATGTTATACAAAAAATGATTTACATATGGCATAACTTTTCTACCTATGCTTATCTTTAGTTTCTTTTTAATAATAGAAAATTGATTACATAAGAAAAATTAATTACATCTCTTTAAGAAGAATGAAACATATTATAGTGGCCAAAAAATATCTAAAAAAATGGACAGAAGTAAGAGTTGTCAAAACCAATGATGCTATCCATGCAACTAATTTTATATATGAATAAATCATTATTTGATTTGGTTGTCTCAAAATCTTGATTAGTGGTCAAGGTACACACTTCTTGAATAATGTGATAGGAGAGATGACTAATAGATTTAATATAAACCATCATATGACAATTCTTTATCATCTACAAACTAATGATCATATAGAAAGAATGAACCAAACTTTGATTAATATCCTAAAAATATAGTATAAGATTCAAAGAGGAATTGAGATATTAAATTATTGACAGCTTTGTGGTCTTATTATACAACTTATAAGGTCATAACTAAGGCCACTCTATTTTTTTTAGTGTATAGAATAGATCTACACTACTAATAGAGTTTGAAGTCAATTCTCTAAGGATAGCAATAGATGATAGATTAATTATCTATGAAACCTTGAGAAATAGATTAGAACAATTGAAGGGCCTTGATGAAATTTAAAGGATTCGAACTCAACATATAGAAGCAATTCAAAAAAAAAAAAAAAAAAAAAAAAAAACCTTCTTTTGGTAAAAAAAAACACAAGAAAGTCTTACTATCAAAAATGTTAATGTTGTTATAAGATGATATGAGAATAGAGTTTCCTAGCAAATTCCATGTTCTTTGATTAGGTCTTTATCATATTTGACAAGTTTTTGACAACTTCTTATAGTTAAAAATATTAAATAGTGAATTATTTCTAATAAAAATATCTGAGAATAGATATAAAGAATATAAAGTATAAAAAAATTATTACATAGTAACAAAAATAAGTTACATGCTTATTACTCAAGTTGAGTGGAATTCTAGCTGAATAATATCAAACTTGATTTTTATGAAGAAAATTTGGATCTTAGTTCATTAGAGACACAAAAAAATTCTACAAATAATTATTATTTCCACTAGAATATTATTTCTTTCACTTATTGGGAGATAATAAATTCCATATAAAAAATAAAAATAAATAAATAATAAAATAAAAAGTAATACCTTATTTTATAGGATTTAGTAATAATTTGGAATAAATTAACATCTTTAGATTGTTAGAAAATTGGCCAGAAAAGGATTATATAAGAGGTGACTTTGATTTGAATTTGATCCACATATGCATCTATCCATATGAGCTAGTTTTTAAAATATATTCTTTAATATATATATATATACATATATATATATATATATATATATATATATATATATATATACATATTATTAAAAGAAAGATCAAAATAATAGAAAAGAAAATAAAAAAGAGAAGAGAAGAAAAAAATGATTTAAGGAAAAAGAAAGATAAAAAAAATAAAAAGAAAAAAAAAAAGAAAAAAAGAAAATAATAATAATAATAATAATGAAAGGTGGTCAAAAAGGCAAGAAACTACATGTAAGCCTAAAATCCACCACTCTATGGATTTAGTACTACACAACGAGCTCAAGAGGTAGAATGGAAGAACTCCCAATTGTGAAATTGTTAGGTTAATTAGAATGTAGTTGCTTGTAATTCAATTAAAATTAACGCCTTCCAAGCAATGCTTACGGATATTAAATTAAAATATCAAATGAAATTCACCACACAAAAAAAAATGATAAATGTAATTAATTAAGTTTTTCTTATTAATTCACAATAAGAATAAAAAATTAAGTTTAAATTTAAAGTTAAAAGTTAATGTTAAAAGTTAAAGCTAAAAGTTAAAGTTGAAAGTTAAAAATTAAAAGTTAAAGTTAAATATTAAATTCAAAAGTTAAAGTTCAAAGTTTAAAAATTTAAGTGAGAATATTAAAGGTTAAAAGTTAAAAGTTAAAATTTATTAGTCAAAATTTGAAATGTGGAGATTACGAGTTACTGTGAAGATAAAAGTAAAAATGAAATAAGAGGGGTAAAAGCGAAGGTAACTTGACAACGCCAAGGATTGAAGGCAGCGACCCCCTTCTACTCCAAAATTTTCCAAAAAATTTCATTAGCTCCAAATTGAATGATTCGCAAGTTGTTGCAAGGTTAACTTAAAGACGCTCCTGCCCCAACAAATCTCATTGCAATCTAGTGATCCAGTCGTGAGAATTGCTCCTTTGAAGTTGAGTGATCCAAACTGCCGCGGCGACCAACCCCCTTCACTTAGAAATTCGCTAAAAATTCAAATTGTCTTCAAATCCAGCGAAACTTGTGCCCTTCAAAGCTTAGCTTACAAATCTTGATACTCTCAAAATTTCAAACGAATCCAGTTATCAAGCACTGAGAAATGCCTTCCCAAACTCGATTAATCCAAACTACAAAGGCAGTCGACCCCCTCACACTCAAAATTTCACCAAAAATTCAGTTCAACTCCAAATGGAGCGAGCCTTACCTTGTTGGAAAGCTAACAACAAAAGCTACAAGTATTAAAAAAAATCACATTGGAACTAAAACAATTGAATGACTGATGGAGGGAAATCTGAGGCTCTTGAAACCCTTGGAGTAATTGGAAGGCCAAGGGAGCTATTCACCACAATGAAACGTGTTTTAAGACCCAATGACTATCATTCACAACTTAAAATCCATGCACATCCACCCACAAAATTTACAATGAGATTTAAAATCTAAATGAAATTAAAATTAGGGTTTTTGGCCAAATTTTAGTATGGCTTTGCCCTTCACCAAAAGAGGAGAGAGAGAGGGCTTGGAAAACCAAGCCTCTCTTATGAAATTGAGAGGAGGCTCGTAGAAAGGTGGCTACATCTCCACCCTTGATTTTTCAGATCCTTAATCTAGATCTACGGCCTTCATTCATCCAAGAGCCAATCTCATTATCAAGGCTGATGGCCCTTGTAAGTAGTTAAGAAGGCATTTTTTTGTAAATCTAACTTCACTATTGTGTTCAAATCACCTTCTTAAGCTAAGATCGACTACTCACATGCCCCAATCCATGCTCAATTATAATTTCCATAGAAGTTTTTACTTACAAGGATCTTGGCAATTTTTTTGTGAAATTCTTCAAGATGAGAATTTCATTGCTTGTCTTGTATTTTGAAGGAGAGGTTGCTGATCTTGTTTTCTTCACTCCACGAGGTAAATCCGGTGCCATCATTGCATTAAAGAGACTTCCATTCAGTAGAAGAACCACCATGCCGCTTAAATTTGCCGAATTTGGAGGAAAAATCCAAAATTACCATTGCTAACTTCCCTAAATCTTTTAGAGAAGTATAATTCCAACCCCTAAATCATGTGAATGATTATAGACGTATTCATTGGCTTTTAGTCAACCCTTATAGTAATGACTAACAATCTCTAAATTATTAAACTAACTAAGTTGCTATTCTAATTTTCTAACTCTTGTCACTTTAGTCCTAATTAACCTAATTCAAGGAATTAGGCTATGATTTATACCATGAGGGGTTGTAATCCTAAAAATTCTATAAAACTGAATTCTACTTATATAAATCCTAATCTAACATATTTAATTATTCTATAATAGGAAAATAATAAAAATTTAAATTTTAGAGTATAATTGAGAGCTGATACTACCTCTAAATGGTAGCACCTTGCTTGTTGATAGGAGTGTAGGCCGCCTTAGATCCTTCTCCCATTTTTTCTTTTTTATTTTTTGTTTGTAAAGAGTGAAGTTCTGAAGAGGTGGATTTTTATTTTTCTTCTAGTTTTCTTAATAGTATGTTACTACAGTGTTGCAAAAAAATGATCAAAATTGTAGTCAAACTTTTTATTTTTTTTATTTTTTATTTTTTTTCCTAAGTGGTTGCTGATTTTGGTGACTATGGCAAAATGAAGATTAAGGCAGCCAACGTGATTTTTTGTGGTTGTTGATTTTTTCCATCTTACTACATACCTGAATCTTGAAGTGTTGTTGGAAGAAGAGCAGTTAGAATGGGGACTTATTCTTTTTATTCTCAACTTATAGGTATGGTAACATCGTTGTGGATACCTCATTAGTAGCTATGGAAAAAAAAAAAAAAAAAAAAAAAAAAAACACTACTAACTATTTATTTATTTATTTATTTATTTATTTTTGTACTAAAAGTTTCTTTCCTTATGTAAGGTAGTATAGTATTGTAGCTATATGTGGTACATCGATTCTCAATGTATATCCCTACCACAAGTACAAATACTTCATATCAAGCATCTCCATACTAAAAAGTGTCCCTCCAAAATCTTCTTGCATTGTACAACTTGTGCAACCAAAATCCTAAATAACAATACTCCTATGTTGAATGCTCTTGTAGTCTAGACCTCAATGTTGTACCACATCCCTTGTGCATTACAAGCTCTACCTTGGCACCTTATTATTTTCTATAGAAACCACTTTATATCACATCCAATGTCATAGTTTGCAATTACCAAGCATCATGAATTTGATCACCATAATTAATACAAATCAACTGCAATTGTTGAGTATCATTAATCCAATCATTGCACCCCACACCCCACATAGACCAATTGTAATTGTTCAATGTTACAACTTTGGTTTTGCAAGGTCTTGTGAATTCCATCAATATAGCTACAATACTATGATTGGTAATTATGATGCATCTTAATTGGTGGATTGATTAAAAATATAGTTTTAAATCATTCAATTTTATAAATATTAAGATTAGTGATTTTTTTTACTATTTGATTTTTTATTAGAATTTTGAAGTATTTATAAGTTACAAAAGTCTTATTGAAAAAAAAGTCATAAAAATAGAATCTTAATAAGTCTTAGAGGTAATTATCTTAGTTAGTTTATTATTTTTATTTATTGTTAAGTATAAAAGATTAGTTATTGAGACCAATGTCTTCATTGGCTTTTTATCTACATGTATTACTTATAAAAATCCTATCAATGATTAGTTAGTAGTTAGAAGAAGCATGAAGAAAACTTCATATCTTTCTAGTTAATGTCACGGACACAGAAATACAGGTTCGAGATCTAACAAGAAATTCAAGAAGAACTGGCAAGAACTAGATTAATCAGATGAATACAAGAACAACACTAAAGAGGTGAGCTAAAGCTCCAAGAGATGTGTTGTCGAGACTGAAGAACTCTTCAGCCTCGATTCCAATATATACTCCTATTTAGGAAGCTTCTCAAGCAACTTCTACCAACTAGGAAGCTTCTTAAGTGACTTCCACCAACTAAGAAGCTTCTCAAGCAACTTCCACCAACTAAAAAGCTTCTTAAGCAACTTCTATCAACTAAGAAGCTTCTAAAAGGTTCCAGAGACTTGCTTCTAGAAGGTTCTAGAAACTTGTCTCTAGAAGGTTTTAAGGACTATGTCTCTAACATCACCTCCTCCTTTAGCTTCGAGGTCTCTGAGAAGCAATGTTGTTGTTAATCAATACCAACGCAAGAAAATGAAGATCTGTCGCATAACATCTGCTATGAACTCCAACTGTTGTTCACGAGGTAAGTGGTTCATCGGCCCTTGAAGCCAACGGTAGTTGCCCACGCCTTCGACTTCTGACCAAGCATGAACTTCCATGTCCTCATTGTGAAATTATCCTACAAACACGCCTTTTGGCTAACCATCGTAAGCAAGCTCGAACTCAAATACAATCACCAGTGATCGGTTACTCGGTATCCTCTGTCGTCGTCGTGGTATAGGTAATTCTTCATCTCGGGATCGCCTTTGTAAGCTAGTTGGTTGAGATAATCTGACTGGCATAGTATCTATCTCTTGGCTATCCATATCAGAAGACCAAACTATGGCTATTGAAAAAATTCTACTTTATCTTGGAAAAAATAACTACATCAACTACGAGTTTTGGTGGTGCTCTCCTCCTTTCTTATATTCTTGGATAAGCAAGCTTCAAAAGGAGGCTATCGTTGAACCGGCTTAGGTTTATGAAGATATTGTTGATGAAACTCCTATATCTTTTGCGACGCATTGACAAGATTTTCAGCTGGTTCCCACGTTCGCTCATTAATGTCGTAGCCGCACCAATGAACAAGATACTCCAACTTGCTCCACCTTTGCCGTGAATCTAGCACCTTTTCAACCTCATATTTCTCGTGATTCTCGATCTCAATACTAGATGGCGGATATTGCACTCTTCCAGAAAAAGACGACTCTCGATAAGGTTCCAACAGAGAAACATGAAAGACTGGATGTACCTTCATAGAACCCGGTAATTCTAGACGATACGCCACTGGATTGATTTGCTTCTGGATGATAAATGGTCCCAATCTTTGATAGTCCAACTTATCACATGGTCGCTTAGTCTTGATATTCCGTCGAAGAAGCCATGCTTTATCTCTAATTTTGAAAGTAGGTGCTTGATTCCGAAATCTATCTGTAGACACCTTGTAGGATTCTTGAGCGGATTGTAATTGAAGCTTCAACATAGTTTGAAGCTTTGATAGTTGCTTCGCAAATCCTTCAGCTGTTGGATTGTTATTTGTTGACAGACTCAATAAATCAAGCTTCAGATGATACCCATAGTTGGAAAAGAATGGTGTGTATTTAGTCGACGCATGGAGGGTGTTGTTATATGCCAACTCGACTAGCGACAGATATGCGGTCCAATCATCTTGCTGATAGTTGATGCTGCATCATAAGTATTGTTCTAAGACTTAGTTCACCCATTCCGTTTGGCCGTCAGTTTGAGGATGAAAAGCCAAAGAAAGCTTCATATCCACCTTCAGTATCTAAAAAAGAGATCTCCAAAACTTTGATACGAATTGGGTTCCTCGATCTGATACGATATCATCTGGTAGTCCATGATATCGATACACATTATCGAGAAAGAGCCTTGCTATGACTTCACTGGACGATGTCTTTTTGCAAGGGACAAAGTGTGCCATCTTTATAAGCCGATCTACCACGACAAAGATGCTGTCAAATGAGTTCGATGATGGTAGGTCTGTGATGAAGTCCATGGAAACTGAAGACCATGGTCGACGTGGAATCGATAATGGCTGTAGAAGTCCATAAGGGCGATGTCGAGGATTCTTGGATCTTGAGCAAATGTGGCAGGAGAGGATAAAATCTTTCACATCCTTTCACATTTGGGGCCACCAAAAATCTCGAGAAATAAGTTTCAAGGTCTTGTTGAATCCAAAATATCCCGCAGCTGGAAAATCGTAGCAAGATTGAAGAACTTGGAGTCGTGCTGGTCCTTTTGGAATATACAACCGCTCCTCAAAGTATAAAAGATCTCCCTCCACCTTGAACTTGTCGTCATTGGCACGCTGCTTGATATCAATGGCTACTAGATCTTCAATGGTCACGGCACGTACTTGGTTCAGGAAGTCAGTATCAATTGACACAATAGTAGCGCAAAGCTGAAATTGCTCTGGCTTCAACAACATCATACATTGTTGATCAAACGCTACTTCTCCAGCCTTTGGTACAAGATACGATCTCCTCGATAAGGCATGAGATAGTCCTTGCTGCTTTCCAGATCGATAAGTGATAACAAAATCGAACCTAGATAGCAACATACCCCACCGAGCTTGACGTCGATTTAGAACTCGAGCCGACATGAAATATTCCAAATTCTTGTGATCTATGTATACGATCACTGGGTGTGCAGCTCCTTCAAGAAAGTGACGCCATTCTTGGAAAGAATCCACTATAGCAAGAAGTTCCTTATCGTGGATCTTAAAATTGATTTCAGCAGCAGAGAACTTTAGAGAATAGAATACAACCGGATGGAGCTTCTTGTCTTCTCCCATTTGTGAAAGTACAGCTCCCAAAGCAAAATTCGAAGCATCAGTTTCTAAATAGAAGGCCTTTGTAAAGTCTGGATGTACCAAGATTGGAGCCGTAGTAAATGCCATCTTCAGGTCTTGAAACGCCTTCTCCACTAGAGTTCCCCATTCCAGCTTATCGTTGCATGTCAATCGAGTGAGAGGAGCAGCAACTTGAGAATAATTTTTGATGAAGATCTGATAGAAGTTAGTAAAACCAAGAAAGCATTGTACGTCTCTAATCGTCTTCGAAACCTCCCAAGACACGATTGCTTCCACCTTCTTGGGGTCCATCTTCAAGCCTTCCGTAGTCATAATGAACCCCAAAAATTCCATCTCCATTTGGTGAAATAAACACTTCTCCAACTTGGCATATAGTCCTCACTCGCATAGTTTCTCTAAGACCAAACGAACGTGCTTTTCATGCTCTTCCTCATTTTTGGAGAATATCAAAATATCATCCAAGTAGATGACAACAAAATTGTCAAGGTGCTCCCGAAAAATGTCATTCATCATATGTTGGAAGACTGCTGGAGCATTAATAAGACCAAAGGGCATGACATTATACTCAAAATGGCCATACCTTGTATGGAACGTTGTCTTCCACTCATCTCCTTCCTTGATTCGTACGAGGTTGTAAGCTCCCCTTAGATCAATTTTTGTAAAGATCATTGCACGTCCAAGTTGTTCTAAGAGACTAGAAATCAAGGGTAATGGGTAACGATTCTTCTTTGTTATCTTGTTGAGGCCTCGATAGTCCACGCACATCCGCAATGAGCCATCTTTTTTCTTTACAAATAAGATAGGTGCCCCAGCTGACGATTTTGAATGACGGATGAAATTCTTGGCTAGATTCTCGTCGATGTACTTCCGCAACTCTGCCAACTCTGTTTGTGATAGATTGTAGATTGGGCCAAAAGGCAATTGTGTTCCTTCTTACAAATCTATGGCACAATCATATGGTCGGTGTTCCGGTAGCATGTCGACATTCTTCTTTTGAAACACGTCTTTAAAATCCTTATATTGCTCCGGTATACTTGTTGTCGAGATCTTCTCTCTAGTAATTGGAGCCGCATAAATGATAAACGGTGTGCATTCCTTGGACGATCTTACAAACGTCCTTGCTCTAATGAATAAGGATTTCTTTATTCGGGGTTTTCTACTAGGCTTGCTCTTGGATGGTTTTGTGGAAAAGGTCATCTTCCGCAACCTCCAATCTATGAATGGATTATGCTTTTCCAACCAGGAAAGACCAAGAATAATAGGATTTGATGGGGTTCTAATAATATTAAAAATAATATGGCTACTATGGCCCTTAAACGTCACTTCTATATGTTTTGATTCATGGATGATACTACTAGACAATAAAGGTCGCCCATCTATGACCTCAACGTGAACAGATTTGGATTTTTGTACTAAAGGGATTTTATGACGCTTCGTAAATTCTTTGTCTAAAAAACAAGCAGATGCTCCTGAATCTAATAATGCTAAGTTTCTCAGTTTCTGAGGGCCAATAAACAAAGGGATTGTAAAACAAAGGGCAGGTTGAGCGGAAAGAAAGGAACCTGGTTGTTGTTGCGATATTTCACTGTCCAGCTGCACGGTTCCTATTGTGGCTGGGCATCCTTGTTTTCCTGAACAAATGTGCCCCTGGTCCTGATAATGCGTTGATTTTGCTTCTTGGGGTAGTTTCCAACTTTGTGGCCTTCTTCACCGCAATATAAGCATAGACCTTCCTCCATACGCCACTTTTTTTCTTCTAGAGTAAGAGATTTGACACGTATTGCATCAATTTGTATGTCTTCTATCTCTGAATGTGAATTCACGCTGCTTGCCGACATAGTTGGGGCATGGCAAACCATATGTTGTCTTGAGCGTTGGTCTTGGCGACGTTGAAATAGGCGGTTATTGTACTTCACAGCTTGGCTAATAGCTTCGTTGAGCATTCGCGGATCAGGAAGAGTTAATAGCAAATCCTTTATATCGTCCCTTAAATTCCAATAGAATTGACTCATCAATGCTTCTTCGTCCCAATTGATGTCGCATGCTAGTTGCCTGAAATCCGATATATAGATTGATGTAGAGCGCATCCCTTGTCGTAGTGACTAGATCTTTATTGTAGCCCATCGAACCTTGTCGTGTTCACCAAATGCTTCTGCAAATGCCTCCAAAAAGGTTTCAAAGTTGTTTAGTATGGACGATCGTTTCTCAAACAAAGGAGCAAACCATGATAGAGCTTGCCCTATAAGTAAGGTTCCAACAAGCCCAAAACGTGATTCCTTTATTGGATAGTGTTCGGGCTGTAAAACTGTTATCAACCTGATTTGATTGATGAATCCTTGAAATTTGGAATGCGTACCATCAAACTTGTCCGCAAGGCTAACTCGGGGCTCCTTATATTATAGAACCAGCAATGCTTGTCAAACCTGAGGTAAAGTTGCCTCTCCAAGTGCTGAAGTTTGAGGCTGGTGCAACCTAGATTAAACCATCCCAGATGCTTCATCATTATGAAGCCTTGCCACGACTCCTTCAATCTCTGCAGTTCTTTGCGATAATATAGCGAGGATATTCATGATAGCATCCAACTTGGACTCCGAACTTTCCGTCATACTAATGTCTTGGCCTCCGGCCATTCTAAAAGAAGGACAAAAATGACTCTATAGGAAGACAATATTGGTTTAGAGGAGGGTACTCCAAAACCTCTAAAACGCCTTAAGAGCTTCAAGAAAAGGGGTAATCCACTCTCTCCAAGAAGAATAAGACTCCAATATTGTAACAAAAGAAGTATCAGTTTAGAGGAGGGTAATCCACAACCTCTAAAACGCTAGTACACCTTCAAGCAGAGGGGTAATCCACACTCTAACGAGGAAGAAACTAGCTCTGATATCTGAGGTGAGTTCAGTCTCGACAAACTATCACGGACACAGAAATACAAGTTCGAGATCTAACAAGAGTTCGAGAAGAACTGGCAAGAACTAGATTAATCAGATGAATACAAGAATAACACGAGAGAGGTGAGCTAGAGCTCCAAGAGATATGTTGTCGAGGCTGAAGAACTCTTCAGCCTCGATTCCAATATATACTCCTATTTAGGAAGCTTCTTAAGTAACTTCTACCAATTAGGAAGCTTCTCAAGTGACTTCCACCAACTAGAAAGCTTATCAAGCAACTTCCACCAACTAAGAAGCTTCTCAAGCAACTTCCACCAACTAGGAAGCTTCTCAAGTAACTTCCATCAACTAAGAAGCTTCTAGAAGGTTCCAAAGACTTGCTTCTAGAAGGTTCTAGAAACTTGTCTCTAAAAAGTTCTAAGGATTATATCCCTAACAGTTAATTATATAGAAATAGGATTTTTAGTGAATATAAATTAATTTTATAATTATAAATAATAAATAAAATAAAAATATAGCCTTAAATAGGTATTATTATTATAAAAATATTATATAATTTTTTATAATTTAATTAAAAAATATTTAGAATATTTTAGGAATTTTTATAGAAGATTTCAAGACCTTGGTAAAATTAAGTTTTACCACCTTGAGAGCCATTATGAAAAAATAAAGTAAGATTTGAAGGCCTTGTAAGGTTCTTAGGCTAATTGGATATTTTTGAATACCATGGTGAAGTCAAAAATAAAAAAATATTAGTTTTACAAGTAAGAAATATAAGGACCAATAGCTACTTTAGTCCTTATAAAAAAGAAGGTGCATAAGTCCTATATGGATTGTAGCACCTTAGATATAGGTAGGAAGATAAGACTAAGGGCTTGTGTCCTCTCTTAATAATCCATATACACTACTTATGAGCCTTGATGAGGCTCAAACTCTTGATCTCTTCAGCAAGTTATTCTTGAGGTATAAATTATTTACTTTATTTTTTTATTATTTATATTCTATCTTTAACCTATCATAATTTATTCATAATAATTTAGAATTATATGTTTTTTATATCATTAAAAAAATAAAAAAATTATCAATCTAAATTTTATTTTTTTATTTTTTATAATAATTTTTTATTGGATGAAAATCTAATACAAAATGTGACTAATTTTGTAGTATATAATTTCTTGATTGCACTTGTTTCACTTGTTTTGTATTTTTCTACTTTTTCTCTTATTTTTTGCTACTTCCATTTTATACCATCAATTACAAGCAACTCTTAATTCAGGCCATCTTGTAATTTAAATTAAAGGATGAATATTACCCTCACAAGTCTCAGTATTCTATCGTTGCATCTTCTTATATATTACAACCTACTACCAAATATTCTAATACTCCATATAATAAATACAATACATGTATTGCACTACATTCTAATATAGCAATTTAATTGGATTCTAGTGCCTAATATAATAGTGTCCAAAATTCAACAACAAAAATAAATCAAAATCATTTTTTTAAATTTGTTTTAAATCTGTTTTATTTTTATCTTATTATACATCAAATTGAAGAGAAGGAGAGATTTTTTTCAAGTGAAAGATTAAAATTCTAAAACAAATTAAATTAAGCTATCTCTTACATGATAAAAGGGAAATCCAAGAATGTTATGAGTCATCAAATTAACTCATTAGTTGTTTTATGATAAAAAGATACATTTAGAATGCTTAGAATCACGATATATGGTAAATAGTATAGAAATCTTTAGACAAATAAAAAATTAGAATTTTAGTTGTAGAATTAGAGTCTTAGTAAGTCATAGAAGTAATTATTTTACTTGATTTAGTATATTTTACTTATTATTGAGTATTGAAGGATATTTATTAAAGTTATTATTTATATTGGCCTATTATCTATATATATTATTTATATATATATACATATATATATATATATATATAATATTAATTAGTAATTAGAAGAAGGATGAAAAAGAACTTCATGTCTTTTTAATTATTTATATAAAAAGTAGGATTTATAATGGATTTAAATTTATTTTATTACTATAAAAAATTATTAAGATAGAAAAGTATAGCTTCAAAATTATTTAAATATTATAATAATATTATAAGAACTTTTAGAATTTATTTAGAATTTATTTAGAATTTTTTAAGAATTTTTAGAGCAATTTTTAAGACTTTGGTAAAAATAAATTTTATCACTTCATAAGCCATTATGAAAAAATGGAGTAAGATTTGGAGGCCATGTAAGGTTTACAGGCTAATTGGATGTTTTTAAATATCATGGTGAAGTCAAAAATATAAAATTATTGGTTTTACTAATAGAAAATAGGAGGACTAGTAGTTAGTATAGTCCTTGTAAGAAGGGAAGTGCATAAGTTCTATATGGGTTGTAGCATCTTAAAGATAGTTAAGAAAATAAGACTAAGGTCTCATGGCCTCTTTTACAGATCTATATACACTACTTGTGAGTCTTGGTGAGGCTTGAACTCTTGATCTCTTAAGTAAGTTATCCTTGAGGTAAAAATTATATACTTAATTTTTTATTTATTTACTTGTTATTTTTAAGCCTTCATAATTTACTCATAATAATTCGGATTTACATGTTTTTTATACCATTGAAAAGATAAATAAATTAAATTTATAAATTTTTATTTTTTTTATTTTTTATTTTTATTGGATGAAAACTCAACGAACAAACTATGACTAGTTTTATAGTGTACAATTTCTTGATTGCACTTGTTCCACTTATTTTGTATTTTGCTTCTTTTCTTCTTGTTCTTACTACTTTTAATTTATACTACTTATTACAAGCAACTCATAATTGACGTCATCTTGTAATTGGGTTGAAGAGTGAATTTTATACTCATAAGTGTAAATGTAGAAATAAGAAAAATCCTTACAAGAAGTTCTTTCACTCTCAAAATCACTCACAAGACTTGACTTGATAAGAATATCAAGTCAAGGATTTTTCTCCACTTAAGTACTCAAATCTTAATTTACATAAATAAAGTCAACTAACAAAAAAATCATTAATGGATGAAAAATCACTAACCAAACTAAACTACATACATTTGATGGGATTTGGTATCCAATGCCATATTATATGATATCTTCTATCTAAAAGATTGCAAGCATTGGAAAAATTTTAAATATATAAAGCTATGACAAATGAAAAATCTAAAAATAAATTGATAGAACTATGGATTGACAAAAAAGAAGAATTTAAGATTACTTTTTTTCTTTTTTTTTCTTTTATAGGACTTATGTTTATCAAATAATTTGTTGAAATGATAGGTTCAAGCCAAAAAAAAAGAGGATTATTATTTTTAATCCATAGTTCTATCAATTTATTTTTACATATAATAGATGTATATAAAATAAAAGCCAAATATTTATGAGTTGAAAATTATTGGTAGTTTAGATTTTATTCATATGCTAAAAAAAGATAGAATAAAGTTATAATTAAAGACTAAAAATTTATTCTTATAGGATATGAAGAGAAAAGAAAAGCTTATCAATTATATGATTGCAAAGAGAGACAAATTATATTGAGCTAAGACGAGATGTTTGATTAATCCAAAATAGACTATGAGCATGTTATGATTTTAAGTACACCTCTACCTAAAGAATTGGAGCTCTTTCTTATATCTAAGCTACTTATACTTAGAAAAGAGACATTTGATACATTAAGAACTTTTCAAAATCAATCAAAGCAACCTAATTTTTTTATATATAGCCAATAAAGAATACTCAGATGAGATCCTATATAATGAATCATTAAAATCTTAATCTACAAGGATTTATACTTTAAGATCTAAAATATATTATATACAAACAAGTATGTGATCTTATTAATATTGATCAAAGTTACCAACTTTAGTTGTGGAATGAAACAAAAAGAAAAGCTCAAAGAAGGAAAAATATCTAACATTTGCACTCAAAGATTATTATGTCCTATCATCAATAACCAATTGTACGAGAATCCAAAAACTACAAAGAAGCCATCACTGATATTGAATAGAAGAAAGCAATCTAAGAAGAGATTGATGCAATTGATAAAAATGAAATATAAAAACTAATAAGTCTTTTTCTTAGAAAACAAACCACAAATTCAAAATAGTTCTTCAAAGCAAAATAAGGAGCATTAAAAATTATAGAAAGGCTTAAGGTATAAATTATTGCTAAAAGATTTTATTACTTTAAAAATTTTATGCAAGTAGTGTATTAGTCAAAAATAAAGATTATAATAAGAAATAGCTAGATGATTTGGCACCTTAAGATCAAGATAACTATTTTTAACAATGTCTTGATGAAAGAGATCTTCATATATGTGCTGACAGGGTGGTCTACTCTTACAATACAAAAAATAACTTGTAAGCTATAAATATCACTATATGAACTTTGCTAAGCTTTTAAAGCTTGATATTTTAGAATTGATACTTATCTCAAGCAATAAGATCTTTATTGTAGAAATAAAGATTATAATATATATTATTATATATAAAAAAGAAAATATATAATATTTTTGTTCTATTTAGATGATTTTCTACTAATATGTAATAATAAAAAAAATCTAAAGAAGATTTGTAAATATCTTATAGAAATTTAGAGATGATTAACTTAAAAGTAATACAAATATATCTAGGTGTTGAAATAGAAATAAATAGAACATATATTTGATTGCACCAACAATTCTACATTCAAAAGTTATTAAAAATTTTGGGATGTAAAATTACAAATCTACTTCAATTTTAATGAATCCAAGAATTAAATTAATAAAGAGTATAAAGTCTCCAAATTGTGATGCTTTCTATTATAAGTCTTTGGTTGACAACCTAATCCATCTATACATCATAATACATGATGTGATTTAATTTCTAATTGTTGCTTAAAGTACATAGACAATCCTCAAGAAGAACATCTGATTGTGGCTAAATACACACAAATATATTTAAAAGATACCACAAATTATGGCATCTTTTATACTTTTGAAAATAAAGAAGAATTGATTATATTTATAGACTTAAATTTTGCTTGCAAATCTTGATACTTAAAGAATAATTTTAAGAATCTTACACAAATTTGGATCAATATCAATATATTGGAACAATAAGATGCATGAAACAATTTCATTATCTATAAGAATAGATGAATACCAAGTATTGTCAAAAAGAACAAAGGATGTAGTGTACCTTACAAGTTTATTTATAGAGTTAAAAATTTGTAATGAGAATCCAATACAACTTTATTGTGACAATATGAATTGCATCAAACTTACAAATAATCTTATCATATATGTCAATACAAAACACATTGAACTACAATATCATTATATTTGTAATAGAATTCAAGATGGAAGTGTGGAAGTGGATTTTATTTTAATTCATAAGTACAAAACTAATAGCTTTATAAACTCCTTATATATAATATCTTACAAAAGGTTATATTATTATATACTAACATGGCTATTAGGTGAAAAAAGAAAGAAATTATTTTAATATAGAAGAGTCTAATTAAAAATATATAATAAAATAATATAGATAAATGATAGATAGGTAATAAAATCTATTAGTATTAGAACTAGTTTTTATGAAAATAGATTCTATTTACTTTATAGAGCCATAAATAAGGCAAACTAAGATAGATTAAAAAATAAAAGATATAAATATATTTAAGAAAGTATTAAGAATTAATTTTAGTAAAAATTACCTCAAAAAATAATAATTAATATCCAAAGAGGACCAGTTGTCAACTAGGATCAAAATCAGACCTTGAGGCAAAAAATCAAGCACCTATGGCAACTCCAATTTTTATTTTGAAAATTAAAAAATGTGATTTAAGAAAAAACTTGAAGAAATGTTTTTGAATTTAGTTTCATATCATTTGGATTAATATTGAAAATTTGAGGGATTTTCAAAATTAATAATATACTTGGTGGATTTAGATTTTGAGAAATAAAATCAAGTTTACGAATTTCAGAATTTTATGAGGTTTGTAGCATGTATATGGGTGAAAATTAGGCAATTTTTTGTTGTAATTGTTATAAATGTGTGTAAAAAATTTGAACTCAATGAAGAAATTAGATTGAAGCATATGAGTGTTTTTATAGATTATAGTCTCAAAAATTTGAGATTTAGGATTAGTGAGTAATTCTAAGATCTAGTAATATTTACTTATTGGATTGAAGCAAAATTTAGTAAAAACAATTAAGACTTGAATATCTATACATAATCCAATGTTTGGAACAATTTAATGGTTCAAGAAAGAAAAAATAATATTGAAAGATCAATATTCAAGTTGAAAAAAAAAAAAACAATCAACAACCAAGAGGTTTTGGGAGCATTTCTTGTAATTGATAAGTCCAATTCTTCTTAAATATTGTATACTTATTGATTTCTTATTGGCTATAATTTGGGTGAAATTTTAATATTGTTATAATTTAATTAAAGTTTTTTAGGATTCTATAAGAGTTTTTAGGATCATCTTATCGTAAGTCCATTTATCCTTCCACAACTAAATATGCAATATATTCTCAAGCAGACTTCATGCAATATAACAACATGATATCTTTGATGTATAAAGACTATCTTGTAATTGAAGCTACCATAGTAATAGCTCTCAATATCAAATTAATTGTCTATAACATGTATTGATTAGCCTTATTGTAAGATTAAAAGCTTTTGAATTATGATCTATTTTATTCCCACACTTTTCTTTTACAATCTTTCCAACTTAGATAGATGATGTGATATAACCATCTTCGTATTCTATAATACTTTTGTAGCTTGGTTGCACTAAAAGTAATACAAGTGTCAATATATGGTTAAAGAGTTATCTCTCTAGTATCTAGGATTTTATCAATTTTAATCATAATTGCATATGCAAAGGTGTCTTTATCAAACTGCTCTTTCTATAACAATGAATTAAAGAGCCTAAAAGGCAACAACAATTATAATGCATTCCAAGCAATATAAGATAATACTACAAATCCAAACCAATAATAAGAATAATTAAAATTCCAAACAACAATACACTAAATTATAGCTTGGTTGTAACAATGTAATTAATTATTCCAAATTCAAAATTAGATCTTAGAAGCTTATAGCTGATAGGGTTTTAATCTAAGAATGAACAGACCCAATCATCTAATATAATAATAATTTGACATGAATATAGGACATTATAAAAACTTTGAAGCTATGTATGAATGAAAGTGTTAGAGATTAGGTACAAACTTTGTATCAAGGTTGTTGACGTTATCTTTATTATCACCAATCTTTACTTATGATATAATTGGTTCTTTACTAGTATATACATTGTAGCATTGAAAGGTATATATTCAACGTTGTTCTCATAAAATTTAATTGATTTCAAAGCTATCATGAAATATATTCAAAAATAAATTGCTTTTAGATATGAGTTATTAAATTTAGATTTATATTATAAAACCAATTTGGCTGATTTTATAACCTCTACTTACTTTATACACTATCTAAAAACCAAATTTTCTAAAGAATTTTTTTTCTTATGCAAATAAAAAAACTTTTGTACAACTTTTGTAGACTTTCAAAATAGGCTTCTAAATATATAGACTCCATTAAAAAATTATTCATATTGTAAGTTATTCTTAGCTTTTACCCTTAGATTGTGTATCATATCAAAATTGAAAACATCCACACTATACATTGTCTCAAAATTAATATATTTTTTTTTATTTTATGGAAATCCTATTGCATGACAAAAAAATTAAATGTAATTACTCTACTTTCTCTCAAGTTTTTATCAAAGAAATTAAAAATAACAAACAAACAAACAATGATTTTCTATTTATTTGCTAAGACAAATCTTTGGTAAGACAAACATGCAAATCTTTGGTAAAACACTAGACACAGTTTCTCAAATATTCAAATGTTTGCAAGTCAAAGGCTCATTATCTATATTTTCAAAACCAAAACTCGAATTATCACTATCAAGTATGCACATGCATCAAGTCATTCATTGGGATCAATGAAGTTGCAAATAAAAACATCGCCGCAACAACAACAACAATAAGCTGCAAAATCACGATCAGAAGCACAAAATTGTCTGAACCCCGCGGCACCGATCGACGCTTGAATCTTATCGCTCAGTCGAGAGAGCTTCCTTCAGTGGTCGATGCGCCGACTCATTCTAGTTTTTGCACTCAATCATATGAATATATATATATATATATATATATATTATTTATAATCGTACACATACGTCGTAGATATGTTCTGATCATAGGACAGGGTATATTGACCCCGAATGCCAGTTCCTGTCGACGAGACGAGTGATTGATACGACAAATACGTGGACGTGGAAATGCTGTTACGATGCGGGTACAAGTGTGAAGTATTCCATGCGGTATGGCGTGGACTTGCGAGGAGGTTCAGTTTGGGTTCCGATGATGCTGTCTGCACTGAGGTCGAAATAGCAACCGAGTGTCTGGTTTGTCTGCAGGCTCTGAAAACGGCCGGAGACAGTCGAGCAGTATGGCAATAAGTCATACGCGGAGTAATGACAGACAAGTTTGGTCCTGAGCCATGACGAGCGCACCAACGCACGCTTGAATGGGGGATGCAGCGATTGGGGAGCGCCAGCATAATACGGCAGCGTGGTCGTGGGTGTGCAGGAGAGAGAGAGAGAGAGAGAGAGAGAGAGAGGGGGGGCGCCGGAGAGGTGCCAAGCAATCGAAGGCAATGACTTGGAGGGAGGCTTCGACAACGTAGCTTTCCAGCTTGGAAAGGAGACCCAGGTTTTCTACGCGTGCAGTTCATGGACCTCGACCCCAGCGGCGCAGAGCATGACTCATTAGTAGTCGTTGCTCGCTACTGTATCCCTGGTGGGGCCGGATTCCTTCCCACGTAGGCTGAAACAAAAAATAATTGCAGGCCCAGGTTTGACGGTTGAATCCAAGGGCGCCTCTTTACGTGATGAATATTATAGTTTTTATTTTCGTAGAATAGTATATATATTTTCATACTGACGGCATAGTCCCCGGGCTCAAATTTTTAGGAAGGCAAATCACTGTTCAGAGTCTGCAAAGTCCAGACGTCGTGTTGGTAATGCAAGAAGGCTCATAACTACCGATTGGCCAGCTTTGCAGCCTTGTTCTTAAGGCGATTGAACAAGCTCTTTGTTATGTAGTGGTTGAATTTAAGTTTTCCAGGAATCAGAGAGAGTAGGAAAAATGTACAAATATTGTGCCAGCTGCGTGCAAGTCTATGTCGAGATTGGAAGGGGTCCCGGCCGGGGCGTGCACTGGACCTGGCCAGTGGTTCTGTAGATGAAGGAAGCACCTGCTTGAAGGGAATCATCCAGAACTTATAATGAAGTGGCAACTTGAACCGAATTGTTTTCCACTGTTCATGGAATCGCAGCGGCTGGTTCCTTCACGACGAAGTGGACCCCTTGCGGAGTCTCAGCGCAGATAGGGATAAGGTTTCACCTAGAGTGAGTGGTGATTTACGAGTTCGGACAGGTTTTGCATTGGATACCTGACTTTCAAAGTGAGGCGCCTGTAAAATAACATTATGCTTTTTGGGCATCCTCCCAAAAATACATGCACTAAAAAAATCAAAGTTTCCAGTATGCAGTTCAAATTTTCAATAGTGACATCATCCATTTGCGAGAAGTGCAGGATAGAAATCAAAGGTAGTCGTTTTAGTGCATGATTTCCAAGGCGTGGCTAGATTCGAAATGAGAAGACTGCGAGACTTGCACTATCATGACTTTGTGCATCATAATCGATGCTGGAAGGTAAACAAGATTGAAGGATACCATGCATCTCCCATGGGATGAGAGTCCAATATAAGTCCAAAATATCTTGTTACTTCTTATGGAATTTTGGTTCACAGTTGAAGGCCCCCCATGTGCATTTCAGTAAACGACTTCGTTGCTGGGCAATAATTGGCAGGAAACAATCCTACATTGTATTGGCAAGGGTGATGACCCCGCGTCTTCAGTGTGGAGATGTTTCGTCTCATATTTATTCTGCAAAGACACGATGGAACCATCATGGCGAGCTTAGAAACTGCAAACCTGACAAAGAAGCGAAAGATAAAATTGTCGATGGCGTGGTGGGGTATACTGTATGTACCAAGAAAAACGACACATTACCTGGCAGGCTGTTAAAAAAAAACACTTTCCCTCAAGCGCACGTCAGTATAGCAGAAAAAACTCACAAGCAGGGCCGATACCAAAAGAATCATTACTGCTTGAAATACGATTTGAAAGCGGGCCGTTAGAACGGAACAGAAATAGGATGGACAACTTATGAACAAGATTGAGCTTTTATAAATGTTTGTGTAAATATAAGTATAAACATGTTTATTTAAACCTACAGAGTTACGTCGTGGGTTTTGCATTGATAAAATATACCAAGCACCTATCTTCATGGTGTTAAGACCATCTTTACATGGAGATCACAACCAGTCTAAGCACACGGCGCACCAAACAACTGCGAAAAGCCACCGTGAGGCAGTGAGAATTCCAAAGCACAAATATACGCAGCCATGTGGCTCTTCATGCCGTTACAATGTAATTTTTTCTCTGGGCCTATTCTACCGAATTCCAGTGTGGAGTCGGTACTACCTCCCTGCATCGGATCTTTCATACTCTACCAAGCTCTCGGTGTATATTTGTGCTGTTAGAATACTTGTCTGGTTGTTGTAGCCTTTTCTGCTGTGTGTATTCGTATTCTAACAGCACAAATATTCACCACTAGTTCATTACATAGCACTTCTTTCGGACGGTAAAGATATTTTAACATTCCAACACACAACTCAGCACCACATTTTAGCCTTTCATGCTGAATACGAATGTTCAAATCCATAAGCAAGCTCGAAAGAAAGACACGAACTAGTGCATGCGGGAAAGCTACCAAGATGTTTTCTCAATGCTCTTAACATGGCTATGAATAAAGGATGCTCAATTATATACCTCTCACTTTAAATTACTTGCTACAATACGTAGCTACCATGTGAAAGCAATGGGCCACTAGTGCACGTCCAACTGTCAGCGATTCCTCACAGAGACAACTCATATCGGTTGAGAGGGATCTGAAATATTGTTACAGACGTTGAAATTTCTCAAGAGAAAAAAAATACGTTCAGATAGCAAAGCACTGTTGCAATAAGTGATAAGCACGAATACACACAGCAGAAAAGGCTACAACAACCAGACAAGTATTCTCCGTAACGGCTTACGTCATATCAATTCAAAAGCGAATCGTCCATTTGTCTCTACTCATACCATCTCAGTACATTACACCAAACCTTCAATGGTAAGTGAACAACTAGGTTCCAGCATTGCGCACCCCTACTCGCTACCTTGTACGTATTTGAGAGAGCCGGATTCGCATCTGATCTAGTTAGACATTCAACAAATTCAATTCAGAACTGATTTCTCGGTTTCAAATAGTGATTACAGATAACGAAAAACAATGCACCATAATACTACCTACTCATTCCATCCTATCAGCCTTAACATTTAAACAGAAGTCAAAGTAACGGATCAGAGTAGCGTTTGTGCTTTAGCAGACATTCTTACGACACATTAAATAATAGTAATATTCAAATGAAGGAACTTACGAACTCATACTGTTCACAGAACAACAAGCCACATCCCAACACACTAGACATAAAGCTGCATGAATGTATTAAGAGAGTTCATCAAAGCCTACAGCGAAGTCACAGGCAAGAGATAACCACGCCCAAGACCATCCGTGGCAGAAATGATCCATCCCGTATTCACTTGTAATTTCAATGTATATATATATATATATATATATATATATATATTTCACTATGTATGCTATTCACTACAATTCAGGTACTGCGAAGACTAATCCCGGTGAGAAATAATAGAAGCCAAATGGTTAGGAATCAATCAGAATGCTCACAGCCCGAGTAAGCGACAAAAGTTGGAGACAAAAAGTGAGTCGTTTTACTACGCATCCAAAAAAAGGCTGTGATACAACAACCGTGCCTACACAGACGAGCAGAAACACGGGCTTCTTCAGAGTAAGCTGAGTGGGGAGTCTCTTCATGCATCCCCCATGACCACCAAAGCAAGAGCTCGCATTGAAAGGAATCATAAGAAGCTACACAATTAGCTGCCAAGGCTTAGCTTCTGGGAGATCAATTGTGGCGCCTCAAATCAACTCGGTAAAGCACGGCGTTGATCAATTGCACCAGTGGTCCCTTGTCCTAACAAGTCACCAGGCAGCGGATAACTTCATCTACCGAATTGCAAGCATCCAAGAACGTGGACAGTAGTTATTGTGTGATCAAAAAAGAGTCAGGAAACTGCCACTCATTCGAGAATATAATCATCTAGCCCTCGAGCGTGGTTGATCACCTCCAGCAGTTGATGACCTCCGAATCTGGTTCTAACAAGCCGCATCAAAAAAAATAAAATAAAATAAAATGAAGGGAACCGCTGAATCCCGCAACTAGCATCATGAGTAGTGTCCGCGTTGATGACCATGACCATGCTGATGGCCACCACTGCCCCCGCCTCCGGAAGATGCCCAGTGACTCAGCACATCCTGCGTGGACAGTTGCTGCTGCTGCTGCGGGTTGTTCAGGTTGGGGTTCTGTGGTGTGACAATGTTGTAGAGCGACTGCAACCCCGGTGGATAATTTAACTCGGGGGCCTGGATAGCCAACGGAGGTGGCTGGTTGGAGCTCCCACCCACAATTGTCAACCCCCCGCTTGGACCTTCATCATCAGCATCGAGAGGCAGCCGTACAAAGGTTGGTCCCATAAACGACGCCGCAATCACAACCACAGGTCCCGCTGCCATTAGTGTCCCTACCACGCTCCCCCCTAGCACTTGCCCAGCGGCTCCGGCTAGAGAAACAGTGAGCCCCGTGGTAGGCTGCGACGAGGGGTGGGGAAGAAATGCGCCGGAGAGGGAGATGATCTCGAACCGCCCATGAAACGTGATGGTTGCGCCGGCCGTCGTAGGCTGGCGCAGCGTCACATTCGACACTGTGCCGCTAGCTCCCATTACACAAACTCCTCGCTGCCGCCGCCGGGAGAACGACGCCACGGAGTCGCTCACGTCGCAACCTCCCGCAACCTCCAGGATGTGTGGCCGCATCGCCTGTCCATTCTCCCGCATAATGATAATGGGAGGCTTGGGCTTATTCTTCGATCCTGGAGGTCGCCCACGGGGTTTCCGCCCCGGTTCCAACACCGCTAATTGATTGTTCCCACCCGATTGCTTTCCCCGCTTTCTCCCTCGCCCGCTGCTTCCACTCTGCTCGTCTTCAGAAGCTGGAGCGCCGGAGGGCCGTGCTCCCACTTCTTCCACCCCGGCCATGAACACATACCCGGCACCACCCTCTCTCCTCCCTCCTCATCACCTCATCCGCACCACCACCTGATCTCCCCTCCTCCTCCTCCTCCTCTTGTTCCTCTTCCTCAACCTCCTACCTCCACATGCAATCAATCCCCCAGAATTCTCCCCCAAAACACTCTCCCGCTCACCCCACATCCCCTTCCTCCTTCATCCTTCCACCATCCCCCTCCATCCTGCGCATTGCCTACTCCCGCTTCCCCTCAGCTACCCCTTGTCGCAGCAACCTCAGAGGCTTCTCCTCCTCCTCCTCCTCTTCCTCTCAAACCATCCGACCTGAGCGAAGACGAGCAGACCACGCTGCGCCCTCTACCAAGAAGTTCAGCAATATTAGGGCCTGGCCACAAGCTTTAAATGTAGCAGACGACTGCAACGGACAACGGTATATTGAACATCGTGCAGGGAAGCGCGTGCCAAAGTAGGATTCCGGCTGGGTTTATAGACAGGCCATGGACAGAGAAGTCGATGACGCCGCTGTTGCTCGCTCTCGCTCTCTGGCAAGCGCGCTCGCTCGCTGGGTTGGTCGGGCGAACCATCGTTGCAGTCCCCGATCTCATTACTTCCCAGCTTTTAATAATCCGCGACCGTGTCTAGTGGCCGTCCGATCCCTTCGTGGCGATGGCGTCTCGGTGTCGGAGCCCCCTCGCGCCCGTGAGCCCACTAAACGCCTTTCGCTCCCTTTCTCTTTCTGCCACCTCCTACTTTTTTACTTTTGCTTTTACGGCATTCTTTTTCTCATTCTTTTTTGTTCCTGTAGTTTTTAATTTTTTTATTTTATTTTGCCTTCTAGAAAACCCTTCCCTTGGCTAGACTGTTTACCAATTCTCTGGATTTGAACCTCTCTTTCCGTGTGTTTGACACTGCTGCCCACCCCTTGAATTAGATCACTAGAAGTCATTGGTTGCCCTTTCTCCACTTGGGGCACAGATTTCCAATGTGTTTGAATAGTGGAAAACTTATATATATAATTCATTCTTTTTTTCTCTCTTTTTTTTTTTTTTTTTTTTTTTTATTTCTCCCCCCTCCCAATAGGTGGTAAATCTCCATGGATGCAAAAGTTGATGATGCCAATAAGTGTTGTAATTGCATGCACCTTGTAAAGTTAGGCATGACTGCACAAGTCTTTCATTATTCTGCCCTTGATGGAAAAAACAAAACCCTCCATGAAAAGGACTTGCTGTACAGTTAATTAAAAAAACACAAAACAAAACAGAACAGACAATTTTTACCTGAGAGACAGGGTTTATAACAATCCCACCAAAGCATGCATATTAGACTTTTTTTGGTTTCCAGATCCAACAACCTTGGGAGATATAACTATATATATTTTTTTCATTTGTTAATGTATTTTTTGAGTTTTGTATGATATTTCCAATAATTACTACAAATTTCTTCAGACCCATGTTGTGGACAGTTAGAGAGAGCCACACACAAGGATTTAATTAATGCGAAAAAATCAATAGCTACCTGTCTGCCTTATTTAATTATATGTACTTAGTTACTCTTATTTATTTAATTGTTTATATATAGTCAACTTGATATTAATTGTTGCTGTTGCCATAATACCTGCAGTGTTTGTCGAAATCCGAAATCCTACTACAGCATAAGACCAGGGTTGCAAGCATGAAGAGAATAATATATTATTACTACCCAAATGGGTTGGTTGGGTTTCCATTAGGGATCCTATGCCGCTCCACCACCAATCATGGAGATTCCAATTTCAAAACAATGCCAGGCAATCAATCAATGCAATATATATATATATATATATATATATATATATTTCAAAATAAAAATAAAGAAGGAAGAATAAGATACATTTAAAATAAGAAGAGCACTATTTCCAGCACTCACATCTACCCAAGATATGGCTCTTGATTGACCATCTTCCTGCTTTGAACAAGCCTGATAGAAAAATAAATAAATAAATCAATAAATCAATAAATAAATAAAATGGGATGCTATAGACATAGTGAGATTGTATTATGAATATGAAATATGGAAGGAAGTCTCTAGAGGAAGCATGTGATTGCCCTCATAGCCCCATGAACTGCACTGCACTGGGTTGGGCAGGGCAAGGCTGTGCTCTAAATTTTGTGTAATGTTTTGGGGTTCAGCAAATAACAGATGCTTTTTAAAAATAGGGCAGCTGGTGAGGAGTGGCAGGGCATGCCTCTCTTTCTCTCTCTCTCTCTTCCTTTTTTTATGAGCTTGGGGGGCTATGCTTTGATACAGTGACACTGCATGCTTCCTGTAGCTGAGGGCCACTGCCCATGTGAAAGAAAGGCTGAGTTGTGCAGGCATCTGCCCTCTACCCAGAAACCTGCCCGAAACCAAACAGAGGAATACGAAGCATAAGTAGAAGAAATTTTGCTTGAATTCAGGATGGTGCACGGGCTTCGGGTAGTAAGAAGACGGGCATCAAGCCGAAGCCCGCGGTGCCAACCCCATGAGCGACCACACAACAGATTCCGTTCCACATCGGACGAAAACGAGGGGTCATGGATGACGTGGCCATCGGGACACGGCATGCATGCTAACGTCCTCCTCCTGGTGGGAGAAAAGGGCGGGAAAAAGGAAGGGCACCAGGTGGCATCCAGGTGGCTTCGTCGTGAGCTGTGCTAGAGTGGGGCCGTACCCGGGCACCGGGTCCAGGAACCTGCGGGAAAAAGCAATCAAAAGGGGAGACCCCGCGAAAACGAATCTTTGCCCCTCCACCGTTCCCAATAAAGTCCCTTTTCACACCACGATAGAAACGGAAAGTGGCCGTGGCTCGTCCAGACTTCATTCTTCCTACTGGTCGGTGCTTTTGAAGAAGACTACATTCTTCCGGTCAAAAAACGGGTCTAGATTTTTTTTAAAATATATATAGTAAATAAATAAATAAATAAATAAATAAAGGTTGCTACAGTTTTAGATTTATTTTTAAAGTTTTTTGGTGTAATACTTTTAGAAATATATATATATATATATATATATATATATAAATGTATGTATATATATATATTCTTGTCTTGTTGCTTTATAAGTTTTGTATTTGTTTGTTTGTTTTGGGACTTTTTATGGTGCAACAAGATAAACTCAATTCACCAAGTTTTTGATGAATGCTACTTTATGTTTCTTTTATGAATATTGTGCAATAGTTCCTTTAATAAATTGTATGATAAGTAAATATATATATATATATATATATATAATTTCATATGATGAAAGAAAATGATAATAAAAATCTCATAAAAAAGTGCTTTTCAATATATATACATATAAATTTATATAATTATTTATTTCTAAAAAAACTAATATAATTTATATTTATTTATTGAATTTAAAAATATACATAACAAATTATTTTTAAAAAGTGGCTTGCTTAAATATTTACAAAAATCCACATACTACATTTGGTCTAAATTTTAATAAAACCTCAAACAACATCTTTAAAATCAATGATTTGTACATAGTTGTGTGTAATAAGTCCTTGAATTTTCTGCAATAGAGTTAATATAGTTGATTGTCTTCACAATGGTACCATCTTAGAACCAAAGAGAGGCAAGGGAATAGTTGAAAACGAGAATTTACATCCCTTACAATGTAGCACACTAGGATTATGGGAGGATTGCAAAGGCTTTGGAAATAGGTAAACCAAGAGTTCAGGATTTGGCTTTAATGTTGTGCAATTTGATCAAGAATTTGACAAATCTTACATTGTTCTTTTTTATTTGCAGTCTATACGATGAGCTGAGTCACCTCTACCTAGCTATGGATAGAGTAAGATGGCACCAACGGCATGATATTGCAAGAATCTAAAAACAATATACCTATGTACAACTACCTTGGCCACCCAATTCTCTAGACCTCAACCCAATTGAGAATTGTTAGATGATTTTGAAACAATGTCTTAAAAAGCATTTTTTATAGAAAGAGAAGAGACCTCATGATGTCCAAAAATTGTTTAAAGTGACACAAGAAGAGTGGAACCTCATTGACTAGGGTAGTGTAGATAAATATATAGATGAGATGCTTAAAAGATTGCAGCCAATTCTTAATGCAGATGGATGTCACATTTAGTGGTAGTGAAGCTTAGATGATATTCTCATATCTTGTAAATTTTGTGAATACATAAGCTTGTGTGTGGTTGTAAGCCTCATTAAAGAAAACTTGTTTCTCATTGGCAAGGATAAAAAGACTTATTGCACACAACTATACACATATCACAAAAAATACTTGCTATTTATTGTGTTTGATTATTTTATTATCAATTAAAATTCATAATTTTTTAATTTTATGTAGAACTTAATACTTATACTAACATATAATTAATAGAATATTTTAATAAATTAAAAGAAATTATCATAATATTTATAGGTTTTTAAAATTTTAAAATATAGATATTTAAATTTAAAATTTTAAAATGTAGATATTTAAATTTAAAATTTTAAAATGTAGATATTTAAATTTAAAATTTAAATCTTAAAATATATAAAAAGTATTTTTTATGCTTTAATTTAAAATAAAATATAAATAACTATTTTAAATAAAATTTGGAACTTCCAAACAATAGATTCTTATAGCATACAAATATTATAAGACACTCAAAGTCTTTCGATTATACAAGAAGAAAATACAATAAAAAATCTATCTTTGATTATGGTATTTTGTGAAGAATTTAATGATATCTACTTTATTTTTTCTTTCTAATTTTTTTTCTAATTCTTTTTAATGCCTTTAAAAAAACTAAAATATTTAATATTATTCATAATTAAAAATAGACTCAAGTCTTATTTGGTACATAATTTTCTTTAAGATGAAGTCTAAAAATATAACATTCTAATTCTTATAATTACAATTTTACATACTATAGACTCTTTAAAAATTAATATAAGATAAATCTTAAAATAAAATAGAAATTTTAAGTAATTAAAAAATAACATTAATAAAGTTTAACTACATTATAACATAAAATATAATCTATTGCTAAAACTATAATAGAAGAAGGCTTAGACCTTGTTGAATAAGAATTAATTGGTTTTTCTTTAATAATATTATTTTAAGGATTTAATCTTTTTGAATAAAAATTTAAAATATTTTTCATATAATACTTATTACAAAAATAAAAATAATTTAAACAAAAATTTTCATCAAAGAAATTACATGATTTTTTTTAATAAAAATTATATAACTAAATAAATCTAAAAACACTTAAAACCATAATATTAATATTGTACCAATATTTGTTTTATAAAAATAAAATTATTATTATTTTTTTATTTTTTAAGCCAATTATATCAAATGGTTTTACTATTTTATTTTATTTTCTATTATTATTCTATAATATTATATAATTATTATATGATTATTTATAGTATATTGGTAATAGTATAAAATAATTATTTATGAAAATTACTTTTTTTATTTTTATATTTAAGACATTCTTACTTAAAATCAATTATTTATGGTGCAAATTTGAACAAGTAAAATAAATTGATTATAATCTAAAGTTGATTTTTAATGACGTTGAGTATAAGAATGGTTGAAAACATACATATATATATATATATATATATATATAGAGAGAGAGAGAGAGAGAGAGAGAGAGAGATAGATAGATAGATAGATAGAACATATCTTTGAAGTTAGTTAATTTATAAGCTAATTCTTTGATGCAACATGTTTTCTTGATAAAGATTATTTTAAACTACTTGTAATATTGTTTATCAAAATAATATTTTTATAAGATTTATTTATTTTAGAAAATAATAAATAAGAGTTAAAAATCATATCAATTAAATTATTTAATATTAAACTTAAACAACTTAATTAAACAAAAATAATTTTAAAATTATAAATTTTAGAATTAAGCTATGTATGTATTTGATAATGTTGATGATAATAATAATGATAAATTATTATTTTTATTGTTATTTAGTTATTTAGTTAAAAAAATAAATCTTTATTTAAAATTTCTAAATATTATTTCATTTCATTGAAATAGATGAAAAAACAAATACTTGAAATAGAAGAAATAGTTAAAAAAATAAATCTTTATTTAGAATTTCTAAATATTATTTCATTTCATTGAAATAGATGAAAAAACAAAACCATTGTTTCATGCTATTATTACTGTGTATATGACTTTTGATGCATCTAAATCATATTTTTTAATTGTACCATGTAGATGTTTTTCCAAGATTTTTTTGATAATCATGTTGATTGGGGTGACCTTTGATTTTTTGCATCATGTTAAGTTCATGTATACACATACTTTTCCATATTTTTATAGAACCACTACCATACTTAATAGTTTGGAATAATAGTTTGCTCCGATAGTTCTTTTGGATCATAAAACCAACACCAAATTCTTTCATCTCAAAAAAAATCTATTAATCTTAGTCTCATTTGAGAATATCACATGACTCCAATCATCAATAGTCCAATATTCATACTTTTTGGCAAATTCTAAGTGGTATCTAATATTTTTACTTGACAATTGTAGTTTCTTCCTTTACAAGTGACTACAAACTTTCTCTGTGCATACAATAACTTCACTAACTTATACTCCAAAAAGTTCTTTCACTTATTTAGTAGCTTTCTTTGTAGTAAACACCTTTCTTCTAGATATACTAATACAAGATTGCTTCATTTGACTTCTCAAATTGCATGGTCTATCTCCAACTAATAGATTTGCATTTGGAAAATGCTTCTTACAAAGCCTCTATACACTTGACATATCAACATGCAAAGGATTTGCCACCTCTTTCATACTATAGCCTTTTTGAAGCAAAGAGAGTATATTTTGTTGCTTCCTTTGCAACAATGGTTTCACTATTTTTTTCATATGAAGTAAAACACAAGAACAACTGATATGTATATATGTACATGCAACAAAATAAAAACCAAGTAATTTACAATGCATCTATTCTTTAATTGCTATGCACACAAGATGTATTGATATGGACCTTCAAAACTATCCTAGTGAAGAGGAAATATTTAGAGCTTCAATCCATGCATATGTATGTAGAGACAAGTGCCAAGACTTGCACCTCAATTAACTTACTGATAATAGAAAATAACTAGATTTATGCCATGTCACTTTAACATACAATCATTATTTGGTGACTCACCAAAAGTTCAAACTGGAAACATTGGGACAGTTTTGAAGGTCACTGTACTCAACAGCATGAACTGAAACAAGATGTGAACCCATCTTAGCACACCTTCCATAGAGACTGGAATCAGGAACTCGTTGCAAAAACAATACGAAGTTTAATAAGCGACGCGGAGACAAAGTTCACAGCAATTGAATCTTTCACCAACATGCTACACCACAATTGCATAATTGGATGTCTGTAGTACTCCCATGCCCTGGTCTTGTGCTAGAGTCCTAAGCTTACTAAATGGCACGGTATAGTAGTAACTGGGTTATCTATGTCTCGGTTGAGGGCTGCTCGGATGCATCAGACTCCCACATCACCATCTCTCATATCTATCTTGCAAACTTCCGGTGACTTCATCGTTAGCTTGGGCATGGTGATAATCAAAGTCTTGTTAGTAACGTCAGCTTTGATCTGCTCCATGTCTGCGTTCTCTGGCCACTTGAACTTGCGCACGAAGCTGCGGCTTGCCTGTTTCTTCCCTTTGCACTGGGAGTCGGACGAAGCTTCACCCTCCTTGCTGCCCATTTCCGGCTCGCTGTTCTAACCGATTTGGGGTGTTCGATCCTCCACCTGGACGTTCAGATCCTCTTTCTTTAAACACGTACACGACTTAATAGGATGTCATACTATCCGCACACAAGGGTAGTAATGGCTGCAAACCACACCCAACTTGTGTCGGAGAGTGCAACAGTTGAGGGAATCAAGTTCTTGACCAAGATATGGGTGAAGCGAAAGTGGCTCACTAACAGAGATTTTTTTACATACCTTGCAGGCGAACTTGAAGATGTGAGCCTCTGCTGTATCATCCCATCTCATCGCACTAGTGTTGTGCGGCGAAGGGCTAATCACTGGCGCCCAAGCCTGTTTTTGCAGTGGAACTTCGACGACAACCAGGTCGGTGAACAGAGTAGGGCAGTTCGAGCGAGAATTACTACGCCTGGTGCACCCTATCCCAAACCACGGTGACAAAACGAGAGCCATCTTCTAGTATGCCGAATGTGACTAGACAAGAAACGACTGACATTTCGACAACGAGCTGCATCACAACGGATGATCTCAGCGATACATTAATACGGACTACAGGTGGTGAGACGTGGGACTCCACCGAGTGGGCGTCGGATCCTCTTGAAAGACCTGGAAAAGCCCGGAAGAACCAGAGTTGGTTTCACCGTCTGAGACCTTTCATGAGTTTCAGAACAATCACCTTTGCGATCGCCCCATCCATCCCACCACTGTTTAGCGCAGCACGAATTTTAGTAAACAATCCCGTGAAGGGATTATCTGCTCCGAAGTTTGTTCTGTTTCCCTATGCGTGAGAGTCCAGGTGGGTCACCAAACTGGCGCCCACAAGCCGAGTCCCTTCGCATCACGATGTTGCACAAGAAGTAGAGGATCCGGCTGCAACACCAGGTTGGAGTGAGCGGCAAGGCTGAGACGCTTCCAGATCCTTGGAAATGTCGCTAGATAATTCTGTGGCAATCCAAACTTCGCTATATAGTTATGAAAATGGCATGACTGAGCATGGTATCTGTGGGGAAAAGGGTGAATTCCTATCAGTGTCGAACACATAAAACCATGTATCTAGCGTCAAGCGCCACCGATCGTAACCGGTAATTGAGAATATGCACATGAAGCTGCATTTCTCACGGTGCATTGCTCATCTGTCACAATCCGGCAAAGCCGTTATCTCGAGCCTTACAATCTGGAATGGTCTAATGTTTGCATCAATTATGTTCCCAATGCTGCCCATGCAGTTCTTATGTACTTACAAAATACTTGGATATCACAGAAGAAACGATTTGTTAAGCTTAGACAAATAATTCTCTATACTTTAGAAGTGTTAGTACATCATAAGTAGGTCAACATTCAGCATTAAAATCATATTTAAAAGTGTTTACTAAAGACTTTTAAGAAGTGCAAATATTTTTTCCTCACATTTTTGAGAATACAAGAAAAATCAAAGTTCAAGAGAGTTTAGAACAAACCTATGTATGTCATCAACATAATATTGGCTTCTTCACCAATGTTGTAGAATATATCTCTCTATATATTCTTAACATTTTTTATTAATATAAATATGAAAAACTAGCACTTGATAATAACACTTTTTTTTACAAAAGAACAATAACAAACATATTAGGCGTTCTATTTAAGCATCAAATTTGAAATTTACTAAGAAATAGTTGCGTTTTGGCAATTGTTGATTTTTATATCATTAATATCAATTGGTGAATAATTTTAAATTATTAGCTATGATGTCGCTTCAAATTTAGATTATTACTTCTAAGGATCTTACTTTATCTATAATACTGTTAATTATACATTTGATCTATTACTTCCCTACAAATAAGAGAAAATGTGTAATCAATTCTTGGAGCTTGCAATAATTACGATGAGGTTGGAAAATTTAATAATCAATTGTCTAAAGAATAAATTATATAGGCCAACAAATATATTGAGAAGTGATGTATATATTGAGATATCTATATAATTTTTTGCTTTATATTTTGAAATTCTTGAAGCAACAATAATGATACAACTTTGCAAAAATTACAAATGTTTTAAATATCATTTTTGCACATATCCTATGAGAGTGATTTTTTTCTCATAATTATCTATAAGTAGATTATAAATACAATCTAAATTATATTATTAATCTATTAGAGCTGATTTGTAAAAAAATAGAACTTATCATGCTATTTTAACAATCTAAATTGAGTACTTATTTAATTTAAAGTCCCAATAAGTGAAGTTTGTAGTAGTATTGAATAAAGCAAGTAGAATAAATTAACAACATGCTCCTATTTTTATTATAAAAGTTTACTTCTACTTTGAATAGCAAATTTTTTACATACATTTTTTTTTGAGTCTCTAATAGATCATGAAGAAAGTTGAAAATTATCACATTCTCAACATTGAAGAAGTCCAATCTCTAAATGATTTGATGCATAATTAGCCCAATATTTGTATTATTACAAGCATGTCAGCTTTCTAAAAGCAACTTAAATACTATTGATAGGATGCTAGACTTTTCTAACCTTATTGTCAAGCAATAATATACTAAATGTCATCTAATATAAACATGAAAGTGACATCTTGACACAAAAATATTTCAATGCAAAGGTTTTTTTTAAAATTCCAAGATATTGCAAAATAAAGTCTTAAATGAGCTCTAGCATAAAGAAGAAGAATATGCAACATGTACAGAAGCATGATGCAACAACATCTTAACATCTTTGCTTCATTAAGTAAAAGCTAATACTTCTTTCAAATCTATAATCACAAAAAAATAATTTGCATTAGTAAAGAGATATAGCATGTAAGTCCAAAAGAACTACAAGCTAGAAGTATGTTGCATTAAGTGAAGTCTGCTTAAGAATGCATTAGACACTTGGCTGTAAAAAGAAAAATAGAACTTACAACAAGCCAATTTTAACAACTCTAATAGAATCTTAAATAAATTACAATTAAATTATAATAATATCAATTAATCTTTAATTAAATCCAAATAAAATTTAAAAAATTTATTAAAAAACATAAAAAAATAATAAATCAATCTTAATAAAATATATAATATAAAAATCTTAAAAATATCAAAAATAGATATATTAATTGAATCTTAATCAAATCTTAATATAATCCTCAATAAACCTTAATAAAATCCTAAATTAATTCTAATTAAATTTTAAATCAAATCTTAATAAAATCTTAATAAAATCTTAATAAAATTATAATGAAATTTTATTTAAATACTAATTAAATCCTAATAAAATTCTATCCAAATCCTAATGAAATATTAATAAAATTCTAAATCAAATCCTAAAAATAAATCTTAATTAAATCCTAGTCAAATCTTAATCAAAATTTAAATCTCAACTAAATTCTAAATCCTAAATCAATTCTAATTAAATCCTAATAAAATACTAAATCCTAACCAAATCCAAATCTTTAATCAAATCTTAAATAAAATTTTAAGCCAATTCTAATCAAATCCTGAATCCTAAATTAATTATAATCAATCTCTAATCAAATCTTAAATCTTAAATAAATTCTTTACAAATCCTATAATAGATTAAAAATTTAATAATTAATATTTGAACAATTGATTTTGATTCAAAACTTGTAATATTTGCAATAACTAAGTTAACAACCAATACAAAAAATTTAAAAATCACACATATCAATTATAAGAAAAGCTATTAAAACCTCTTGGTTATTGGTTGCTTTCCTTCTCTAACTTGAATATTGATCTTTCAACAAAGATTTCTCCTTATTAAACCATTTAATAGCTCCAAAATTTGGATTATATATAAAAATTTAAATCTAAATTTCTCTCACTAATTTTTGCTTTAATCAAATTAATAATTATTTTGACATCACAAAATCCCTCACTGATCCTAAATCTCAATTATTTAAGACCATAATCCACAAAAATTCTTGTACTCTTTAATCTAACTATCAATTGATGTTAAATTTTTTATACATATTTATAATAAGCATAACAACAAACTGCCAAAATTTTACTAATACATATGCTACAAAACGCAAAAAAACTCTCAAATTTATAAATATATTTTTATTTCTCAAAATCTAAACCTACCAAATACATCATTAACTTTGAAAATTCCTAAAATCCTTAATATTAATCTAGATGATATAAAAGCAACACTAAAAAATCTATCTCTAATTTGCTCTCAAATTCTATTCTCCAATTGACAAAACAACCTCATATATAGCATAGGTACTCAATTTTGTGCCTCAAAGTCTAATATTGATCTTGTTTGGCAACCAATCCTTTTCAAGTATCAATGCTTATTTTTTTAAAGTAATTTTTCTTATAATCAATTTTTAATTCCTTACATATGCTTATATTTTTTATTTTTTGAATCTATCTTATTTTTCTTTATTTATAGCTATAAAAAATAAATAGAATCTATTTTCATAAATAACAATTCTAATACTATAGGATTTTATTACTTTTTATCTTTTATCTATGTTGTTTTACTATATCTTTTAATTAAATTCTTTTATAATAAATATATATATATATATATATATATATATTATCTAATGGCTATATTATTATATGATAATATAAAGAATATTCTTATAAAAAATCCAACTAAAAATTCAGCAACTCTATTCTATTTTAGTTATGAAATAACCATTATGTATGTAGAAAAAATAAAATAAAATAAAATAAAAATATATTGCTAACCAAAAGATGCTTTGGCTCTATTATAAACTTGCTTGGTGTGATTCCAAATTTTTTTCACATATATATATATCTACTATAATTTTTTATCTAAATAATTTGAATAAGTAGAAGTAGATAAAATTAGATTAATTTCATAATACTTTCTAGATAAGCTTCCTAGAAGCTTCTTAAATGATGTTTTGATTTTACATGTCTTTATAGTTAATAAATAGCTTAGAAACTTGGTCAATAAGCTAACCACGTGCCATATGTATTGGTAGCTTGGAAAACAAGCTAACTATGTGGCATCTATATAAAAAACTTGCCTTGTAAATTAAGATATATGTCATACAAAGTCAACACATTTTTGGAGGTTCTATAGAATATTGTCACATAGATCCTAAGTAGATAGTATATATAGAGGCAAGAGTGAAGTCTTCTTCACTCTTGTCAATTCCTTTTTTACTTCTAGTCTATTTTTAAGAATTTTAAATTTCTTTTTTTTGTGGGAATAGCAATTTTGCTTTCTTTTTTAATATATATAATTTCCTATTTTTATTTTATTATATTTCTTTCAGAGAGCATCATTTGATTATTTTCTTTCATTGAATTCTTCTCCTTGACAGATTGACAAGAATACACTTATAATATCTGAGCTTTATCTTTTCTTTGATTAAAAGTGGATTATATATATATATATATATATATATATATATTTTTTTAACAGACTTAAGTATATTAGGAGTTGCAGATTACCTTCTTCTAAATTGATATTGTCTTTAGGATTTTTTCATTTATTTTTAAATCTTCTTTTTTATTTGTCTTGAGCAATATCAGACATTTTTTTTTCTTTAAGTGTTATTATAGTAGAGATTCTCAAAATAAAGAGTGTAATGACATAAATGCAAGAGCAATTGAAGGAGTTAATGCTTGTGATGCATCAACTCAATTTACCACTACAATGAGCAACAAGAATAGAAGGGAGTGAAGATATAAAAGTGATTGGAGTAGCTTCAATATTTGTACCAAATCATATTCTTTTTTCTATGGTGGAATATCCTTCTAGTGATAGAGAACCAAGGATTGCATTACTCAAGAAGTTTGATAGTAGAAGATCCAAGTTTCAAGGATTTATCAATCAAATACAATTTGTGATTGAACTTCAATTCCAAAGCCATCCCATTCTAAGATTGCAAGATACATTCATTAATACACTTTTTTTAGATTCAACATTATCATGGTTTTTATCTTTTTTTGAACAACAAGATTCAATATTGGATAATCTAGAGGTTTTTTTGGTAAAGTTTTGATCCATATAAGAAAAACATGATGCAATTCGTGTTTCAACCAATTTGATCTATATTTTGCAATATGAAAATTAATTGATAACATTATATGCTTCATAGTTTTTATAACTTATAATTGATATCAAGTGAAATAATACTGCAGTTGTTAACTAATTTTTCTATAGATTATAATATGAGGTGGAAAAATTAATGGTCAACTTATCTAATCTTCAAACATTGAGTCAAGCAATTGACTTTATTGTGAAGTGTCACAATTGACTTTTTAAATTTTGATTTGAGAGTTGTACAAGTACACTTCAATATTACTATAATTCAATGATAATGCCAACATCTTTTTAATACATACTTTTAGAAATAAAAGATATGTAAATAGATACAATATATTTTAAAGAACTTACTTAGGAAGAAAAGACTCATCGTCATTAGAAAGGATTGTACTTGTATTGTGGAGAACCTAAGTAAATTATTTAATATTATGTAAAGAAGTGATGCAACCTCAAAATAAAAAATATGGCTATTAAAGAAGATAATATGTCAAAAAATAAGTTTGTCTAGCTATAATAGAGACCTTGTGGCTGAAACCTTATAAAATACTTATTGAAAATCCTATTCTTTTTTCAAATATATATATATATATATTTTTTATGATAAATATTATTTTAAGACCTAAATATCACAAAGCGTTTATCTTGTTAGATTCATGAACCTCAATGTGTTTCTTAGATGAAGAATTTTTTGAAAAACATAGCATACCTTTACGGAAAAAAACTAAACATGTTCATATAGAAATCATAGATGGTTGTCTTTGACTTAAAAAATATTATTCATGAAATCCTTCCTATAAAAGTAACAACTAATGGTTATAATAGCTTTATAATATTTAATATTATTGGATCTCTTTCTAATCCAATTATTTTAAGTTTATTATGGCTAAAAAAATATAATCCAACAATAAATTAAATATCTCATAGTCTTAAATTTTTTGAAAGTATAATTAAGAATATAGTTGATTAAAAAGAAAGTCTTAAGTTTAGTGTAATTAAACATGTATTTGTAGGTATAAGAGCTTTTTTGTATGCTCCAAAAAAATGATCATCTTATGCCATTTATGTTACACCTATTTCTAGCAGTAGAAAGACTTCAAGTTACATTTCAAGTCAATATCAAGATTTTCAAGATATATTTGAAAAGAAGAATGCAGATACTTTATAAAAATATCATTCCTATGTCTATTCAATTAACCTTCAAGAAGGAGTTCAACTATTGTTTGGATCAATTTATAGTTTATCACAAAATGAATTGGCTAAATTCAAGAAGTATATTGAAAAAAATCTGGCCAAGAACTTCATACTCCATTTCAAATCTCTAGCAAGAGCTCTAATTTTATTTATAAAGAAAAAAGATAGATCATTGTAGATGTGTGTTGATTATCAAAGATTCAATAAAATCACCATAAAAAATAGATACCTTCTACCTTAATATGTGAATTTTTTCATCAATTGAATCAAACTAAGATCTATACAAAAATAGATCTACAAAGAACATATAATTTGATACACATCAAAAAATGAGATGAATAGATAACTATATTTTGAATAAAATATGGATATTTTGAATACAACATCATGACTTTTGGACTTATAAATGGACTAGTAGTTTTTCAACATCTAATGAATGATATTTTTTGAGAGATTTTAGATGACTTTGTTGTTTGTTACCTAGATGATATCTTAATATATTCTAAGAATATAAATAACTTCATAAATAAACTTAAATATCTTAAATGAACTTCATATTTGTCATGTATTATAAAAATTAAGAAACATGGGATTCTATGCCAAAATAGAAAAGTGTATATTTCATACTACTCAAGTTGATTTCTTAAAATATATCATTTTAAATGATGGACTTATAATGGATCCTAAAAAAATTCAAACTATTATAGATTAAAAGATTTCAAAAATGGTAAGAGATGTCCAATGTTTTTTTAGAATTTACCAACTACTATTCCATCTTCATCAAAAACTTCTCTCAAGTTGTAGATCTACTTACATGTTTGAGTTATAAAAACAAACTTCAATAGAATCAAAAAGAAGAAACAACATTTGAAACTTTGAAGACAACATTTATTTTGCACCAATCTTACATCCCATCAACCTTTTTAAACCATGACAAAGAAAAGGTTAAAAACCAGTTTGTTCAAAGCAAGTGACAACTAAACAAATAGATGGCATTGATAAAGAGTTGCCTAAACAAAAGACGAAGGCATCCAATTTGAAGATGATTGCAACTAGAAGACTACACTCCGGAGCCCCAAGTGTGGCCCCAACTGATTCCATGTTTGCTGCTACAGTGTAGTCTCTCAACTGACCATCTGCATCCAACCACTGCCAGCTTCAGGCATAGGATTAGTAGGCTAGGCTATAGGGGAGCCATTTGGCTACATGTGCCAGCTTGGTGACTGCTTCCCTGATGTGGGAGCACATAGGATGATGCCTCTCTGTGACTCTGCGATGTGGGCTGCCTTAGCAAGGATGGTGAAACTGATGACCGGAGCTCTCAGATGTTGGCTAGTTGCAAAGTCACTGCATAGTCCATCTTTGTGGCTTTTTTGCTTGTAAGAGCAGATAACCGCACCGTTTTTATCATCCAAGACCTACAGACAAGAGAGAGAAATGTTTAGGAGAACCAACCACAAGCACTTTGGAGAATATAGCTGCTAGGATTTTCGTTGAAGAGGTCTTGTTGCTAGAGACCAATGTTCTTACGGCTAGCGGGCTCTCAATAACTGGGCGTGAGAAGAGTACTGGGAAGTCCTGAGGCTGTGTAACCTCCATTCTGGCGATGCTGGATAGCAACTGATTTGATTCACAACGTAGGGGTAGCAATATTTTACACTGACGTTTTTGTTTCTAACATCGTGCTTGAGTTGCGCAACTCATGACTTGCAAGCGTAATTTTTGAATTGCAGGTAACATCAACTTGCATTAGCTATTTCGGACTGGTCACACAAATATGAAGAGACAGGTGTGTTTGAAATAGGCTATTCAGTGACATTTGTGCTGGATCTATCATTGTATGAGATTGAGGTGCTGTTCTACTTGGTAGATGCATTCAATCAGACTCTGATAAGATTGCAAGTGATAAGAGCTTGTTACCTTGGATTGTCCGAGGAATCACATTGCTTAACTCAACTGACTGACCAACAAGAATATGCACCGGGAATTAATCAACGCACTGGAACCATAATGTCGAATTTTGAAATGAACAATTCATAAAATTGAACAAGCCTTGCTAAGAAAATTGACTGACGCCGGAGACAAAATATAGGCTACTGCTGCAACCAACTAATCTACACAAAACCTTCTGAGAGAATTTTCAGGTCGATGAAGACTCTAGTAGACTTTCAATCGAGTTGACGATGGCTCACATGATCAGATCAAGAATGATTAGAGCCACTGACAGTGCACTTACGGCCATGCATGAACGAAAAATCCTTTTGATCTCAGTGCAGCGAGAAGACGAGTGGCATCGTCTCTCGTGTGATCCTTGAACTGCTGCCAGCCGAACGCATCCATACTTTCATGGCTGTAGTGAATCTCCACAAACAGTTCATCGACAATCCGCGGTATTTCAGGGTTAGCCATCCATCGTTTCAGAATGGACCACTCGCTTCCCTCGATGTCCATCTTAACAACAACCGTATCTGCAGCTTTAAGGTCCAGAGTTTCCGTCATGAATCGCGTGATGTTGAGGGCATTGGTGCTGGGGTCATCGCCGTCCGAGACAAAGACGTTGTATAGCTTCATGCGGTCAATCATCCACTTGGGGATTGGCGGCGCATTCCTCACCATAATCGATGCGGAGTTCTGAAAGGGTCCATTGAACTCCTCATGGTCCTCCTTGGGGAATTTGAACAGGTTCCTGTCGATCTCGAAAACATGCACCTCGGTAAAATCGCATGGGTACATTCGATTAAACCACGTAACACTGGTGTCGAACCTGTTGCCGCCGAGGTCCATCAGCACTCGCCGCCGGGGCAAGTTCAAGTCGACTCTGTTCCCAAGCAACCACGGCAAAATATGAGTCTTGTCTTCGACATCCGCGACGTACTTTAACGCATACCCCCGCCGGAAGTTGTACACATCATCGAGAGCCTCGATTAAATGCCCCTTAACCCTGCACCTCGCCGGCTTTCCGATCCACTTCATGTAGCGCCAAGCGTCTGGCGAGTTACTTTTGCTTCCACTCTGCAGCAACCAGCTCCGCTCCAAGGGAAGATGGCCCTCGATTGATCCACAGTCCATCATTCGAGTACCTTTTCTTGTCAATTTCCCATGTTGATGTGCTGATGCGTCTGCGTGGAGCGGCGGGCAAGCTCTAGGATCATACTCCGACGCTCTGCGAGTGTAGACGTCGACACCCATGTAGCCCAAGAGGATAAGTATAATGCAGACGTATATCAATGGATCTACGTGCCGTGCCGCAGCTATTGATTTCTTTACAAGAGTCATTTTAGGTTGGCATTTCGCCTGCGAGCTGCAGTCGGTGTGCTCAGGGTTCATCAGCTCTTGCGAGTCGCTTCCTGCTGTAACAGCGTCCGGGTTCTTCGAGAGTGCTTTGCGGTGCTGCGAGATCTGATTATTCCAAAGCTGTTCCCAGCATTGCATGCCTGGTGTAAAGAGGGGATATAATTACGCGTGAGCATTCGCTAAAATATGTGCAACAGAAATGTGCAGTGAAAAATAAATACTTCTCATGTGTAGAACTTTCTTTGAAACCACAGAGAGTGTTGATCTCTGAGGACGTATCTTAAAAAGCTGATCTCGTCTCAATTCGACCTAAATGCACCTAGTGATGCTCAATCCAGTGGATTCGGATTATCCGACGAAGCGTTGCTCGAGTTGAAATGCGTTTTCATTTGAAATGCATTTTCATTTGCATTTCTGTTTTTTGTTGGTTTTACAGCGTTTCAGGTTGTGCAGAATGGCCAGGAAGCCCTGTCGAGACATAACACGTCTTTTAATTTCCACTGTAAGACACTTTAATACTCCAGCAATATCTGAATATTTCTTGCTACCAATGTGGATCCAAAGCGCACACATAATTTAAACTCAAGTAATTCTTTCTCAGATCTCTAACGACTGTAGAGATCTGCAGCCCTAAATATCCCACCTGAACGCTGTGCACATCAGGATCGGAAAAAAACAGAAAAACAAAAAAACACAAGCAAAACCGCATTGCAAAATCCTTGCAACTATTGCTGGACAACATTCGCTGCCAAAAAACACATGATGCTAACTGAATGTAGCAAACGCACACATGCAGGACTCACCAGTCGAACTCCGTGGGTTTCAGATACTCCTCAGATGCAGAGAAAACAGCAGCCGATTAAAAGCTGCTCTCTCCCTTCAACCACCGTAACCGGCGGCAAGCGTAGAAGGACTCAGCCAGCAGAACAATGTCCGTCCACTGCAGGGATTTTGTGTGTATTCACTGAAACAATTGGCAGCTGGTTCACTTTTGTAGATAACTGAAACGTGTACCCGACTTCCCACATAACATCAATTGGGTTCTTCATTCGGGGAGCTCCATCAGCAAAACCCGCAAGGCAAATGAGCACACACTCGCACACACACACAAGAAATGGGTAACTCACTGATCAGTTACACAAATGGAGCTGCATGAGGAACCCGGGCGAGATCTCGACGATGGATCCAGTCCTTTTCGTGCCGTGCAGTCATCAGGTGCATGGTCTGTCTGTGTGTATGTGTGTCTGTGTGTGTGTGTGTGTGTGTGTGTGTACCGCTGAAGGTGTGTGTTTTTTGTTACAGTATTATTAAATCATTAGACACAAGCCTGAGATGAGATCATCATCCACAACTGGGATTCTGAAACGGAATCCTCCCTCTTCCTGTGGGCTTGTGAGAAATCTATGCTGACATAGAGATTGGGTGGTGGTGGTGGTTCTTGTGCTTCTAGAAATCACATCATTTCTAGAAATGATGTAGAACATGAGTATATATCAGTACAAATGTGTATATATATATATATATATATATGTATAAATATATATAGTATAGTATAAATATATATATATATATATATATATGCTATGAGTAAGAATACAAGTACTTTTTATGAGAAGTTAGAATTCATTGTAATATTTAAAATGCATAAATACATTGAATATAAATTATTCTAGCATGGTATCTAAGTATAAAGTGTATCATGTAACAAGCTTGAATTTTTAATGTTTTCTTGATACTAAAAACAATGGTTTTTTAAAATATAGAATTATACACAAAATTAACAATAATTCAAATATGATAAAGAATAGATATATTCCATATATATCTTTATTGATCATTATAATAAAGATCTTTAGTTTGATGGTTTTAAAATTAAGATCAAATGTGTTTTATTTATTATAATGTAATAAACATTATTTAAAAATAAAAATAAAAATAAAAAACACTTCCTTTAAACACCAAATGTTACAGGAGTTGTTATAGGACAAAAAAGTTTATTTGCCAAAGGAGTAGAAAGCACTTAGTGTTAGCAAAATAAAGATATCCTTTAAATAATGTTTTATAAATATGTGCATTAAAAATGATATAAATCTATTCATATAATTCTAGTTGGGATTCTATTAAGTATAGATATAATTATAAGGTCTACTGAAATTTTAGGATGTTTTTCTGGTATATTTAAAAGATAAGCTACATACATTAAAAACCAAAAAAATATTCATATATGTTACAAAATACATTATTAAATTTCAAACACATATACAATAATTGTTGGTCAATAAATATCTTACATATATAAACAAATTTTGCTTTTATGAGAAGCTTACTACCAAGTCATAGATTATTTATTAACTTTTTAAATTAAATAGTTTGTATTAAATTCTCATATTAAAAAATAGGATTATTAATAAAAACTTAAATGGTGATATATGCAATAATTTTTTATACATATTTATAAATTATTATTTTTATAAATAATAAATCTAATTTTTATACATATATATTAAATAATTATTATAATAGTGAGAATAAAATTAATAAATATTATAATTATAATAATTTACTATATTTATACATATATTGTATATAAAAAGTTTATTTTATTATAAAATAAAATAAAATATCTAAAATCAATTATTAAAAAAGATATACTTATTTTTTTTCCAAAAGTACCATTATTTGATTGAAGATTACAAAATAAAAGTATCCAAAATCAATTATTTAATGTTGTTGCATTAGATACTAGTAATAAATGCTATTTTATATCATATATAAATTTAGAAGCAAAATAATATGTGCAAAATAAACAAAAAGGTTATAATTAATGTATCAAGAATTATACATAAAAATACATTTGTTTAAGTAATGATTATATAATCTTCCTTGTTCAAGGTAGTGGCAATATAAAAATTAAATTTCTCAATTGGAATGTAAAGACAACACTTGATGTTTTATATCTTCTTCGGCTTACTGTAAATCTATATTTTATTAAATTATTTAATAAATCATAAGAAGAACTGTGATTTAACTCAAAATTAGAGTTAGTTCTTGCTCAAGAAACATAAACAAAAAATTAAAATTTGTAAGTTAAATCTAAACTTTCAAATAAATTTTATTTTATTTTTTTAAAATTATATAATATGTTTGCAAACTTTGCTATTCAGATAGTACATAAGATGTAATTGTGGCATCTATAACTTAGAACATAAATCAAACAAGAATTAATTAAATATAAATTTTATCAAAGAAGCATGCATTCCTTGAATTTAAAAGCACTTAACTTACATGAATTTGGATTTGAAAGAAAAAATCTATAAAAGATTTTTTACAATCTACCTAAAATATCTTCAATGTATCAAGATTGATATATTTAGAAATATATAACCTAATAAAAGTTGTGATGCATTTTCAATACTTTATTTTGTAAGAATTACAAAAAATTATTCAAATATTTTTATATTAATTTAATTTTTAAAATAAGAAGGATTTAAATATAAATATATATATATATATAATAATTTAATTAGTATTTAAATTTAAAAAATATAAAATATATAATATTTAATATTTAATATCTTAGATGATGGTTGCTACAACTTACACATAAAAATTTAAAAACTAAGATGTATATTTTTAGTAGTATAGAGTTTATAATATAAAATTTCACCTTTTTAGATATTATATGTAAAGACCACATTACACTAAATTGTCAAAAAATATTTAAAAAAAAAAAAAAAAAAAAAAAAAAACTCTGTAGATATCAGTTAATTTAAAAATCTAAACTTTAATAAACAAGATTTAAGTCATAAGAAATCTTTTGAAATATGACATAGATTATAATAATATTTATTTAAATTTAATGTATATAAAATTTATAAATTTGCTAATTTTAAAAGAACGGAAAATCAAATTAATTTGCATCTTAGTTTAATAATTTTCTTGGATACATTGAAGAGAAAAAAATAAAAACAAAACCCCCCAAATAGATCAAATGGCACTTTTTCACATCAATTTTATATTTTAAGTGATGTGATAAATAATTTGATAAAAAATCTAATATTTTTAGACACAATAAATTAAAATCAGGGTGAAGATGATAGTAATCACATTCTTGATTTTACCAAATTTTCTTGTGCAATACTTTTATTTTATATCTTATATTAAATACTTAAGATTACACTAAATAAATTTACATTTCTAAATGATTTTCTAAAAAATTCAATTATAATATCAATTCTTATAACAACTCATAACACATACAAGGTATAACTTAGCTTTTGCCCTTCATTACACAACACATTTAATGGCAAAGGCAAAATCTTTATATTGGAAAATTTTGAAGATTCTAGTTGAGTTGGATTCCAAAATTTTAAATAATTATTGGAAGTTTTTAGTTTTTGGAGGATTAATTATTCAAAGAAAAATTGTATTGATTTCATCTTGATTATTTTTGAAAAATTTGGCATTCTAAGAAACACATTTAAGTCCTGTAGCCAAGTATTAAATTTCAATACATAATTTTTGACAATATATTGAAAGAATTAATTGGCTACAAATAATATTAAAAGATCTTTGATATGGTGTATCGTTGCTAAGCATAGTTTATTATGAAAATAAAATATTTATTGCTATAACTAGTAATCTGAAATTTGATAATTGTATAAAAATATATATATAAACCTTTTATGCTATTAAAAAAGTCAAGGCTAATGAAGTTGTATTGAAATACATATAAAAAATAAAATTTTAAACCAATATAGTGATAAAATTATTAATAAAGTAAAAACCAATTTACATCTACAAAAAAATTAATTACTATAAAAAAATCTTTAAATTTTCAATTTATAAAAATTTAAAAAGTATTAAAAATATTTATTTATTTAGAAAAATGTTAAAATAATCCACCCATTTACTAAATCAAACCACCCTATCATAAAGAATGATAGGGAACAAGGGAGATTAGGAACAAGTTTGTAATATAATTTCTTTATAATAATTGATATATCATTTTGATTTATTTCATTTTATTTTGATTTTTATCTGCAACATACAAAAAATTCAAATAAATAGATATATGGTTCTTTATAACATTGTATTTTCCTAGATCTTTGACTACCACATTACTATTTAGATGTGTTCTATGTTACTTATTATAAAATATCTTTAAATTATGTTTGTAGGAGAGATAATAATGTAATTTTTTACTTTTTAAAGACTTTTAATATAAAGAAAATATAAATAAATTAAATAAAATTAAATAATGAGTTTTATTATCATGAGGATGTTAAAGAATTTTTAATATAAAGATCTCTAATAAAAGATATAAAATGAAATAATTGAAAATTCGCCTTTGAAGTCATTATCTATTATATCATGGTTCTAGTAGAAATTCATAATAAAGAAAAAATCGAAAAACTTAAAGAATACTAATATTGTTTTTTTTATGTAAAATTAGTTTTATAACTGAAATATTATACACACCAAACTTCTAAACCATAACACTTAAAAGAAAAAATATTAGTGCATATAAAATTGTTGCAAAGATTATGTTAGACCATTATATGGCTGTAATTTAATTTAAGGATTTTTCTATTACTTTCACATCTTTTTATTAATATATCAAATTATTTATTATTATTAATATAAAATCAAAATAATATTAAAATTTAAAATAATAAATATATTAAATATTAAATTCAAAATTATTAGTAATTAGTTTTTAAATAATTTACATATTAAATTTATATATAAATAATATTGTTTAATTTTTAAAAAATATATCTGAAATAAAATAAATTATAGTATAAATAAGGTACAACTTTCTATGTATAATTATTGATATTATGAGTAGATTAATCTTTCATATTATTTATTTTGTAACATTGTATTTTTAAACATGTATTATTGAAGAACAAGCACTTTAATGTCACAACACTTAGCATCAACAAGGTTGTACACAAAAGGGAGTATGGAGTAAGATAACTCTTACTTCCAACACTTATTACTTATAGGTGGTGGTTGCCAACTAACGAGGCAACTTCCATCGACGTTACATCCATTTCTTTTTCATCCAACTAAATCTTGGATTCTTTCTTAATCTAGCTGCCACCTATAAATCCTACAAGCCACCATAGTAACTTCCTTATGTTCTTTTGCTGCCTTTTGACTACTAGCAACTTACCTAAGATAATACCTTTTACAAAGTGATTTACTTCAACACTCCCACTTTGCTATTGGTCAAAGGGCTTTCAATCCTAAAGCCTTTATCAATATGTGATGTCTATCCTTTACTAATGCCTTTGTCAACAAATCAGCAAGCATGTCTTCCATTGTACAATACTTCATATCAATCACTCTCATTTCAATCTTCTCTCTTATAAAGTGATGTTGAATGTCAATGTGTTTTGTCCTTGAATGATGCTTGGAATTCTTTGCAAATACAAAATATCCTTAATTGTCACACTCTATTGGAGTTTCTTCTATTTGCACATCTCCAATGTCCTCCAAAAGTTGTCTTAGCCATATTGCCTCTATTGTACCATGGCTTGCTGCCATATATTCCGCCTCCATTGTTGACCTTGTAATTATTGGTTGTCTCTTGCAATTCCATGATATAGCTTCCATTCCAACAAAAAACATATATCTTATTCTTGATCTTCTATCATTTGTATCTCCAATCCAATCCACATCATAATAACCATGAAAAGTAATGTTATCACTTCCAAGGCACAATTTGAAGTTCAAAGTACCTTTTAAGTACCTCATGATCCTTTTGATGGTTGTCCAATGAATTGGTCTAGCCTTTGACATGTGTTGACTCACAACACTCACCGCATATGCAAGATCTACCTTTGTGCCAACCATTGCATAAATTAGTGAACCCATTACTGCCTTGTATAGAATTCTTTACATTTGACCTTCAATTTCAGCAAATTCTTCATCCGTGAGCTTCATCAACTTCAAATTGGCCTCCAAAGGTGTTCCAATTGGCTTACATTCCTCCATGTTGAATCATTTCAATTTCACTTCAATGTACTTACTTTGGCTCATTGTAATGGTCTTCTTAGCACGATTTCTTATAAACTCTACTCCTAAACAATAGTGAAGCTCTCTCAAATCACTCATCTCATACCCTCTTTCTAACTTTGTCTTCAACCAATCCATGATCTTCATAGTATTGGTTAAGATAATTAGATCATTAATATATAAGATAACAATCAATATGAACTCATTTGATTGCATTACATATAAAGAATGATTAGCCTCACTCCTTACTGATCTTTCAGTTACAAAGAATATATCAATGTGTTGGTACCATGTCCTTGGAGATTTCCTCAACTTACAAACAAGATGTTGATTGCCTTCTTGTACAAATCCTTGAGGTTAATCTATATAGATGTCTTCTTTCAAGCTTCCATTGAAGAATGACGTCTTCACATCCATTGGATGCATATCCAAGTCCATTATTGCCCCAATCGCCACAATGGTTCTAATGGTGGTGAAGTTGGCCATGAGAGCAAATGTCTCATTGAAATCAACTCCAACAACTTGTAAATATCCTTTGGCAATTAATATAGCCTTGTATCTCACAATATTACCCATTTCATCCCTTTTTGTTCTAAACATCCACTTACAACCAATTAAAGATTGATTTGATAGAAGTTGAGTCAATTTCCATGTTCCATTGTCCATGAGTGATTTGTATCTTCTTCCATAGTATTCTCTGACTTTATAGCATTCTCCGACTTCATAGCATTCGTTGACTTCATTGCATCACACAAATTCAATAGATTAGCAAGAAAAGCAATATTGGCATGTTCTTCACTTACTTGAGGAAATATGTGGTCCTTCCACTATTTACCACATGGTTTTCTTTCTCTCGAAGGATATCTTCTTTCATTTGGAGAGGCTTCATCTTCTTGCACTTCATACTCTTTTCCAAGCTTCTTCTTCCTTAAAGCTTCTCTTTTGTTACTTAAAAGTTGATACTCCTTATCATCATCATTATCATCAATTTTTTCATCATATTCATTACTAGTTCTAACAATTGAAGGCATACTATGGTCTATCTTCTTTGGCACTTCACCTTGATTTGCATTTCTTCCATCTTCATTGTCACCATCATCTTCTTCTTTCTTTCTTTGCTGAAATTGATGATGTATCTACAAACACACCATTACTCCCACTTAGATACATCTCCAAGTGCTCAAAAGCACTCTTATTCTCCAAAAACTCAACATCACGACTTTTAATGATCTTCTTGGTATCTAAATACATTAACATGTATGCTTTTGTACCTTCACAATATCCAAAAAAATATACATTTTGTACTCTTTGCATCAAGTTTGGACCTCATGCAATCTAGTACCTTTGCATAAGCAAAACATCCAAAAATCCTCATGTGTGAAACATAAGGTTTCTTCCCACTCTAAGCTTCTTGTGGAGTCATTGATGTGAGTATACTTGTAGGGCACCTATTCCTTATGTACATTGAAGTAATCATGGCTTTAGCCCAATATTCATGTCTAAGGTGTTGTGCATGAAATATACTCTTTGCCATCTCCATAATGGTATAATTTATTCTTTCAACAACTCCATTTTGTTGTGGAGTGTAAGGAGTAGAGGATTGTCTTGCAATACCTTGAATCTTCAAGAATTCATCAAAATGCTTTGACATGTATTCACCTCTATTTTCTGTGCGCAATACTTTGATTTTGCACTTGCATTGTTTCTCTACAAGAGTTTTAAACTCCTTAAACCTTGAAAAGCACTCACTCTTAGTTTTAATGATGTAAATCCACATTTTTCTTAAAAAATCATCAATGAATGTGACAAAGTACCTTGCTCCTCTAATTGATGGTATCTTCATTGATCTATAAACATCAAAATATACAATCTCTAATAATTTGGTTGTACATGTTACAACTCTATTTGGAAATGAGTTTCTTTATTGTTTGTCTTGTATACAACCTTCACAACTAAGTGTTATGGAATTGTGGCTGAAATCACGAAGATCCAAGCCACTTACCATGGATTGAAGCTCATTCATGCATTTGGCATTGAAATGACCAAGTCATTGATGCCAGATTCCAAACTTGTCTTGGTCTTATAGAAAATCAGCAAATGCAACCACTTCAACTCTATTCACCTTCTTACAATTGATGAAGTAGAGATTTCCATCTCTAAGGCCTTTGGCAATATGTTGTCCATCCATTGTCTTCACAAAGCATCCATTCATATCAAATTGAATCTTATAACCATGTGATACAAGTTTGCTCACCAAAATAAGGTTCTTTTTCATCTTTGGTACATGTAAGACTTCTTTCAATTTGATCCTCTTGATTTGGTCCTTCACAACGATCTCCACAATAATTAAGCCAATTCCAATGGCTTGTACCATCCCATTGTCTCCCAACTAAACTTTGGTTGCTAAAATTTCTTCATAAGTATCAAATGAACACTTATATGGTATCATGTGTTTAGTAGCACCTGAATCTATAATCCACTTAGACATCACAACCATAGAGGCTCTTTCACTTGCCATGAAAGCATAGTCATTTTCACCAAAGTTATCACAAGCATTGTTTGCATTCTCTTTATCTTTTTTTTTGGCTTTATAGTAATTTCTAGTAAAGTGACTTGATTTTTTATAAATATAGTAATTTCTCGTGTTGCTCTTTGAACTATCACATTGGAGAAAATAACTACCTTTGCCTTGTCTTGAGAATAGAGCTGAAAATTTACTTTGATATATATATATATTTTTTTTCTCTTAGTTACTTCATAGGCAAGTCTTGATGTGACATAGTTCATAATAAGCTCCTTCATACTGATGGACTCCAATGCCACACTGAGGTAGTTGTAAGACTTGAGAAGGCTCATGAGTAATGTCAACACAATTTCTCTATCATCAACTAGTGTGTCAACAACTGCTAGTTGCTTTGCAAGTGCTTTTACCTTCTTGACATGAGCCATGAGATCATCTCCTTCTTCCATCTTTACTGTTAAGAACTTCCTTCTTGTCTATAGAATGTTGACAAGGTTTCTACTCTCATAGATATTATAAAGAGTCTTCCATGCTTCCGTATCACGGACATACATATAATTACCTATATGAATAGATAAAAGTATGTAAAAGTAGGTTAATTGTGTAATATCTTCTAGAGAAGCTTTTTAGAAGCTTCATAGACGCTGCTTTGATTTTATAGGAGTCTATAGTTGACTTTTAGGTTAGAAACTTGGTCAACAAGTTAGCCATGTGCCACGCATGTTGGAAGCTTAAAGAACAAGCTAACTACGTGGTCCATCCATAGAAAACTTGCCTTGCAAGCAAAGGCATGTGGCCTAGAAAGTCAACATATATTGGAGGTCTTATAGAACATCGCCACGTGGCTTCTAGTTAGATAGTATATATAGAGGCAAGAGTGAAGCCCTCTTCACTCTTGTCAACTCCTTTCTTGCTTCTAGTCTAGTTTCAAGGGTCTCTAGTTTTCTTGTATTTTGGCAATAGCCATTCCAGTTTCTTTCTTAATATACATATTTCTATTTTGTCCTATTTCTTTTTGAGAAAAGTCTCACTTACTCTTTAGCTTTCATTGAGTTCTTGTCCCTGACAGATTGATAAGAGTACACTTACAATATCAGAGCTTTGTCTTTTCTTGATTAAGAGTGGATTACCCCTTTTTCTTGATAAGACATAAGCGCATTAGAAGTTGCGGATTACCCTCTTTTAAACTGATATTGTTCTTAGTATTTTTTTTGTTATCAATTCCTCTCTTCTATTTGTTTTGAGCGTTGTTAGACATCTTCTCTTTTCTAAGTGCTACTATGGCAGAGCTTGTTGAAATGAAGAGTGCAATGGCACAGATGCAAGAACAATTGAGGGAGTTAATGCTTGCGATGCATCAACTCAATTTACCACCACAAGGAGCAACAAGAATGGTAGGAAGTGAAGATATAGAGATGATTGGGGCTGCTTCAACATCTGCACCAAACCATGTCCCTTCTCCCAGAATGGAACATCCTTCGAGTGTTAGAGAACCGAGAGTTGCCTTGCCCGAGAAGTTTGATGGTACCGGATCCAAGTTTCGAGGATTCATCAATCAGGTCCAACTAGTGATTGAACTTCAACCCCAGAGCTATCCAACTCCAGGGTCACAAGTAAGATTCATTGGTACACTTCTTTCAAGTTCAGCATTGTCATGGTTTTCATCTTTTCTTGAACGACGAGATCCAATATTGGATAATTTGGAGGCTTTTTTGGCGGAGTTTCGATCCATGTTTGGAGAACATGATGCAATTCGTGTTGCAACCAACAAGATCCGTATTTTGCGACAAGGCAATCGATCAGTAACATTATATGCTTCGCAATTTCGACAACTTGCAACTGATATCAAGTGGGATGATGCCGCACTTGTGAGTCAATTTCTCTACGGATTACAATATGAGGTAAAGAAATTGATGCTTAATTTACCTGATCCTCAAACATTGAGTCAAGCAATTGACTTTGCTGTGAAGTGCGACAATCGACTTTTTGAATTTCGATCCGAGAGTCGCACAAGTGGGCCTCAACGTTACTACAATTCAATGGCAACACCGACGTCTCCTCAACACATACCTTCGGAAGTAGAGGATATGCAAATTGATGCGGTACGTTTCAAACCTCTTACTGAGCAAGAAAAGTCTCGTCGTCGACAAGAAGGATTGTGCTTATATTGTGGAGAACCTAAGCACACTGCTCAACATTGTCCAAAGAAGCGACGTAACTACAAAATGAGGAGTACGGCTGTCAAAGAAGACAGTATGTCGGAAAACGAGTACGTCCAGCTACAATAGGGACCGTGCGGCTGGAATCTTGTACAACTTCTGATAAAGGTCCTATCCTCTCCTCAAAACCATCTCCTTGTTTTATAATAGATGTGCGTTTAGGACCTAATAATTACAAAGCCTCTGCCTTGGTAGATTCAGGAGCCTCATCTTGTTTTTTAGATGAAGAATTTGCTAGATGTCATAGAATATCATTAATACAAAAAACTAAACCTGTACACGTAGAAGTCATAGATGGTCGTCCGTTGTCTTCTGGAGATGTAACTCACGAAACACTTCCTGTAGATGTAGTAATAAATGGTCATAGTAGTTGCGTAATTTTTAATATAATTAGATCTCCCTCTAATCCAGTAATTTTAGGCTTATCATGGTTAAAAAAGTATAATCCTCGAATAGATTGGATTTCTCGTAAACTTGATTTTCCTCAGAGCATTAGTAACAGTTCTATTAACCAAGTAAAAAACCATGAGTCTAGTATAGTAAAACTCGCACCTATAGGTGCAAAAGCATTTATACACGCAGCAAAAGAAGGATCAACTTTTGCTATTTATGCTGCACCTATTTCTGAAAGCGTAAAGACTTCAAGTGGCATTCCAAGTCAATATCAGGATTATCAAGACGTTTTTGAGAAAAAGAATGCAGATATTCTTCCTGAGCATCGCCCATACGATTGTTCAATCGATCTCAAGGAAGGAACTCAGCCACCATTTGGACCAATTTACAGTTTATCGCAAGATGAGTTGGCTGAACTCAAGACATATATTGACGAGAATTTAGCGAAGAATTTCATACGCCATTCAAAATCTCCAGCAGGAGCTCCAATTTTATTCGTAAAGAAAAAAGATGGATCTTTACGAATGTGTGTTGACTATCGAGGACTCAACAAGATCACAATCAAGAACAGGTATCCATTACCTTTGATATCAGGACTCCTTGACCAGTTAAATCAAGCTAAGATCTATACAAAAATAGATCTAAGAGGAGCATATAATCTAGTACGGATCAAAGAAAGAGATGAATGGAAGACTGCGTTTCGAACCAGGTACGGGCATTTTGAATATAATGTCATGCCTTTTGGACTCACGAATGCACCAGCTGCTTTTCAACATCTCATGAATGATATATTTCGTGAATTCTTAGACAATTTTGTCGTCTGCTACCTAGACGATATCCTGATTTATTCTAAGAATGTTGAAGAACATGAAATACATGTTCGTCAAGTATTACAAAAACTCAGAGATGCAGGATTGTACGCCAAGATGGAAAAGTGTGTATTTCATACTACTCAAGTTGACTTTTTAGGATACATCATTTCAAATGATGGTCTTATGATGGATTCTAAGAAAGTCCAAACAATCATGGATTGGAAGATTCCAAAGACTGTGAGAGATGTCCAATGTTTCTTGGGATTTGCCAATTACTATCGGATCTTCATCAAAGACTTCTCACGAGTTGCAGCTCCACTTACACGCTTGACTAGTAAAGATAAATTCCAATGGAATCAAGAAGCGGAAGCAGCATTTGAAGCCTTGAAGACATCGTTTGTCTCTGCACCAGTCTTATATCGTGTTGACTTTTCCAAGGTATTTTTTATGGAAACAGACGCATCGGATTTTGCCTTGGGTGCAGTTTTATCACAAATGGGAACAGATGACAAACTTCATCCGATAGCTTTTCATTCAAGAAAATTCTCAGCAGCCGAGATCAATTATGAGATCCACGATAAAGAACTTCTTGCAATCGTGGATTCCTTTCAAGAATGGCGTCATTATCTAGAAGGTGCTTCTAGTCCAGTCACTGTGTATACAGATCATAAGAACCTCGAGTATTTCATGTCAGCACGCGTGTTGAATCGTCGTCAAGCTCGTTGGAGTATGTCTTTGTCAAGATTCGACTTCATTATCACTTATCGGCCAGGAAAACAACAAGGTTTGTCCGATGCCCTGTCTAGACGTTCTTATTTTGCACCAAAAGAAGGAGATGCAGCTTTTGAGCAACAAAGAACGGTCCTCTTGAAACCAGAGCAATTTCATCTCCGAGCAGTGAAATCAACATTGACTGTTGATTCAACTTTTCTCAAGCAAATCCAGTCCAGTATGTCCTCAGACCCTCTTGTTCATGATATCGAGAATAATTCTTCCAAGTCTCATGATTCTTCTAAGTTCGAGTTCAAGAATAATCTATTATATTTTGAAGGACGCCTATATGTTCCAGAAGGAAAAGCACGTTTGCGTGTTCTTCAAGCACGTCATGACTTTCCAGCAGCAGGGCACTTTGGATATAATAAGACTTTGGAACTCATATCAAGAGATTTTTGGTGGCCACAAATGTGAAAGTCAGTCAAAGACTTTGTACAATCATGTGATATTTGTTCAAGATCAAAAATTCCTCGACATCGACCTTACGGACTTCTTCAGCCATTACCTATACCAGAACAACCATGGTCTTCTGTTTCTATGGATTTCATCACAGATCTTCCAAACTCAAGATCTTATGATTCTATATTTGTGATAGTAGATCGTTTCACCAAGATGGCACATTTTATGCCATGTACAAAATCTATCACAGGTGAAGAAACAGCTAAGCTTTTCATTGATAATATCTATCGCTATCATGGATTACCTAAAGATATCATATCGGATAGGGGAACTCAATTTGTGTCGAGATTCTGGAGGACTCTTTTCAAGATTTTAAAAGTGGACATAAAGCTATCTTCAGCTTTCCATCCTCAAACTGATGGACAAACAGAGCGCGTAAACCAAGTCTTGGAACAGTATTTAAGGTGTACCATCAACTACCAACAAGATGATTGGACAAACCTTCTGCCATTGGCAGAGTTTGCTTATAATAATACGGTACATTCCTCCACGCAACAAACACCTTTCTTTGCTAATTATGGCTATCATCCACGACTTGATACTTTTGATTTTTCAAAAGTTGATAATCCTGCAGCAGAAGATATGGCAAATCGGTTGTCAGAGTTACATGCAATAATGAAGGCGCAGTTGAAGAAAGCTCAAGAACGACAAAAGATAAATGCAGATGTATATCGTAAAGAGCAACCACAACTCAACGTGGGTGATAAGGTATGGCTACTTCGTCGCAATATCAAGACCACTCGACCTTGTGACAAATTGGACTATCGTAGGCTTGGCCCCTTTTCTGTTTTTGAACAGATCAACCCAGTTGCATATCGGTTACATCTACCGGAGTCAATGAAGATCCATCCTGTATTCCACGTGTCTCTTCTTGAACCATATAAGACAGTGGATATACAAGGAAGAAGACAAATGCCACCGCCTCCTATAGAAGTAGATAATAATGAAGAATTTGAGGTGGAAGAGATATTAGACTCAAGGCGGCGCCGAAATAAGCTGGAATATCTTGTTCATTGGTGCGGATATGATATTAGTGAGCGCACATGGGAGCCATCTAGGAATCTAGCAAATGCATCAGCTAAAGTCAAAGTTTTTCATCAACGACATCCATCAAAACCAAGATGAAAACCTCTCTTATAAAAGAGACAAGATTGAGGCAAGATAACATTCAATTTCCTATCCTTGTTTGTAACTTCTTTGCATTTTGTGACGCTAATTAGATGGAGAGCCAACAACCAGCGGATTCAACTCAAGAACCTTCGTTTGGTGACTTACCGGATGAGACATTGCGATTGTCACAACCTTCAAGACGACGCAACCGAAATGAAGACCCTCAAGAACGACATGTTCTTCCTCGAATAGATGGTGAGATACAACGCGTTTGGTATCACGACCTTGGAAGAGTTTCTCGATGTTTGGTGATATTATTGGAGATAGGAACGACTCCTGATGGTCTTTCAAATGTATTATTTGAAGGAAGTTATGAAGGCCTCAACAGTGATCAAATAACAGGGTGGTCTTCTCGCCCTGGAATGGGACACTATCGATGGCTAAGAGGACCCATCAACTATCTTCGAAGAGAACAAAGATCAGAATATGTAGCAAATACAATTCGTCGCATATTAGATTTTCTCAATATATAATCACCGCTCCTCGTGGAACTCGTCCCTAGAAGGGGGGGTAATGTCACGGACATACATATAATTACCTATATGAATAGATAAAAGTATGTAAAAGTAGGTTAATTGTGTAATATCTTCTAGAAAAGCTTCTTAGAAGCTTCATAGACGCTGCTTTGACTTTATAGGAGTCTATAGTTGACTTTTAGGTTAGAAACTTGGTCAACAAGTTAGCCATGTGCCACGCATGTTGGAAGCTTAAAGAACAAGCTAACTACGTGGTCCATCCATAGAAAACTTGCCTTGCAAGCAAAGGCATGTGGCCTAGAAAGTCAACATATATTGGAGGTCTTATAGAACATCGCCACGTGGCTTCTAGTTAGATAGTATATATAGAGGCAAGAGTGAAGCCCTCTTCACTCTTGTCAACTCCTTTCTTGCTTCTAGTCTAGTTTCAAGGGTCTCTAGTTTTCTTGTATTTTGGCAATAGCCATTCCAGTTTCTTTCTTAATATACATATTTCTATTTTGTCCTATTTCTTTTTGAGAAAAGTCTCACTTACTCTTTAGCTTTCATCGAGTTCTTGTCCCTGACATTCCGCTGGTCTAGTGCAAGCAATTACATGTGAAAAATTGGCATTATCAAGATTTATTGCAATGATGCCAAAAGCCTTCTTTTCACGTTGTATGTGCTCTTTCTTTACCTTCACATAAGCATCGTCACTTGAAAGGTCTTCACTTTCATCAACAATGTTCCAAAGGTCTAATGAAGCCAACAAGAGCTCCATTTTTTTCTTCCAATGGTAGAAGTTGTCACCCTTAAACTTTTCAATTAATCTCAAATCTTCACCCTCACTTGTAGCCATGTCTAAGGAATGGATATATCAAAGAAAATCAAGAAAAAGAAAGAATAAATTCTCAAAATCAACAAAAAAATGTTACTGCCTTAGAAACCCAGAATGCTCTCTTAATGAATAAACTATTACTTACACTCTTCAATTACTCTCAACTTTACTTATAAGACTTCTCACAAGTCTGATAACCTCTTGAATAAGCTTTGCCTCTCTTTAATCACCTCTCTTCTTTCACAAAACACTTCTAACCTCACAAAGCACCTCTTATCACAATAAATTCGTCTCTTAAGGAGATTAATACATAAAAAGACAAAGTTAGAACACCAATGATGAAACTCAACAAGGAAATACAACACAAGTATCCTTAAAAATCAATTTAAGGTATCTATCAACCTCCAAGATTATGAATGTACTTAACAACAAGTAAGAACATAACTACATCAACAACTAGATGCAAATAGAGATTTACAAGATACCAAACCTTAATATAAGCAACAGCCATAAGATCTACTCTTAACACCAAAAAAGACTTCAAAGAACTTCAAAACTCAGAACCTATTGAAGAATAAGCACTTTGAAGTCACAACACTTAGCATTAGTAAGGTTGCACACAAAAAGGAGTATAGAGTAAGATAACTCTTACTTCCAATACTTGTTACTTATAGGTGGTGGTTGCCAACCAATGAGGCAATTTCTATCAATGTTACATCCATTTCTACTTCATCCAACTAAACCCTAGGTTCTTTCTTAACCTAGCCGCCACCTACAAATCCTACAAGCCACCATAGTAACTTCCTTATGCTCTTTTGCTACCTTTTGACCACTAACAACTTACCTAAGGTAATACCTTTTACTAAGTGACTTACTTCAATATATACTACTAAGGTTTTTTTATTTTTTTCTTGGCAAGCTATTCTTATTGATTTTACAAAGTTTAACATTCTGTTTACAATGATATAATATTTTTGTTAAAGTAACATAAATAGTGATATAATATAAATAAATTTTAAAATTATTAAGTTGATTTTGATATAAAAAGTGATACAAAAGTATAATAATAATAATAATATTTCTATATATAAATATGATCTAATAAATTTTTTAATTTTGTATAATAAAAAATTAAAAATATTTATAATAGAATATTTATACATCTAAAAATTAATAATTTTATTCTTTATTTTTTTTAAAATATTAGCTAATTTAAAAAATTTACTACTGCTTGCTCTAAAATTTCTTTTAATTTATCTTGAAGTTTTTTATTTAATTTATTTTTTTATCTTTTTTTTGTAGAATTTTCTTGCATTTATCTTATTTTTAATTTCTTTAAATATTAGAGTGCTATCTATATTACTATCATCATCATCATATTTTTTTAATATAATTTTTAGAATTTATATATTTATTAAATTTTACTATAATTTAAAACATTGATTTGATTATTAAATTTGAAATCTTAATGTTGATTTAATTGTTAAATCCTATTGAGTCTCTTAGTACTAATTTAATTTTTATAAGATTCCTTATATTTCTTATTGTATAACTTCAAAGACCTATTTAATTCTTATATTACAACCACTATTTATACTTATAACTTTAATTAAGTGTTTCTTTCTATGAAAATTTATTCGTTTTTAAGTAAGTAAAAAGAAGAGATTAAAAATAAAAAAAATAAAAAAAATAAAAAAAAATTATAAATTTCTTTAAATATTTTTAAAAAATCGTAGTAGTATTAATGATTTTGAGATTTTGTAAAGTAGATGAAAAGAGGACTTGAAACACTAATTGAAATACAATAAAAGGTAGTAGATAGGAGTTGGAATTGGTAGGCTAAAAGTCCCAAAACAATTTAATCTTAGAATTGGTAGAAGCTTCTTGGCTTTTTGATGCATCTAAGTCATTTTTAATTCTAAATTAAAACAAAAGTAATAAAAATCAAACAAAATTTTAAGAAAAGATTTATCTAAAGCTAATAATCTAAGATATTTCAAATTTATAAGAAATAAAAGAATTTTCAGCTATTATATAGTATTTGATGATTTTTTTATATAAAAAATAAAAAATAAAAAAATAATATATCAGTAAATAGTTTGTATATTATGTAGATTAGTGCTATAAGTCTATGGTTTGGAAGTTGCATTGGATTTTCTTAAACATTAGTATTCTGAACTTGCTTGTTTATTTCTTGTATAAATCCAATAATATTCTTCTATGGATAATGTCATACTTTGCATGTATAATTTGGTAGATATTATTATTGATGTATGCATGTATTTACAATAAGAGCATTGGTTACAAATTGTTATACAAATATATTTTTAGAAATATCTACAAGATTGATTAAGATGTGTTTATTACAATCAATTAGGCTATATTATGATGGATTTTTTTTTTTTTTTTAAAAAATCCTTATTATCTTTCTTTGACTAAGTATTGATTGAGTTTTTGAATGTTTTAAAATAAAACAATGTATTGATATAAGGTCTTTTCATATTTTTCAAGGCTTTCTTAGTAGAAATTCTCTAAATAAATTGATATTAGGAATTAGATTTGAGAGAATTATGTATGTTTATTGAATAATTTGAGATATTAGTAATTTGATGTCACCTAATATATGACTAGCTATGATCAATTAATCTTGTATGAGTTGTTTATAAAGTTATAATAGTATAGTAAAATTAACAATTTGTGTAAGATATTTAGAAAAGAATTATAAGTTGAATTTCTTAAGGTTTTTTAGAAGAAATGAGATTTAATACTATTTTATTATTGTCTTTGGGGTGTGGAAGTGGTCTTGCTAGTAGCATATTAGCTGAAATTGTTATTGTAATTAGAAAGTAATATGAATTTTGTAATATGTCTTTGCATTGATTCCTAATGTGTAGTTAAGATTGTTTGGAGTTTTTATGTCAAAACCATCAATAAGACTTGTATTAGAGTAGTTTAATCCATCTTGCTTTATAAATTTTGTATTTATTTTTGCATATTGAAGTTGTAATGTGTTTATATAAACTTGCCATTGGAAATCTATATATTGTCATAGAATAATAACGTAGTTGTAAGTACGACCTATAAGAACTATTGTGCCTTTTGATGTTGTGACATGATTGTTGCCTCTAGTTCTCTTGTATTCTTTGCCACAATTTTTAATTGAGGAAGTGTAATAAGTGCCATAATTGTCTACCATGTAAATCTAATCTCTGTAGACATGAGTTAGTAGGTGGGGTATTAGTTGTATTGTCCCGAAGAGTGTATTGTAGTATAATTCAAATATTAAATCTATTATGATTGAACAAAATCTAAATAGGTATATATTTTTGAGAAATGTGTTGTTATACTTATTTCTATTGATTTTGAATAGACTTAAAATCTAACAATAGAATCAAAGTAGTAGACTAATATTGAACCATATTGCAATGTTGTCATTGAATCTATTGTACATAAATGATTGAGTTGGCAATGATTTTTCGTGGACAACTTGTGTGTAGGCTATCTTCCAATTTTGTGTCGAGTTGGATACCCAGTGCTTGTTCTTTGCGGGTATCCTAAGACTCAGCAAGTTAACATTGAAATGATGGAGTAGGTGGTTAACACTTGTGCTTGTCACTGTATTTCATTACAGATTTTTTGGTGTGTCTATTATGTCTTCTTTTGTGTTTGGATTTTTTGCGGTGCCTAATGCAGACAAGTTTCTAATGCATTTGTGTCGTTTGGGGACCAGAGTTTCATGGCACACAGAGTTATGGAGTACTGTGATTTAATCTGCATCTTGACACCGGATGCAAAGAATAACACGAATGAGGGATATGGGGTGTAGTAGACTTACGTGATAGGTTGTCTGCTTCGAATTCGATTAGGTGTTGGAGCTCGCGACACTGTGATGTATTGTTTGCTCTAAGTTTGATTGGGTGTTGGAGGTTGCGTCTGTGGGATGTGTTGTCTGCTCCGAGTTTGGTTGAATGTCAGAGCTCACATCGGTGTGATGTGCTATCTGCTCCCAGTTTGATCGGATCTTGGAACTTGTGTCAATGTGAATCGTAATGTTGCACCTATTCTTTTTTGTTTGATACAATGTGTGAGCCGAATTGGGACGTCTGTAGTATGAGGAGGCTTGTCACTTGCACTAGCAGCACTAGAGTTCCACTTCCAGGCTACTGGTCCATCCCCTTGTGCAATTTATCGAGTACCAGTGTGGTACAAATCTGGATTCCTCCAACACAAACCCAACATGCCTCAGATCGATTTGCTTACTAGTTTTTGAACCACACTAGGACTATTGTAGATTTAGATCTACTCAATTCAATTGTATCCCTCCCTACATATTGATTGGTGCTCCAGCTCAAAATAACAAGCATTCTATGCAATCTTGCGTCTACCATTGCTATTTCAGTTAGGCTCCCGGGCTTTCAATGAGTTATTTGTCGTCGATGTAAAGCAGCCTATTCTCTTGGCGACCGAAAACATGAACCTTCAACACTTGAGGAGTCCTTTCAGGGTTTAGAGATTCAACTACATCTCCAAAATGTCGAGAAACAAGTATATCGAATTCGATTAAGATTAACCCATTCCGACCCATGTCCATACAAGGAAATCCAATAGAGCCTCGACTTAAATTTTTGAATAAGAACGTTGATGAGGAATTATATCTCTTTCCAGCTTGCGTCACGGGGGTGGATTAAGCAGGACACCCAATCAACAATCCTCCGAGCCTGTGGTAGAGACTAGGTTTAGGGTTTAGGGTACTACAATTGCAAGCAACCCCCTTGTAATTTACTGTGATGGGTTTCTCGAAAATGATACACCCACACTAAATACATTTACATTCAATATTCCAACATGTATACCATCCAACGGCATAATTCATGTATTCCTATGCTCATTCGATAATCCTGTTAGAGGGGATCCAGGAGAGATCGGATAAGCATAGAATTATTATTATTATTTTCATAAATTTCTAAAATCAACCTAACAATATATTTTTCTTTGAAAGTTATGTTCAATCTTGTAAATCAACTACTACCTCACATTTGCATTATCATTGAATTAATATGATAATAGATTTCATTTTGGTTTAGTTTGTAAATTTTTAAATTTAATTTTATGTTATATTATTTAAAATAGAGTAGAATATTTAGTGTTGTTGGAAGCATTGACTTTTATGACTAAGACCTATGTTATGCATATTACAATATTTAGTGGGAACAAGATTGAAGTAGAGAAGAATACATGAACATCCTCCTTCAAGAAATTCAATATTTTGGGCTTTAAAGTCCTCACACAAGAGTCAAGCTCCAAATCTTCATACAAGTAGCTCTTTGGTATAAGTTATTAAAAAATTACACAAATTAATGTTTGTATATTATTCAAAAGAAGTATAAAATATTTACTATATAATTTTGTTTTAGGTACTTATCACAAAAATAAAACCTTGGTGTCTATAATAAATACTATAATAATAGTTGTGCACAATCTACTTTGTTTCTACCAATAACTATAACAAAATTTAAGAGCCCACAAGAGATATCAAACAACAAGTACTTATAAAAATAGTTGGAAGTTGTATCTATTTGAATCAATTGTTTGTAGAACATTCTACTCATCTAAATAAATTGTATGATTGTCTCTTTATCAAGTAAAATTAAATGGAGTAATTTAAGTCTCCCACATTCGCCGCATACTCTACCCTAAATTTGATTCCCACACCTGCGGAAGCTACCGACATGTTAGCATTGATGGCTTCAAAGGAGGGGAAGAAGAGGATGTCCAGGAAATACAGGAGCCTTACATTTAACAACTGTTTTTTGTGATGAATTGTATTCCTAATGGGAAAGAGTGAAAGTATTGAAATGCATACACACTCCTTCCGCTGAATGTCTGCGAAACAGCGACCTTGTTGTGCAGGAAGAGTAGCCAAACCCTTAGTTTTCAGCACAATCCTGAGAGCTGCAGGCAGGGCCTCATGGAAGTTCTTGCAGGGGCTTGAGGTTGAGTTTGGAGATCCAGATAGATTAGCAAAAAGGTAAGAAATGGGTTTTCACTGTAGATCAAAAAATAAAATAAAAAGAAAAAAAAGAAACATATCGATTCAAAACAAATAAACAAAATGTTTTCTGCGAGAGGGCGACCCAGATGAAGACATTTCACCATGCTGAAGAAGCACAAAAGACAGGAGAAAGGGAAAACGGCATCGTGGAGAGAGGATCAAAGGAACCTGTAAATCTAGTTTCCGACAAACTGTACCGCTGATAACTTCAAGTCCTGGGAAAACGTACATACAATTGTGTGTATCTATGATGTGTTTAGGAATTGATGCTGCTGCAGTTGGACTTCTCCGTCAGCAAAGCAGTTAGCATTCGCGAATGTTAGAATTCGTAGGCTAAAAAATATTCTGATGAGGTAAACAGTCAAACGCCTCAGAATATTATGCGACATAGCAGACGCAGGCCTCCAACAACCTTTCCATGTTTTTCACGAGATAGGGTGTGTGGTTAAGAAGCTTAAAATGCGTTTAGCTTGAGGCCATGTTGTAACTCTCTATTGACGCTCTAGAATCTGAATCATCTTTGTGTTCAAGTGCGAAGAGTTGATGTAAGCTACTTGTGTTCAATTTGTCTGCGTGATTTGCCATTTCCACATCATTCTCTTCGTAAGCGTTTTTTACCAGCTCCATGTTAAAGTAGGTCGACAGTTACTGCGGGTCTCGTCTCTCTTCTAAAATCAGCCCAGGCTTTTTTTTTGCACCTGGCACACCAGCTTTGAATTCTGTTCTTCAACGGACTCTTGACTCATATGTGGGTGCAAGTGTCGACGAGGAGCATTTCCAATGTCGAAACCACTGTGTTGTTGTGAGATAGCGGGGGCATGGATAACGAAGCCTAGACGAACCGCTTGGCTCATCCAGTGCAAGGAGGACTTGAAAGCGGGCATAACATGACTCGTAAGTGATGTCCATGGTACTGTAGCAGCGACGAATAGAGTTAATCGGTGGCCTTTGACTGCTTACACTCCGCCTCGTCTGTCTTTTGCGAGAGGTGAAGGTCACAGCTGCAGCCCAAGAGTTTCAGGGAAAGATTTTGTTATTCATGATCGTCAGTCGTCAGTACTGCAGCCTCTGCGTGCTTATGCACAATGACTTGTACACATTTCGAAAGAAGAAGAAGTAGTAGTAGTAGTAGAATCAGTAATAGTCATAGTGCAACGTATATGTAGAGAAGCAATGGCATCAATTTCCTGTTGTACACACAAGGTCTTTAATCTGTATGTAGCTTTTCCAGCAATGAACGAGGCAGAAGACCCACAGAGCTGCTAAACCCTAAGGTTGGATTATATCAGAGGAGGTACTCGAGTTGATTCTGGCTGTGGATGAGCATTTGTTGCCAACTCTGACATTTGAATGTGACGCGTGAGCTGTGGGATCGTCGAGGTTTGGAAGGAGAATGAATTGTGAGTGTTTGGGTTCTTGAAAATTGGGTAGCGATTGGGTTTGTGACTTTTAATAGGGTTTCAAATGGCGACATTGGCAACGGGTGTGAGCTCCAAGCAAACTCTCGTGCAGTCACAATTGAGTGTCTTCGGCAGTCGTTCATCACAAAACAGTAAATCGGATGTGCGGCGATGGTCACACAGACCCGCTCTTTCGAGCTGCTTCTCTGGGCCTCGTTGTGTGGGGTTATGGCGACAACACATTGAGCAGTGTGCACCACTTCGTTCGGAATCCTCAAAATTGAACAAGGATTGCATCAGATGCAACGCTGAAATTGGCTTCACTCAATATGGCCAGCCACACACATCTGTGCAGAATGCACTTGCTAGCAGAAGCAATTTGTGTGTGGAGTTTTTCTACCCATCTTGCTCTTCGAAGACGGCAAAGCAGTCGACGAGAGTCTATTGTTGGTCGAGTCAAGGTAGGCAGGCACATGAGAAGAACAATGTATACTCTGGGAACGATGGATACCCTGCAGTGGTCAATGTACCGTATGTAAATTGGTTTCGAGAAGCCTGGCCTTACATTCAGGGGCATCGCGGGAGCACTTTCGTGATTGTCATACCCGGCGAAGTTGTTGAAAATAGAAATGCTCTTGAGAGTATCCTTCAGGTGCGTTGTGTACAGCAGCTTGGGCTCTATAGTTGGTGAGATTGTCGTTTGTCATCAAATTTTCAAGTGTTGAATTTGTTGACGGGGACATTGTTTCTCTATTTCTGGGTTTAACATGCATCTGTATCGCTTTGCAGGACATATCTCTTCTTCATGGACTTGGCATCAAGTTGGCCATTGTGCCAGGCTCACACATCCAAATTGACAAGCTCTTGAAAGAAAGAGGTAAATATTCTCTTCCTGCTCTACTGTAAGTTTTAAAGTCGCGCTTTTCCCGATTTTTATTGAGTCATTTATGGACATTGTAAATTAATATGAATCTAACACTGAACTAGGATGTTTGAAGCACATCTGTTTACGAATAATCAAATTTAGCAATATAAAAAGTACTTTCTGCACTTGTAGCACTCGAGTACACTCACTTTAGTCTTGTTACTTTTTTGAAATCTTCACGTATTCAGCACAGCTGCGCAGTTGCATTGTTATAGTTGGATTTTGGCTGATTGATGGAGATTCTCTTTTCTATCAAATCAGGGCTTGCGCCAGAGTACGTGGGGGCTTATCGAATTACCGACGACCAAGCCTTGCAGGCTTCAATGGAAGCTGCTGGCAAGATTCGTTGTAACATCGAAGCGAAGCTTTCGAGGGGACCTTCTATTCCAATTCTCCGACGTCACGGTTCCAGCGACAGACGGCATGAAGTGGGTGTGAGCATCTCAAGCGGCAATTTCGTTACTGCCAAGGTAATCAACCTTATGCCATGTTTCATTGCAGTATAATTAGAATGCCACCTTCTTTGTTAAAATGTGGGAGGAGGAATATGTATCGTGTCTACTTATCTTTTTTCCCTTTTTTTTTTTCCTTTTTTTTTTTTTCCTTTTTTCTTTGTATAGTTTAGGTAGTATCACTAAATCTGAACCAGGCTTCTTGAGATCCCGAGGAAAGTAAATCCTCAAATATTAGGTCTTCCGGGGTCATTTAGAAGTAGATTGCTAGTGGAAAGACGCACTCGTATGTGTAGAGACATTCTCTAAAGTTTCGGTTTTTACTTAAACGTAGTGATGTGTTTATGGTTTTACAGCCAAGAGGCGTGGTGAATGGCATTGATTTCTTATCCACCGGAGAAGTGAAGAAGATCAATGTTGCCCGAATCAAAGAACGGTTAGACAGTAACTGCATTGTAATTCTCAGCAACTTGGGATACTCGGCCTCTGGCGAGGTCCTCAACTGTAAGTAAGTGCCATCAATACAGTCTTTCCATGTTAACGCCACAAGTTGCTATCGGGCTTTCGATGTTATGTTACTGGATATACTACAGGAATATGCCGTTTTGCCCTTGCAGATGGTACGAAGCAAACTGTAAAGCATCGACTTGGAACTTGAATCTTAGTATGTCTGATTTCTCAACGCTTTCTCTTGCAGCACTTATGAGGTGGCAACAGCTTGTGCAATAGCCCTTCAAGCCGACAAACTTCTCTGCTTATTGGATGGCCCTGTATGCGATGAAAATGGGCGTTTAATAAGGTTTATGACCTTAGAAGAAGCAGATAAACTTATACGCAAGCGTGCAAGGAAGAGCTATACTGCTGCTGACTACGTGAAAGCTGTCGCTGGACCAGGGTACGTAAAAAGCTTGGGTCTTGAGACGAAGGGCAATGGTGCTTTACTGGAGGATGCCGATACTAGTAACTTTGAGTTGACGAATGAGGCCAATGGTACAAATTTGACTGGAGATGATCAGATTGATTCTTATGTCAGCGATGGTATATACAAGCTGGATAGCTCATATATGGCCCAGACACAGGGGTATAGTACGACCCGACAGGGTTTTGCTATTGGAGGACATGAGCGGATGGTTGGAACGCATGCATACTTATCTGAGCTTACCGCGGCTGTCTTCGTTTGTCGAGTAAGCACTGATTTGTATTTCATTCATGGTAATCAATGGTTTCAGAGCTTTTAGTGCTTGATTTATGCACTGCTTCCGAATGAGGACTATCAGTTTTAGAAGCTTTCTTCTTTCCTTGTTTTTTGTACATACTTGGTTCTTCAACAAAGTGATCAATTTCTCATGGAATTAATGGTCAGTACGAAATAACTGTTTGAATTTTGTCTAACGTGATGGTGTGTTTTTGAAGGGCGGTGTGGGTCGTGTACACTTATTGAACAGTAACATTCAGGGAGCGTTGCTGCTGGAGCTCTACACTCGTGATGGTGTTGGAACAATGATCGCAAGGTGCATTGCAGAGTTTTGCACTGGTTGATTCATCTTTCAAATGCAATATCTAATATTGACTGATATTTGGTGATATGATCCATTTTTGGATTTTGTCTTTTCTTCTCATCCGTAAGAGTTCCTCTGTCCATCGTTTGGCCCCTGTAACTCCTCGGTTTATCGTGATGATTACAACAGCGATATGTATGAAGGCACGCGTCCAGCTAACACAAACGATGTGGTTAGTATAGAGCAGCTGCTTCGCCCTCTGGAAGAAAATGGGGTATTGGTCCATCGTTCTCGTGAGCAGGTGAGCTTTATAATCACATCACACTTCGGTGAGAACAGTAGCCTGATGACTGTGGCTTTATTTTACGTGTTTTCTTTGTTAATATATGTATGGAAGCAGGCATACAGCCTGGTTTCCACGTTCAATTACCTATATCTGATGCATAGGAGAGATTTGAACATTTGCACAGAGGTCTTGAAGACGTTTCAGCGCTTCAATTGAAGTCCTAGAGAAAATTTCGTGTTTAGTGTTGCTTTCCTTTCAATGATATAGTAGACTGAACTTTGCTTATTTATTAGTGAAATTTACTTCAACCAATGTTTACATTCTCTGGCTGAATGATTATTGCAGCTGCTGCAAGAGTTGGATTCGTTTACTGTGGTGGAGAGGGATGGCTCCGTGATAGCATGTGCTGCACTTTTGCCTTATTCGAAGGAAAAAAGTGGAGAAATTGCTGCATTTGCTGTGGCACCAGAATGTCGTGGCCATGGCCGTGGAGACACCTTGCTCGGTAACTGCTTTTACCTGCTTTTTAAGTGAGCATATGGATCATCAATTTGTGATCGACACTTCTCAATTATGGAGGTTTGAAAGGTCTGTAGTGAGTTGCAATAACAAGCTTCAGTAGGCCTTAAGTTAGTTCTTAAATGTGGTTTCCTCCAAGTGCAGAGAGTGTTCATTCTATGTGCCTTATTGTCTCAGGTTTAGAGCACAACTTGCAACTAGAAAACTAGTTCATCCACGAGTTCAGGGACACGAATCAATTTGCGAAACTGAAAGGTCTACATGTCTAGTGTAACCTCATCGAATGTCATGAAAGGTGATATTGATGACATGCATCTTGTCTGCGCAGATTATCTTGAGAGAAAAGCAGTGAAGCTGGGCTTGGAGAAACTTTTTCTTCTTACAACCCGCACTGCTGACTGGTCAGCTGTTCATCTATTCTGTTCTTTTGCTCCCCTTCATCACAAATTAGGAATTCTTTCGTGTCCAGGACTTCTGTATGATATGTTGAGATTGTTTGCTCCAGGTTTGTACAACGGGGATTTGCGAAATGTGAGCTCGATGCACTTCCACAAGAGAGGCAGGCCCGAGTCAATTTTTCACGGGGCTCTAAATATTATCTGAAACATCTACAGCTCGATCTTCTCGAGGCAAGTCTATCTAAGATCCCCACTGCGGACCCCTCAAATCAGCAGTAGTCTTGATTCAGCATTTTCCCACTAATTTTTACGAGTAAGCTGTGAAGAAGCGGACCGCTTTCTGTATGTCGTGTTTCAACTTCGTTGTGATCTTATCTGTAAAAACTCCATTAGTCATCTTTTCCCTAGAGTCAGATTCTGAACGGCACGATACTAAAATTCAAATCGGTTGGTTATTCAAATTGGGCTGCACCTCTCTGGGGATCTAGAATTTAATCGACTAAATATATTCATGAGTACAGGATTAGGAAGGAGGCTGTGCAGGGGTTGTTCGTTGCAGTCACCTTAGGGAATAAGGTATCGACATTTCGAAGACGGAACACAATTGTGACCTCCAGCAAATTTCTGCATCTCGCTCATTTAAAGTTTGTAGACATGAGGCTCTTCGCACCCAGTCCCCATTACCCATAGGACGGGTGCAAAGTATAGTGTGTTCAAGAATGTTGCTGAGAAATGCAGGATGAAATGGACGACCACCCTTCCATTGATTCAAGCATATCTATATCCCACTTAATGACATATCTTGAAAGTAATAGTCTTCGTTACACACAATGCTTGAGTGCAGAAGTGCATCGTCACTGCTGGGATGCGAGTGTGGTGGATTGAACTTGAGCCTCTATGTCTGTGCTTGCGATGCCGACCAACTTGTGAATTGCTCCATAAGCCTTCCAAGTCTGTTTTTTGTCACTCGATATTGCCGCAGAAGCAAAGACTACATTTTAGCTGAGCTAGCTTTTCCTGCTAGACCTATTAGCTGGTGGAATTACAGGAATGCAATAAAACAGCTCCCGAACCAGTGAGTTGAAATCAGATTCTCTTTAAAGATTATAATGCCAGATTGTGCGCATTTTCTCTAGGGGATCCTTCAACCGTAAAAATGTGCTACGCAAAAGATTAGTGCAATTTTAGTCAGTACATCTATGAATAGGAATGTGAAGAAAACACTGTGACTTGGCTTCTGGGGGGAGAGATATGAGATTAGAAACTTGAAGAAAGGGAAAATTACCAGAACTTTATTTCTAGTTTGAAAATTAACAGTCGGAACTTTAACTAGACAAGGCCCTTTTCAATTTCACTTGCATTAAAACTGAATCATTTCATGGTTGGAGATTGACGAGAATATAATTAGACACAGATAATTGTAATCTAAATTCACAATGCTAAACAATCACAGCTGACTGCGAGGTCCGAAAATTCCAAGGGTTTCAGAGAACAAAGGCTTTCCGACAGCAGGACCAAGACTGGTACAGTGAAGAGGAGCCGATGTATGCCACTACCATTGACATAGTATCCAATGTGAACAATTTCGTTACTTCATACAACCCATCTTCACAGAGATCGCCAACAGCTGAAGCCTGTACATTTGAGAGAACTTTCAGCGACTGAATAACAACAGACGCAAAGATCGTTTTGAGTTTGAGGTACATTGTTCTCTCGCCTAAGTCAATTTCCCATGTCCCGTGAATACGTGAATCAAAGCCACTCTCGCTGCCTCACTTTCTCTCTATACAACAGTGTTTGAATAAACTAGTATGGACACCAGTCAGTGAGATGTTCGACTCTTGAAGAGTCAAAAGTCGACTTGCTCTCACGACCGGGTATCTGTGATCTGCTATCGACCAATAATATATAGTTGTGGCAACTTTTTCTCTACTACCTGAATCCTTTCGTCATGTGCAAAAAGAGACGATTTACTGGTGAAGCTAGCGATGCTCAACCTCCAGTCTTATCCTTCCAAGACAATTTGCAGGATCGTATTCCCATCTCGACAATCAAAAGTTAAGAGAATCTGCAATTAAGTTGTTTTGTAGTTTGAGCGTGGCATGTTCAATTTCCAATCTTTGACAAGTAAATTAAAGCCCAGATTGCTAACATTCCTTCTCAACGATATTTCTCGAACAAATTCAAGAATTTCCGCACGTTTGACAACAACGGCTAGCAGGGACATCAAATGACACGGGAGCAAAGTAGGGCTTGTGCAACTCATCATACTTCTCATCTATGCACTGCCAGCATAGTGAAACCTGTTGAGGTTGCTGGTGGATATAGATCCACGTTCATTTAGGATGCAAACACCAACAGAACAGCATGTGGCAATTTCTCTCTCGTGAAAGAGAGCTGCATGACATGTCTGATCTACTGCTAATGATTCTCAAGCTACTTGAGATGTAGCAGAAGAATACCAAGCAGTGGATACTTAGAGTTGCATCCACAAATAAATTATTCTACCATGAAACCGAAGGAAACACTAGAAGGAAAAAGTATCGAGAAGCTCTAACTCATTTGATCGTGCTTCGCTGCTTATTAAAGCAACGTCAACAAAAGACTGTAAAGGGCGCATCACGTACCGATGCCATCTTTAAACAGTTCTATCGCTCTCTTTCCCTGTCCGCTGGGGTTCCTACTATTAAGAACCTGCAAGCCGAAACAGAAGGTGAGTAATGCCATCAAAACTGCAACCCAGCAATCACACTCCTCACTAGCCAACAGTACCGAATCAACCGTGAAACAAATGCAGCAACCTGAAACCCTCATAACTAAATTTATTCATACCTATAGTCTCAATATGATTGACAGCATCTTTTTCCTCTCTCTCACAGTCATCATCTAGATCACTACATGATTTATATAATGCGACAATGTGCGGCATCAAATGTCGGGATCAGCTCATAGATGCACGATCTACCGAAGAATCACCGCCTACTACTCAATGTGATCTTGTTCTCCCCTTACAGTTTCAAGTCTCAGGAGGCTTGTGATCGTCGCACATAGGTTTTCACTCAAAGCACCTCCAAGAGGTCAAAACCTTACTACGCTATACCTCGACCTCCGAAGCAACTTCGACACATCAGTCTTTCTCGGGTACCCTTCACCTTCACAATTAGAGACGTGAGGGTAATTAGCAGAAAGCCAAATTGAGTAAAGCGAGAAACAAAGACAGTGACGCCAAAGCATTTGTTACCTCAAGTAGGTGCTCTGATAGATCTTTCAGCGCAGAGTTTTTTCCACACAGTTGTGGGCATTGGTGCCATGGTCGCTCCGCACAATCAGATGAAGAAGACCACGCAGAGTCGCTATCAGCACGAGCTCGGAGAGCTTCGAAACCCTAATGCCAGCTGCGGGAGATGGCTCACGAGACCCATTGGCCTTCGCAACTGGCACTTCGAAGTTGTAGGAAGCGGGAGGAGTTCTCTACGAAGGGAACACAATGGAACAATAGATGAATGATCCTTTCTTATGTATTCACAAATCTATCCATAAATCTGTGTGAGGATTTCTGACATGGTATTCTGTGTTTTTTCATGTTGTGGTACAATTGATATACCTCAATTAGAACTTACAATATTGAGGTACATTAGTTTTGCATTTGAAACAACAAATGTACATAATTTATGTTGATGACAAGTCGATGTTTTTAAATTTGGATTGGATCTGAATGTGTGATCTAAAACTGGGTTTTTTGTAATCTTGTGGCAGGTAGTACCATGTCTTTATCAAGGTAACTAGTTTTTCGGATGACACTCAGTTGGTTTAGATACCGTTAAGCTTTAACTCCTTTTCCAATTGATTTTCACTCTCGACCACTGTGTGTAACTGTATCTTAGTACTTATTTATTTCCTCGTGTATTATTCATCATGGAAGAACGATGGCAGGATACGATCCGATATGGAATGATCCACAACTTCAAAAACGACAAATCAGCTTCGTGAAACTTGAAGTTTCGTCGTGCGGGTTGTGATATTAGTTTCTTGTTCTAAAATACTAACTAGATGAGACTTGACATGTGCGCTTGATGCGTTATTTCAATCCTATCCCTACTTTATGATGTCAGGAGCCTAACAATCCATCCAGAACCCAATTTTTGAAACAATTCAAGTCCGAAACAGAAAGGTTTAGTTAAATGCAGATCTCATTTGAGTGCTTACTTGTAAGCACTCATCTGGCCAAATCACAATCTCACTTTTTTTCATTTTACATGTACGTGTGCGTTTGCGTGTGCGTGGAGTTCACTCACTATATCTCTGCAATACACATAATAAAATTCATCATGTTCTGTTGAATGGTTCTTAAGAAATGTTAACCACTAGTGATTAAAATGTTTAAAAATCAGTCAACTGGCAAAGATGATATACTTACTAGATAATACAACCATGCAAAACTGCATTCCAAGGCTAGATTACGTTGTCAAACAATAACGTGCGACATCCGAAACCTGGTGACACTGAAAGCAGAAGATACTCTCATAACTACCAAATCAATAACTGCGACCCCACAAAGCCCATTTCTTCGCAGGTTTGCCTGATACGAAACACTTGGTTCCTGAAAAGGTGACCAGGCACAAAGAAGTCAGTTATTGCCAGATTCAAGTTGCAACAGAGCTTATCCTTCATACAAGAGATCCACCAAAAGCTTCCAGATGACAAAAAAATGTTACCTTCAGGAAGTGTGTTCGACACCATTGGAAGGGTATCCTGCTCGAATGGCATGCATAGGGTTTTAGCAGCACCAGCTTCACCCTTTGTGCGAGCCTTGACACTTTCCTCCACCTCCTGCAAATTCTCAAACAGGTCACTAAACCGACCAAGGGCTTACGAACAGCCTAAACCAGAGAAAGCTGAGTTACCCTATTGACACTTTCATTTCTTCTGATTCGCGGGATTGCTGACTTTGAGAGTGAAGCAACGCAGTTCTCGTCATTTTCTTCATTTAAGGTACTTGCAAGAGGAAGTAACCCAATTATAAGCCAACGCGATCCATTTTTATAAGTCCTTGTGGAGAACGGAAAGTAGGGAGATAATTTACCACTTCATCACACCAGGGAGCGAGGACCATCTTTTTATTGTTCAAAGCTGCTATGAAATCATCCCAGTTGTCAGCAACTGTAATGCACGAAGTCCTCTCTTCCCGAGCTTTTTCCAGAAGCGCTTTCTGCATTGTTTCCAAGATCTCGCCGATCTTCTCTACAAGGTTGGCCATGGGAATATCCTGAGATCGCCCCTCAGTTTTATCTTCCAAGTCTCGACGAACGACTCGAACCTGTAATTTCAGACAATAAATTTAATCTCAACAGTAAAAGCAGCACCCAAACCACTTCACAACAGAATTATATGTAGTAGTAATCAATCAGTGATGGTCGCAACGAAATCCTCATAGTTAATGCTATACCTGCTTATTTTCAATGTCCCTGGGACCAATTTCAATTCTCAAGGGTACACCTTTTAGCTCCCAATGAGAGTACTTCCATCCAGGAGAGTAATTATCTCTCAAGTCATCCTTCACTCTAAAGCCTGCTTCCTGCAACTGTCGGGTAACTTTCAAACATTCTTCGGAGGGGTCAATTCCCTTGAAGGGTACAGGAATCACAACAACCTGGATAGGTGCTACTCTTGGAGGAAGAACCAGCCCTTTATTGTCACCATGAATCATCACCATCACTCCGATCTGCAATCAGAAAAAATCCAGTTAATCGTATAAGAAGCGTTACAAAGCAGAAGTTAATTCAAATGGTTTCTCATGTTATCAACCCAGAAGTCGATTTCAAACTAGGAGCATTTCGACTGCGTGCTCTAAATACATGAGAACGAAAAGCTTACCGTTCTGGTGGTAAGACCCCAAGAATTTTGCCACACATTTTTCCGTTCCCTGTTCTCGTCTTCAAATAAGATGTCGAACATCTTGGAGAAATTCTGCCCCAAACAATGCGATGTTGCACCTTGTACTCCGCGCCCCGTGGAAGGGATAAAAGCCTGGGCAAAGGAATGGGAAAATTATTCACTTAAACTAACACACGCTATCTTTGAAAACATCAAACAACGTCTATTTCTGCTTGTATGTGAAGGCAACGACTTGTTCCAAGTGATACTGGTGCAGGTTTGCAAACCAGAAGCTTGAGGAGCGTGGTCAGTAATGCAATAAAGATGCTAGTGGATGAACCAAATCGAATCACTATACATCATAAAGATGGAAGGAGTACCTCTACAGTAGTAGTATACAGACCACCAGCAAACTTCTCGACCTCACTTTTAACACCCTTGATGACAGGAACGGCTAGGAGCTCCTCATATACCCTGCGGTAGAGCTCCAAAATTTGATGTACCTGACAACTCACAAATTCGAATCTATATCAGTGTTGTTAGCTAGGTATATTTCTAAATGAGTGAAGAGAAAATATTTGTAGTCCAGCAGAGAAAAGCCTAATCTCATCAGAAATCTGGATTAGCGATGTTAAGACTACAATAAATTCAATGCTAACCTCGACATCTGCTTCCTCTTTTGTAGCAAATGCAGTATGACCTTCTTGCCATAAAAATTCACGACTCCTGCAAAGTGAAGCGAAACACTCGAATCAATTTTTTTTTAAGTAAATACCAACTCTGCAAGGATGTAACAATCAACACCCAGATAAAAATCAACAAAACATTTTTCAACCGCCTTTATTCCGGAAGTCACCACTCAACCAAGACCTTCACTTGCTATACTCGAACACTGTATACCAGGTAAGATATTACTGGAACTTGAATTGTATCATAGAGGATACTTTAAACAATTTAATGACTTAATCATTGCAACTTCAGTACAAAACCCGAGGAAACTGCAAAAGTCGATTTCCGGGTTTGTTAAGTCTCACCTGATAAAAGGGGTGGGGTGCTTAAACTCCCACCGCACCACGTTACACCACTGGTTGATTCTAAGAGGAAGATCACGATGACCACGAATCCATTTAGCGAAAATTGGGTACATCACCGTTTCACTCGTAGGCCGAATAGCAATAGGCTCTTCAAGCTCTGAATCCCCAGATCTCGTTACCCAAGCAACCTCAGGGGCAAAGCCTTCAACATGATCTTTCTCTTTTGTCAAGGCCTTCTCTGAAACAAAAAGAGGGAAGTAGGTGTTCTCGATGCCCATTTTCTTAATTTCCTTGTCAAAAAAGTCCTGCATTTACACGCACGGACACATGAAAATCTGTCGTAGTCCGCATCCCACAATCAGACAACATAGCGTTGACGCACACAGAAGGCTGAGCTTTAATTTTCTTTATAAGCTGTTAAATAGACAATGTTCCAATAAATGGAGGCGAAGGCTTCATCTGAGTATACCTTAATAGATTCCCAGATTGAGTAAGACCATGGACGAAGGATGTAGCAACCTGAGACGTCGTAGTATTCAATCATTTCTCCTCGCACAACGACCTGAATTACGCAGACATGAATTTACCGACTCCAACAAAGGTGATAAAAACTTACTAGTGAAATTGAATTCGATCACACCTTTCTGATCTCTTTCCTTCCTCATCTCACTAGAACGAACTAGGCCAAGAATCGACAATAATAATAAACAGAAAAATACAAATTGGGTAGGGAATACACAAAATATTACTGGGTGATTGGATAAGATTTCTATTGTTGTACCCTAATGAACGTTGATCCCTATAGTGATGAAAATGAAAGAGACGGCCGCACTGATGCACACAACGCTACTCTACGTACAAGAAATTCGTAAAGACGACTCCTTGAGTCTTCAAATATTTTCAGAGGCTAACTTACATCTGAATACCACTCTCCGAAGTTTTCATCCTTCTTAAAAGCAAGACCAAGTCCCGATTCCTTCTTCACCTCCTTCTTGGCTGCCCAAATAAACACAAAGGAATGAGAACATTTGCTTATGCTACGATGGTTCCATGAATGCTAATGATTACCGAGATCTGAGCAAGGAGTTGCAACTGAGTACACAACCACAGCCGTATTCTGTCCGTGCGAATCGATTTCCGACTACATAAGCACCAATCAAGACTCTCGATTTGGACCAGTTCATGAAACATAAACACTCGAAAAATCCCTTAAGTACGATGAAGTCTCCAAAAGAAGTCACTCAAAAACAGAAGTCCATTACTGCACTGCGAGCAGCTTCCTAACCTCCTCCTTGTGCGCCTCCGTGCACCACTGGCTTCTTGTCTTTCACAACCTTCTCTTTAGGAGCCTTCTTTGGCTTCTCTTTGGGTTTCGCTTCCGGAGCTTCGGCGCCAGTAACGCTCACCTTCTCAGCAACAATCTCATCAGTGACACTCATGCGCTCAACCCCTTGTTCAGCCATTTTCAAATCCTCCATGCCCACCAACAACGCTTAAACTCTAAAACCCCACTCAGGCTAACGCATTAACAAATGCAAGCCTGGTGAGAGAGATAGCAAGTGACCCCGGGAGCCCGAAACCCAGAGACTTTTTAGGGGTTGGACTCTGTTTCTCCACACCGTTGCCCTAAAATGAGAATTAGGGTTTCTGTGTCATTTGGATATAATGGACACAAGAAACTAACACACAATTAACATTCCAAGTCTTAACGAGGGCTCTAGTGTACGCGCAAGTATTGTTGCATTTTTATTGAAATTTTGCTTTTGCAATCCATGGAAGAATGAGTATACGAATACATAAATAAAATTGCATAGTACCCAATAATTCCTATGGCGCGTACGAGACACAAAATATGGGGCTTTTCGTCGGACGTATTCCTTAGCTCCTCGTCGAAATGAGGACGAAAGAGAACGATAAATACGCTCTTTGGTGGTGGCTCCATGGCCATAGGGGGGATGGGGGTGGGGAGCGTGGCGTTTCCAATCACCGTGCAGCCATGAGAAGGAATATTCTAAAAGATTCGCTACCTTTCAAAAGGTTTCACGCCTCGTTTGGGACGCCAGGATATGGTCTCGTTCGAGCTGGAAAGTGTTTCCCACTCTACAATTCACGCAGAAGTGAAGCGGGGAATGCAATCCCTTCTTCCTTTGTCGAGGTTAATGCAGTTTCGTTGCCCTACCACGCCATATCTCGTGACCTCTTCTCGCACCCGGTTCGCAATCTCTTCATATATCCCCTCTGTCTCGCTCTCTCTCTCACGCTGTGTTTTGGGTTCTTGATTGCGGTTTCCGTTTCAGTCTGCAATTTGTTTGTAGCAGTGGTAGGGGGTCCTTCAATTCCTTAGTGTGTTTTTTTGAGAATTGGGTCTCTATTTTTGTTGCAGTGTCACCTGTTCTGCGTCCACCCATTTCCCTGTGTTTGCGACAGCTCACGACAGGGTTGGATTGCAGTCAGACTTAGCTCAGTGAGCAAACGTTTTGCCTTTGTCATTCTTCTCATTAGGGCATTACATACTGTCTCATCAAGGTTTGATCCTCACGGGAAGTTATTGGCTTCTCTCTCTCACCATCTTAGGATCGGTGGCGTGCAGAGGACAGGCCACTGAAGCTTCGACGCACATCCGGTGCAATGAATTCGGCTCATTTGAGTGCTGGGTAGTATCTAAAGGTGGGAGTTTTGGTGTCTGAAGTTTCATTTCTTGACGAAGTGGAATGTTGGAGTTCAAGTTCGAGGAAGGTTTAGGCGCTGTGGAAACAATTCTGGGTACTCGATCAAGGTGAATGAAGGACTTGTTGGTGGTTCTGGAGCTGCGTAGTTGATTGTAATTTTTCAACTATTTATTTTAAGCCGAGGGGGGTTATATTTGTCCTCTAAATCTTCGATGCACTTACAGGCCGCCGTCACGACCAACGGAGTATGAAGTATGCTGGAATTGGAGTACTTTACTGAATTTGATGCTTGAGTCCTGGAAATCGCCATATGATTTCTTTTCTCGTTCGATGGTGCTTATAGCAGACACGCTATAGTCCAGCTTGTCTTTTCCTTACGTTGTTTACAAGATGGCCGCTTTGGTGGGGGGCTTGGCTTTGGCTTTGAAGCACGGAAAGCCACAAGAGAAGAGTTTTTGTCAAAATTGTTCGATCAAATGTATAAATCAAGTCCACGCGCAGCTCATCCCGTGCGCGAAGATGATGGGATCTGAAGTGTGCGGTGTTTTTGGGCAAGCGCTAAGGTTCAGAGTGAATTCCAACAAGATTCGTCTGCGCTCCCCTTCTAGAAAATCGGCCACTGTATGTAGTCTATTTGCTGGAATGGGAAATCCCAAGTTCAGTTGCTTGGGAGAATTCAAGGGTTTCATGGAAGAATTACGATTTCAAGTTATGAGGTTGCTTATGAAGAAGCAAACGAAGGAACAGTTTGCTAGACGCTCACCTACTGCGGAGGAATATATGAAGTTTCTAGTGGACAGCAAGAAGGTCTACGAAACCGTGGAGGCGATTGTCATGAATTCCTTGCATCCTTCGTGTGAGCCAAGTTTCTCACGTCTCAATGATGTTGCGCAATGTTCAAAACAACTCAGGTTTTGCCCAAAAAGAAATGTATACACAAAAGGGAATGTAACTTTGGGCTAGGTCTTCTAAGTACTTGGTCTGGGTTTACTAGTAATCATTTAAGCGGATAGTTCTCTGAGAATATCAGGCATGGTTCATTTTCAGTAGGCCTTGTACAATTATTAGGGGTTTTACGTTATTTGCTGATGTGTACAACTAAAATAATGTGGCATGTGGAGCAATCTCATACCCCTGCTCAATTTAGTCTTCCTAAGGGACATTCCCTTGCTTTCAGCCACTTAGTGGTGCAACTACTTTGCAAGAACTTGCGTTTTGTCTCTTTGTCTTTTTGTTGGCAACCATTACAATGAAGATGATTATTGTTCCTAAGCTTCTTCTGATTAGCAATTTTGACGCATTGTGCAGATGAAATCTTCAGAAAGACAGGATTAGTGAAAGTAAGAAGGTTGACTAAGGAATTAGCTTGGTTCTCAAGCCAGGGTTACGCTATCCCCGAAGCTGGCCCAGCTGGAATTGTGGATGCGAATCACTTGATGGACCTGTCTCAGACTAATGCACCTGCGTTCATTAGCCATCTTCACAATGTCTGCCATGCCCTATCAGCTGGAGATCAATTTCTTGTACAAAAGGTGTGTGCATCCAAGTGCAGTTAAGGCGGTTTTTCGAAGAGTCCTATCTGCCCAGATTGCAGACTACTCTATTCTAGTTATTATTTTCAATAACTTCGCCTACATAATTGAAAAATCATATTGAGATATAATAAATTTTCAGCAGCTAGCGGCGCTTTTGCAATGTTTGAAAAACATTTTACCTTCTGTTTTGGCAGTGTAGCAGTTGTCTCATTTCAGCAGATGACAGGGCTTTGCAGGAGTAAGTGAGGGTCTAGCAAACGGGAACTTGACGCCTTTACAGAGCAAAGTAAAAGAGACTTCCTTGGATTGGAACGTGGTTGTAAGAATAGCTGGAAGAATGCTGTTAATTTGGACTGCGTCCGTGTGCGTGGCCATGTGGGCAGCCGGTACGTTGTAACATCTTTTTCCACCTTCACAACGCCTTGTCATAGAACAGGAAGGGTTGGATCCCTTGGAAAGAAACACAGGAAAAAAGCCGGATTTTATCGTGTATCATACCCGAAATCCTTAAGAACGCTTCTTTCCCTTATGCCGGATTACCGTGTTTGAAGCCATTGTTGGCTAATATCAGACAAGGTAAGCGACTCAATTGATGCCATTGTGGGTACCTCTGCCAGGAAGTGGGCTAGCCTATGCAAGTGGAGGTAGCTCAGGGTCGCTGGCTCCACCTCTAGTAAGCAATATGAAAATGAAATCATCTTTAGTTGAGATGTTGAAAGCTATGTGGCCCAAGATGCAACAGGTCTTCGAGGTGCTGAGAGATCAAGGACTTTTTCTTTCTCTATTACTGGCTCTATCTGCTTTTTTTTCTATGGCAGAGACTTCTATTACGACACTCTGGCCATGGAAGGTATGCAGTCCTTACTTGAAATGTCACATCATTCCTCACCAAATTTACAGATATAAATTTCTGCGGCCTAACAAACAGTAGTCAAGTTCTCACAATTACGAGTTTTTTATTCGATCGTGGTCTCTGTGGTAAGCCACGCCTCTAGTTGTGACTATTTAATTGTTGTGGTCGATTGTATCAGGTTCGTGAACTTGCAGAAAAGGAAGATGAAGGTGGAGTCTTCCAAGTTCTACAGCAAGATGTCACTCGCTTCTTGACTACCATCCTGATCGGGACAACGTACTGGCTCATTCATTTCTTACAGCTTTATGTTCTTAAAATTTATTATCATGGCTGAATCGGGCAGACAGAGTCTGAGTTTAGAGTCACGTTTGCACGAACAATGCATTTGTTTCACTGAAATTCCTACCAATATTACGCTGCGTTTGCAATGCTTTGTGGATCAGTCAACTGCCAAGTTGGTTCTTACGAGGATCAAGGTTCGGACCTGCAGCATAAAAGCTAGCTCTGTTCATACCATGAATTATATCGTCACTCACGTGAATTCTTTTTGTTTTTTTGTCTTTATAAACAGGGTGGTTAACATTGCAGCAACAGCAATGGTTACTGAAGCAGCAACAGCCTTATTTGGAGAAGCTGGCGTCACAGCTGCTACAGGTGTTATGACGGTGGGTGATTTTAGAAACCTTGAATGTACTTCGTTCAAGTGTACAAGTCAGATCTTTGGAGAAATTTTGGTGCCTGATTAAGTCATTCTGGGTTTGTACGATGGTCAGTCATGAGCGATTCTTACTGGTTGTGCAGGTTGTTCTTCTTTTAGTTACAGAGATTGCTCCCAAGAGCATTGCCGTGCACAACGCTACAGAAGTTGCGCGAGTAGTGGTAAGTGGTGGTAGAGTTGCTGCAGTCAATATGATTTTCATTTAGTACGTGGTCTATTCTATCGTAAGCATTCATAAGCTTCACTAGCTATGTGTGAAAGTCCTTGCAGAATTTGAGTCGTGAGATATAACTTTACATGGTGCAGGTGAGGCCTGTGGCTTGGCTATCTGTAATTTTGTACCCGGTAGGACGCCTGGTGACTGCAATGTCTACAAGTTTGTTGAAACTTCTTGGGTTGAAAAGCAGTGGGTAAGTTTGACATCTCTTGGTACCATATGTGGATCGATCTTTCCTTAAAGGATATTACATTGTGTGAACAAATTGCTGGCTCTTGAGAAAATTTCGTCATAGTTGGATCAACTCTTTGTCGTCTTCGTCTTCTTTATTCTTCTACAAAGTCTTGTAGAATTGCTTCTCTTTCTCAACTCGGTGTTACTTGTAGTTGATTTACAGGAAGGAGTGTCTTGGTTGCCTTCCTTATTTGCTGATTGTTAATCCATGAGAAGCTGGTAGAGAAATCAACATATATCTATGGACGGCTAATTCAATTCCTTTGATTTTACAGGGAGCCTTTTGTGAGTGAAGATGAGCTTAAGCTTATGTTGCGAGGTGCTGAACTTAGTGGAGCTATAGAGGAGGAGGAGCAGGTATGATCACAATTTCAAGTTGATGTCTCTACAGTTTTTAAATTTGAACTCTGCAGAAGGATCTTTCTGCAAAAAGAGACTTACAATTTCCAGCTTGTTATATTCTTTACCGTGCACTATATTAAATTATAAGTTGTATCACAATACAGAATCTTGACGAGTCTTCGTATATATTTTAGTATTTCCTCATATATATACTAGGTTTTCTTGATTCCTAACCAAGGCAGCCACGAAGGAAATTATGTACAATGTGTGAAAGCTACATTGGATGTTATGGGGTGGTTAATAAAACAAAAATGGCTGTATGTTGCAGGACATGATAGAGAATGTGCTTGAAATCAAAGATACATATGTTCGGGAAGTTATGACTCCTTTGATAGATGTAGTTGCCATTGATTCGGCTGCAACTTTGCTGGAATTCCGCAACCTTTGGGTGAAGCAGCAGTACTCAAGGTATCATTCTTTTCTCCAAATTTGAGTTTTGCTTGTAGTCTAAGTGAAAGTTTTGGCGTTATTCTCTGTTGTCATACATTATCGACATCATGTGTTCTCTTATGGCGGTGCTTTAGTGTTGTATTACTGGATGATTATTGTTTGAGTTGGCACAGATATGTAGTTGTAAGTACTAACCTTCGAGTTTAATAAAGACAAGATCAATGTCACATATCAGTGTAGCTATTGTAATAGCCTGCAGTCAATGCTTTTCGTAGGTTTTCTTGAGTTTCTCTGAAGCTGTGCTTTGTCCAAGTTACTTGCTTATATTGGACGATTGCCTATGTTATGAAATTCAGAGTTCCAGTTTTTGAAAGGCGTATTGACAACATTGTTGGCTTAGCATATCCCATGGATATGCTTGATTACGTGGAACAAGTAATGCATCTATACAGTCAGTATTTTATTCAGTTCCTCTGGTTTTGCAAAGGATGTGTATTTCTTTCATGGACACTTCTATGTTGGAGTGCATATCGAATGGTTCAGATTGAGTGAGGATGGATTATGTGTGTGTATGATGTTCAGGATAGTAAATGCTGACATCTACTTGGCTGCAGACAGAATTGTTGCAAAGGATGAATGTTGGACGCATTGCTCACAAGCCAGCTTACTTTGTTCCAGGTAGGCAGACCCTGAATAAGAGGTCTTTTAAGCTTCTTAAGATTATTGAATGTTTAATCCAACTCGTGATGGTTTGAGTCATCTTACTTTTGGTGAAGGTTTGTATGCATGTAGCTTTTCTTATATCTGAGTTTATGCAGACTCTATGTCCGTGTGGAATTTGCTGAGGGAGTTCAGGATACGGAAAGTACACATGGCAATTGTACTCAATGAATACGGTGGTACTGTTGGGGTGAGGCTCTAAACACACATGGTAATCTTCTTGTTTTATTTACTGTACTGAACCTGTCTTGCAACATAATTGGCGAATGCCTCACACTACTTTTGATGGCACGAACTCGACTTATCTGTCTGTTTCGTCGGAAGAACAACTTCAATTCAACTTTAAAATTAAGGCTGTGTTGAATCATTTGATATTTGTAATCAATACAAATACCGATGCTAACAAAGTTGCACCATGCGTTATTTAGGTTGTAACGCTGGAAGATGTTGTGGAAGAGATTGTTGGGGAGATTTTCGATGAAAATGATTCAAAGGTTGGTCATTGTTTACAAGGTCTTGTTTGGGAATGAACAACATCTTTCTGAATCGATCCTTGCAACCAGCTCATGAGCTGCCACGTTAAGAGATCATGCACATTTACTATGCTGAGGTGCATACTTGTACACCTATATCATCAGGCTTTAATTGGGGGGCTCTTGGACTTGTGAATGCAGGAAGAGATCAGAAAGAAAACAGGTTACGTGGTCCAAAGGGCCGACGGGGTTTTTGACATTGATGCAAATACGGCAGTAGAGGACCTAAAGGAGGCTCTAGAGATTAAACTTCCGGAGGTAGGTTACATGTGCAAGGACTTGGAAACTTTTGGTGAACGATACAATAGGAGTTCACTTCATATTTTTTACTACCTATTATTCACACGTATTTCTTTGAAACTACATCTGACCCTTTGTTTCCTGGTTTGGAGATGCAGAACATAAAAAATATGGTTTTTGCAATCTGACAAAGTGATGGTTAGCAGGGTTCGCATCGTTATGAGACCGTGTCAGGTTTTGTATGTGAAGCGTTTGGATATATTCCTCGCACTGGAGAGAGTACCAAAATTACGCTTCGCAACGCAGATGCTGAAGAGGGTGAATGGCGTGATGGAGAGAACCAGGGTGAACATCATGAAGATCGCCGTGAGAAGGAGAGAGAGAAATTTCAAAAGTACCGCCTGGAGGTATTATCAATCTATACTGAAATACTAGTGCAAGTTTGAAGTCTCCGTACCGGTTTGTTGCTTGATTAATACTAAGCTGGTTTGTTGAGAACTTCCAGATTCTCGCCGGTAATGCTCGGAAGGTAGGGTCGGTGCGGTTTGAGAGATTGGAGGGCACCACCCAGGGTCGGGAGGAATCTGAGAGGAGTTTTCCCAGAGGTTTGCATGTAGACAGGTACGCACATGTTTGTTCCATGTGTAGAGCTTTGACTGGGAATATAACTCTTAATTTTTGCTGTGAGCACGATTTCTTTTTACTCAGAGCTTACGTCCGTCTGCAATAACTACGATACTTTGCTTTGCCAGGACTTTTTCTTGTATTAGTCGTAGCATGCAGAATCTTCCTACGTTATTACTATTTTGAGATGGCAGAGTAACATGCAACTCTCACATCTAACGAACACATACTATTTTTTTTCTTTTTCCTTTTAGCTTGAATTTTATCTACTTCTGTATCACATTGGGTATATTGTCACCACTTGTGCAGTTCTGCTGATGAAGATGTTCGCTGGAAAGACCCTACAGAAGTCTCAACAGAAGAGGAATCGGATAATGATTTATGCATACCTGATGAGGACTTAATAGATGGACCTAAAATTTATTTACCCGGAAGTGTGCGTTGCAACGAGGAGTTAGACTTCGTGTCATCTCACGGTCTTGCCAAAGTAGGTGCTCAAAACTGGCAGGTGGAAATGGTTGAGGATACCCCAAAAGACGGAATGGAAGTAGGTGGTGAAGCACACGATAACGTTGCGTCTGCCGTTGCAAGCTTGACAGATAAGTGGGAAGTACAAGAAGCACAAGTTGAAAGGCGCCGGAACAGAAGACGGAAACAATCGGCCGAGGCCATAATGGAGCTTGACAGACAACAAAGATTCAATCAACTAAGGTAACAATTGTTAGGCTCACTCATATTATACATGGGTGGAAATGAAAGGGTCGGTTGGGATTCCAGCAGGTATCAACATATTTAGGAAGTTGGCAAAACAATTCGACATTTTTCAGGAGATACCATCATGTGCATAGGTTTTCTCCTCCTATCCTTATCGTTTTTAGTTTAGATCTGTTTGTGTATCTTGCGAGATGGATTTGTAAGTTGTAAGAGCCTTATGCTCAGATTGCTTATGTCCACAAACATCTGGCTAAGTCTTTAAGCCATGTGTTGATTTTAGGTTCCATGCGGTTCACAGTAGAGTCTGTGCAGATTAACCGTGTGAGAAAAGACTATTTTGGTCCCGCTTGTAATTTTGTCCGACCTCTGTAACATATTACAATTTGTTCTGGGACACATTTGAGAGCTCGAATTGTTCCCTGCGTTCATAGATTGTTTTAGATTGTATCAACCCGATGGTCAGTTTGAACTGGAGACTGGCAGACTAAGTAGCTCTCAAGAGAAACCTGTATCTATGCCAATTTGGTTTCATTTTTTGATTCCAATCATGAAAATTTTATGTTCATTCATCTGTCGAATGCACATAGTTGATGTTGCTTTTGTCCATACTTAGATATTAATTTTTGTATATATATATATATATATATATATTTACACACATACCTACAGATAAAAGTTGAAATAAAATACAATAGGATATATTAAAAGGTGTATCATATTACTAAATTATGTGTAATGAATGTAGTTGTTCTCTGTTAATCTAGTTTGAATCTTTGAAAGGGAGAGGTAGTTTTAGATCAGAAATAAAGTTCCAAATTTTATGTTTCATTTTTCCATCTTTTGTCATTTATGTAGTACGAATTTTATAGAACTGTCTATTATAAGTTTTCTTAAAAATAATATTTTTTTACTTGCAAAGGGCAATAAAATATGATACATAAAGATATATTGTCAATATCAATTAAAATTAGTTATTATTATTTTAGAAACAAACACAAGGTATATCTAATGCAGTAATAGAGTAGATTATTACACCAAATTATTTAGCTTTTTATATTTGGAGGCAAATTTAAGAGTACTAGGTACATAGATTAGTTAGGATTAGTTCAATTATATTTTTGTGTAAAATCACAATTTCAATTTCAATTGAACTTAGGGATTCTAGAATTCTATTTGTTCTTTCTAGAGTTCAATATGTGTTTAGATATCTATAACTTGTCTCATCTCTTGAGGAGGAACAATCCATGTTGTGGGCTTTTTTTTTTAATATTTTTTTGATAAAATTCCAAAAAAATTGTCCATATTTGATGAGACCTTTCTAAAGCCAAACTTCTAATTAGAAGAATACACCAAACTTTATTTTCAAAGATGAATTTTCTTTTGTGAATCCACATAGTCCATAGACAAAGATCCCTTGTCAAAGACTAGATCTTACAAAAAGTTTTGGATCTTGAAGGGATGATTCCAACAAAAATGGCTTTTTGCCAAGTGAAAGATTTTCAAGGATACTAATTCTAAGAATTGGAAGTTAATTTGTATGGAAGCAAGGTGGGCCAATCTTAGATATTAAATAGAATATGTCATGAGATTGTCTCCAGTAATCTAAGAATATGATAAAGAATCAAAGAACAATTCACTAATTAGACCATAGAAGAAATGAATTCCAAAGGCTCTTCTTCTTGTTTGTTTTGTAATACGTCTTATTTGTTTGCACAGATAGAGTCGTCATTGGGAACAAAAAAATTCAAAAAACTTGCCACATAAGTTTTTTCATCTTCCACAACTTGTTTAAGCAACAATTCTTAATTATAGAAGAAAGTTCAAAACTAAAAAGCTATTAGAAAAAATTAAATATGTAAAACAAGATAAGATAAACCATTTTTTTTCATTTGCTTCAACAAATTCCAAAAAAAGTTGAAATGCTACTTCTATAAAGTGAATAAACCTTGTAGAATATCCAAAACAATCAAAAGTTGTTCTGGCTTTTAAAAAGCTGTAGGATTTAATTTTTACAATTTAATATTTATATTTATTAATTTAATATTATTATATTATTAATTAATATTTAATTTAAAATTTTACTTAACATAAAATTAAAACAATATTCTTGCCATAGGCCTAAAATTGTAGGTCCTTTTAAACCTTCTACATTCATCTAAATCTTTGTAGAATATTCTATTTTTTTTTTTTCTTTTCAATTTTTCATTAACAGTTTAGAAATGAAGTATTGTAGGTAGTTTCTCTCTAAATTTATTTAACATAAATTTAGACAAATGCTTGTAGTCTTGATGCACTATTAATATTAACAAGAATAAAGCTATTTTTAGTTTTTCAACTCTTTTTTGAATCTTATTCCTCTCATGGTTTTTAATCTTTAATTACATAGATAATCACAATTTGATTATTATGTATTTTATTATATTATAATTTAATTAATTTTTGAAATAATTCTTATTTTCTAGTATAAATATAATTCTTTTGTAACAAATAAATTAAGATGTACATTTTGATTTATTTTTAAGACTTCTAACTTTGATTTAAAAATATGTTTTTTCTATAAATGTAATTTTAAAATCTGATATTAATCATGTTAATTACTTACAATATTTATGCAAAAGTTTGATAATTGCTTCAATTACAATTTAAAATTAATATATAAAAAAGAAATATAAAATAAATAAAAATACAAAATAAATTTTAAAAAATTAAAAATCTTTCTTTTATAAAGTAAGATTGAATTAGAAGATTAAAATAAATAAATAAATAAATAGATATATTTCTATTTCAAAAGGACTATAATTCTTATAGATCTTCCAAAATCTTTAGATAACACATGAAAAAACTATATTCTTATTGCAATCTAAGTGAAGAATCTTACATAAATATAATATCTAAATATATTTATATACTAAAATTATAAGAAATTATAGTTAAGAAAAATATTAAAAAAAATATTCACAAATATCATCTTATAAAAGCTTTAAGAATTTTCATGAAAAAACCAAAGGTTATTACACCTAAGAAATTTTATGGAATAAAGTATAATTCTTCACACTTTATATAAAAAATTTAATTCTAAATATGGTGATATTCTTGTTATTTAAAATATATATGTATATATATATATATATATATATCAAGTATCTTATATTTATTTTTTTAATTTGAAAATTGTTTTTCAATTGGATTTATAATTGAAAAATCATTTTCAAATGACTTCAAGAATTTTACAAAATAATTTGTCAAACATTTGGAGATAGTGATTGTAAGTGGTTGCAAATAGAAAGATTCAATAACCAAAAAATTAGTTGTATTTTATTACAATTTATGTAGTAGGATTTTAATAACTCACATATAATCATAATTAAAACTATATAATTTTTAAAACTTAGTTTTATTATTTTTTATGGAATGATTTGGTATCTTGTTTAATATAAATTTGAAGTTTAATGGCTCAAAAGAATCTACTATTTTAGCTATTACCTGTAATAAAATTTTAAAAACAAATTTTTATTATAAGAAATAATTAAGTTTTCACTTCTAAGAATTTAAATGCCAAGAACACATTCCAAAAAATGGAGATCCAATTCACGATTGAAGTCAACTACAAATGAATGATTGCCCAAACTCAATGGATGCATGAATTAATAATTTGATGGATGAACAAATGGCAATATATCTCGATCGGGTGTAATGCTGTTCATACTACGCACATTGCTCTTTCTTTATTCTTAGTTTTTTTTTTTATTATTATTTTTTATTAATTATAATATATTTATTTTTGCTTGATTAAGGCAGCATGGGTCTAGATAAGGGTGAGCTTGGATTAACAATAGAGAGCGCTCATGTCAATGATGGTAGAGGGCTAGAAAATAAGAAATAAATAAAAAAAATAAAAAAATAAAACTACCATACCTACCTCGATTGACTAACAATTACCTCTGCCGATCTGTGCTATTTTTGGTTCTAGAGTATTTACTTTTATGCTTGATACAAATGATCTGGAATTTATTCTATGTACAATCGAAATTAAATTGGAGTCTTGTGATTCTTCGAGGTGTTTTATGCACCTTAGTTGGATTTTAACCCACGCAATTTGTCTGTAGTCTCAAAAATCCTGCCATATTAGTTGTTTGATTTTCTTTGAGCTCCAAGATATGAGATTGAAGATTTTGTCATTGAGAGCCAATCATATACTCTAGAGCATTTTGCATCTAAGAAATACCAAACTTTGTCAATTCTATGGAAGTGCCAGAGAATTTGATGTGTGAACAAAGCTTGTTTTCAAACTGAGGGAAATTGGGACATAGACCTTAGGGACTAAATTATTTTTTTAAGTAGAAGGTTGATGAAGTTCTACACTTGTTTGGCGATGTTGCATTCCTAATAGCAATAGAGAATGTTTTCAATTATCCTCTCGAAGCATGTGGAGCATGTGATATCAATCTAGTTTGAAATGCACCTCTTCTATTGATTTATTGCAATTTCTTTGTACCAAATTTGTTAAATGAGTCCTGCCTCTTTGTAGGACCAATTGTTGTTCTATGGATTATTTGACTTAAATTTAAAATTAAGAGAAAGAAACAATTGTCACTTATCTTAACTTAGATGAATGGAAGTTGTCATTTATGAAACAACAATCTACCAAGTTGGATAGTGTAGTGAATAAATTCAAAATTATCCGACCATAGGATACAACCGAGGTTTCCCTATAGTTCTTTGATTTGTCCATAGAAGAAGATGATCATAAACTTTTGTGGACCTAATTTAATACTTTGTAAGAGTACAAAGTAGATTGTGCAATGCAAAGGTCTAAGGGTGGAAAGTATTGTTACAAGTGACCATGATGTAGGCTGGACTTCAAAGGTTTTTTGTTGCAGTAAAAAAGTCATAACCTATTCTTGTGAGGTACTAATAAGGCCTTGCAATGTTGTGCCTTGACATACCATCACTGGCAATGGGGCATCTAGGGTGGAATAAATTGCATACTATTTTCATGGTAGAGAATGGAAAGAATTGTAGATTAGAAATCAACCTCCATTATTATGCAAGTTTACCACTGTGCAGGCCCATTGGAGGATTTTGGCAGATTGGAGTTCAAATCTTGCAGCAGCTTCAACTTTAGATAGGAACTACATGTTTGTCATGCACTAGTGCATGGCAGACAATTTATAGTCCAATTGCACAAAGTTCCATGGGGCCTATGATTAGTGCTCATGGGCCTGCAATAAAAAAAAAACCCCACCCTTCTTCTTGCGACAACATGTCTTCCAAGCTACCCGAGTATGGATGGGATAGTTAGTACCAACCCATAGGAAGTTTCTGACTTGGCCTACAATTTTTCAGATGCCCCCATGGTTCCGCCTTATATGACCAAGAAGTAGAGAATAGCTGAAAGAAGCATCTTATTTACAATAGTTGCTCTTCCGGGCATGTTGAGCGTAGTGGTGGTCCAATATTACAGTTGCTTTTCTATGCAGGTAAGGAAGAACTGGTCCACATCTGTGACTTTGAGGGAGAGGCCGAAGGAAGTACCCACTAGTTTCGATACTTCGACATTATCATAGGCTATACAAAAATCGAACTTCTAAAAAATTAACGGCTGCTTCGAATGCTTGGCATGAAGGATGGTTTCATGTGTAAGAAAAATGTTGTTGAGAATGAACCGCATTGGCAAGAAGGCTGAATGGTCCGAGCTTACAACCTCCATGAGCACGGGTTGGAGATGCCTTTGAAGTGCTTTTGCAAATATTTTGTAGGAGGTGTTCAAGAGCGTGATGGGATGTCAATTATAGAAGGTACCCCCCCCCCCCCCCCCCCCCACCTTTATGCAGCTGGACGATCAGGCCGAAGGTCACACCTGGCGGAAGATTGTCTATGATGATGGAATCCTCAAGCATTTGTTTAAATAGTTCAATGACGGTGCCATCGAGTGGGGGAGATTTAAAGTTCTCCATTTCCTCGAGCGCAATGGTCAATTCGATTAGTGTGAGTGGAGTGTAGAGAGAGGATTTCAAAGCAGGTGTGAGGAGGTCCTTGGCTCGACCGAGGATCTCATGTTGAGTGACGAGCATCTTTGGATCAAGGATCCGGCCGGCATACAGCGACCCATAGAAGAAGTAGATTTCTTCGAGGTTCTTTTGGGACTGGCAGACCTCGCTTGAAGAGTTTTCTAATTCTGTTAAGGTGGTTGGGGAGGATCGTTGTTTAACTACTCAAAAGAATTCCCTCGTCCCCCCATCTCATTTGTCCCTCCAATGGACCTTCAATCGCAATTGTTGACATTTGATTCTCTTGTTTTCAACGTGTGAAACCTCATTGCTAATCTTAGCCAACCATGCCTATGTGTGAAGGCAGTTCAGATCCTCCTGGAGCATGGTTTGAATCCACAGGAGGCTTTCTCTGAGAGCCAGTTCCTGATTGCGGCGTTCTTTGGTACGAGGCAGACACAGCTCATTGTACCACTTTAGGAGTCTCTAAAATTTACTAAAAAATTTGATATGCTTGGGGGTACCCTTGCTATATTGCGTGCATCTGAGCTAGTATAGAAGCATCATAGAGGAATTTCGCATTCATTTTATACTTACTACCCATTGCTCTCGCCACTTGAGATATTATTGTGAGAGTAATGGTCAAGTGATCCAAAAGCCAGAGCCTACCTAGGATCTGGTATTTAGTCACATGGTGATCCGGAGGACTTGTGAGCTGCTAAATGTGTAGGCCCTATCCAGATAGGCCAGAACCTTAGATCCGTCGCTGCAACAGTTGTCCGAGGTATAAGTAAGGAGACTAGTGTAAGTAAAAAAATCAATTTCAACAGATTGAACTCAATTTTCTCACGGCTTGATAATAGCCGTCCACACGCTGATGACTTCTCCCATGCATTTTCTATCATATTTCAGTCTCCACATCCCATCCAGCAACATCCAACCGGTAGGAGGCGGACAAGTTCTTGCCATATATTGATGCAATCTTGGGGTGTGTGTGGCACGTACACATTTAGGAAGTAGCTCGGGCTTGTTGTTCTCAGAGGCACCTTTTGCCATCTCTATTTGCGAAGCGAGGCATAGCTTGGGGCTCCAGTATCCCTCTAGGTACTATTTAGCTAGTGTTCTCAAGGGAGAATTAATATCAATTGCTTCCAGGAAGGCATATTCACCGCTAGATAGGCTAGTTGAGCCAGCTTGGTGAGAGTCCGCTTGGTGGAAGTGGCCCAAGGGAGAGGAGGTTGTGTGCGGTTGAGTTGTCACCGAACAGACTTGGAAGGGGTCCTAAATCAGTAGGCGTGAAGGGATAACGATAGTGGCCACAGCCTCGTGGAGATTATATTTGGGGCCAAAGAGATACAGAAGGTCTGGTATGGAGCTTGCAGCTCCCTGTGGAGTAGGGGTGAAACCAAAGGCGCTGGATTCCTTCGTAACCTGCATCTCATTGTTGTGATTACCTAGGGATAGGAAGTTGAGATCTTAGCATTCGATTACAGCAATTGATGTAAGAAGGTGAGTGAAGGCTTTTGATTCCTGCAGAGAGGCTGAGGTCTCGGTGGTGACAAGGGCAAAGGCTCGTTTTTGTCTCGACACTTTTTGAGGGAACCATTGCATAGTATCAACGTCGCTGGGCGGGGCTGTGCTGGGAGATTGGATGGTTGAGGTCATTTCATGGCTGCTGACTGGGCCGGGTGATTTTGATTTGGAACAAATCTGGTCAAGAGGATTCACCTGACTCTCAGAATCGGTGAATGCGCCAAGCTGTGGATCTGGATGTGGCAGTTGATCTTCTACGGGGCTTGAATCCCATTGCAAGTTTAGGATGGGGTGGATCTAGAAATGGCCATTTCCTTTTATGTTTTGGTATGCTGACCAGGAAGCCATCGTCGTTGAGTGGACTAGTGACAGTCATGGGAGGCCTTGTGAGTTGGTCTGCATGAGGTACAGAGGTCTGTTTGCCAATGACATTGATTGTGTGCCTCCCTACAAGCTGTTTTGTGTGGATGGAAGAGACTGTTCCATGCACCTTCAGTTGCTTTAGGCGGGAGGGACAGTCGCGGATGCGATGGTTTGTATCAAAGCAGTATCAACATCTGATACGTAGGTAGTTATAGTCGATAAGAATAGAGGTTTTAGTGTGAGTTTGATCGTTGTAAACTGTGACTGAGGGTTCCCACCTTAGTTCGAAATCTAGTGCTAGACAAAATCTTGGGTCCTCTGCATCGATGTTTGCAGAATCCACTCCTAGAAGTTTTCCTTTTCATTCTACAATTTGTTGAGAGACCATAAAAATTCATCTGGGACCTATTTCAGTGTGACCCAGGTAGGGATCTTCATGCTAGACAATTTTCCATCAAATGTGCAGCCACGCTCAGAGAAGGGATCAAAGCTGGGCACCCATTTTTGAATGATACAAAGCCCTTGTAATGATCTGTAAGGAATTGTCAATAATAAATTTTGCAGAGTTTTGATAATGTCTATTTTTACTAGGAAAAATACTTTGCCGAAATTGCACCCTACTGTTAAGGTCCCTTAGACTTTTTGTTGCACTTTTTGTTTCACTTGGATTAGCAATTGGCAAAGATGGGAGTCTGAGGGCTTATCTTTCACAAAGCAAGCTTGGAGAGGAAGTTGGAGAGGAAGTCTATCTCCTGCTTGACTACCAATTAGCCTACATGGTGATCTTATTGGTGTTTCAGAGCAGAAATTTGGTATAATTGTGGGAGTATCCATCAAAGAGATTTTTACCTAGCTAAGCTTTAATATATTGGGTAGTTGGACAAGGATACTAGTGAATGTATCTTTTAGGAAAATGATTCAATCTCCTAACTCCATTGGTTGCACATGTTTAGCCTTCTAATGCATGTAGTTGTATTGCTCCTTACAAGTCTCACCTCTAATGAGATCTACATAGAACACCATTGTATCCATACAAGTAATCAATATTATAAGTTAAAATAAACGACAATAAATAAATAAATCATGGCAATTGACCCTTAACCTTAATTCTATTCCTTATCGTTTCATCCTAGAAATGAACATGAAGCTTATTTCTAAAGATCCTAGCAAATATGTCATAATTTTGCAACAAGTGATTGAATCCAATGGATGTCAAGGACATGAACCTCAAAGAATTAAAATGTCAATACACTCTTGTGTCACTTGAAAAGACTAGAAAATCACTCAAAAATGATATAGTATTAAATAGGAATGGCTATTGCCAAAGACAAGAAGTCTAGAGAATCTTAAAACAAGACTAAGGACTAGAAAGGCATTAATAAAAGTAAAGAAGACTTCACTCTTGCCTCCATATATATTCTTAATTAGGAATTACTTGGCAATGTCCTATAGGACCTCCAAAACATATTAATTTTGCAAGACACATATATTAACTTGCAAAGCAAGTTTTCTATATATATACTACATAGTTAACTTGCTCTACAACCTATCAACATGTGGATAATTTATTCACTATGTTTCTAACCTACTAATCAATTACAAATACATGTAAAGACAAAATAGCATCTATGAAGCTTCTAGAAAGTTTTCTAAAAAATATTATAAAATATATATACTTTTACTTATTTCTACTCAATCAAAAAATAAATATTAGAATAAATATGTATGTTTGTGATATTATCTCTCTTTCTAGAGACAAGTTCTACAAAGAGAAATCATTATATATTGAAGAAATCTAAAATATAATAAATTATGTTTACCACATACTCTGATCTTTATTCTCTTCAAAGATGGTTGATAAGTTCTCTCAACCATCAATAGTATCCCATACTAAGATAAAAAGACCACCTTATTATTTGGTTGTTATTGAGGCCTTCCTAACTCCTTTCAAATAAAACATTTGGAATACCATCATGAATTGTCTCTACTTCTAATAAAATCACCAAATATCAAAAGTCTCTTCCAATGTCGTGATACCAAATACATTGTATCTTGCCATCTATTCAAGGAAGGACATATTGTTCTTGAGGATCTTCATCTCAATTATATTATCTTGAAGGTTGTGACAATCATAATGTCTCATCTAATAAGTCAACAAGTAATAGTTCTTGAGTTGAATCTTTTGGTTGTTGGTTCTCCATCTTTTTAGTGTCATAATACACAAAAGTTATAAACAAGAGTAGAAGATAGAATGTTATCTTTCCTAGATTTTATTTATTTTATTCCTAAGATTTATTATTCTTCATCTTTATTTTGATGAATGTTGTGGATGAAAAACTTGAACCTTCTTTATTGCATTTGTAAGATTCTTTGTTAGCTTCCATGTACATTCATTAATATCATATCTTTGCCAATGAATAAGATATTCTAATCTATTTTGGTGTTGCCTTGAATCTAAGACTTCTTTCACCTCAAAATCTTCATTATTATTTACTTCTACTAAAAGAAGTGGCATTTATCTTTTTTTTGAAATATTCATTATCTTATATGGCTTAAGAATCAATATGTTGAATATGGAATAGACTTCATAAAATTTGATAGATGTAATTGATAAGCAATAGAATTGACTTGTTTATAAATATAAAAAAGTCCAAGCCTACAATAGTTCAACTTGTCATAAGAATGAATAGTCTTGATATTGTCATAAAGTAGCTATACCTTATCACTTACAATGAATTTTAGTTGTTACTTGAAATAGACATCTATATTAATCTTTTGTCATTTTTGAGATTTTTTAAAATATATCTTTATTATTGCAAGTAGCTTTAATAAATAATTTTTTAAATCTTTTGATACAAGATTATTAATTTTTAAAAAGTCAAAAGTATCAAGTTATAGATGATAACCATAATAGGCAAAGAAAGTTCTTTATTGAATAAAAGAATGTATTGAATTATTCTATACAAACTCTATCAATAGCAAAAGAATTGTCTAATAATTTTAATAATAGTTGATAGTATACTAAAAATACTACTTTAAAACTTGATTCATCCATTTCAATTGTTCATCAATTTTACAATGAAAAGCCAAAGAAATTTTAATATCTACCTTTAAAATCTTAAAAACGATTTTTTTTAGAATCTTGATATAAATTGAATCCCCCTATCCAATATAATATCTTTGGACAATGCATGATAGTACTAGATATTTTCAAAAAAAAGCTTAGATATTTCTTTAGCTGTGATAGATTTTATATATATTACAAAATATGCCATCTTGGTAAAATGATCTATTATCACAAATATAAAATTATACAAACCTGAGACTAAAAGATCTATGATAAAATCCATAGAAACAAAAAAAAACCATGCTTGTTTTGATGTTGTATTATATGTGTTTTTACTTGAAAATGCACCAAACACCTACCTATAGAAGGCAAATAAAAATACAAGAACAATCCTACTAAGTCTAATAGAATCTTAAATAATTTTAAGTAGATCTTAATAATCTTGATCAAACTTTGATCAATTCAAAATAAATTTAAAAGAAGTTATAAAATAAATACAAAGAATTTTAAAGAAATATTAAAAATAAAATATTAATATAATTATTGAAGTAAAAGTGAAAGTAGAATAAATTACCTTGTCGAAGATATTATCTAAGATAAGTTACTAATGGTCAAAGGATTGATTCTTGGTGTATAGAAAGAGCATCCTATAGATATAGGATGAGGTCAAGGACCAAAAGTCAAAGTCAAGAGGATAAAGTATGAATTAGAGAATATTCATAAATAATGTAAGAGTAATTAGTATTTGGCAAAGGAGATCTTTGTGGTTAGTAAGATGCTAAAGGATCCAAAGACCATAGGATACCCTCAAGGTATGTTAGATACCAAAGGATCCTTGGACCAAGGATCATGTGTATAAAAGTCAATGAATGGAAGTTATCTTGTAGGATAGCAACCACAACCTATAAGTATTGGGTGTTGGAAGTGAGAGACATCTTACTCCATACTCTCTTTGTGTACAACCTTGTTGATGCTATGTGTTGTGACTTCAAAGTTCTATTTTTTCAATAGGTTATGGGTCCACTCACCTTTAGTTGTGAATTTTGAAGTTCTTTGAAGTTGTTTTGTTGTTATAAAGAATAGATCTTATAGTTGTTGCTGATATTAGAGTTTGGTATCTTCTAAATCTCTTTTTGTATTTAATTCTTGATGTAGTTATGCACTTACTTGTTGTTAAGTACATTCATGGTCTTGGAGATTATTATACACTTTAGAATGTTGTTTTAGAATAGTAGTGGTGTGTTCTTTTGCTGACCTACCTCATTGATACACTAACATTGAATTTTCATGTGCTTAAGTTCCTAATAGATCTTCTTATAGTCATAGAAGGTATTATGAGACATTAGAGGTGATAAAAGAGTGGCAAAGCTTGTATGAGAGTTTTTGATAGTGTGTAAGACTTGTGAGAAGTCTTATAAGTGAAGTTGAGAGTGATTAAAGAGTGAAATCACTAATTTACTCACAAAGAGGGCATTCTAGGATTCTAAGGCAGCGACACTTTTTTATTAATTTTGAGAGTTCTATCTTCTCTTTTCTTGATTTTCTTTGATACACCCCTTCTTTAGACATGGCTTCAAGTAAGGGTGAGGATTTGAGAGTGATTGAGAAGTTTAAAGGTGACAACTTCTACCATTCAAAGAAGAAAATGGAACTTTTGTTGGCTTCATTGGACCTTTGGAACATTGTCGATGAAAGTGAAGAGCCTCCTATTAATGATGTTGATGTCAAGGTGAAGAAGGAGTACAAATGACGTGAAAGGAAGGCTTTTGGTATGATTGCAATAAATCTTGATGATGCTAACTTTTTACATGTAATTACATGCAATGGACCAACGAAAGCATAGAAGATTCTTTGTAACATCTATGAGAGTAGAAACCTTGTTAATATTCTCTCGACAAGGATGAAATTCTTAATGATAAAGAAGGAAGAAGGAGATGACTTTAATGGTAAAGAAGGAAGAAGAAACTTACCATGAATTATGTTACATCAAGACTTGCACATGAAGTAACTAAGAGGAAAGAAAAGGAGCTTCAAAGTGATGATTTGGCTCTATTCTCAAGACAAGGCAAAGATAGCTTTCTACACCAATATGATAATTCAAAAAGCAACATAAAGAATTGCTATATTTGTGGAAAATCAGATCATTTTGCTAGAAATTAGTACAAGGCCAAGAGAGGAGATAGAAAAAATGTAAGTAATGATAGTGATATTTTTGGTGGAGATGATTATGCTTTCATGGCAAGTGAAGGAACGTCCATGGCTGCCATGTCTAAGCGGATTATAGATTCGGGTGCCACTAAGCACATGACACCATACAAATGTTCATTTGACACTTATGAAGCAATTCCAGCAACAAAAGTATGGTTGGGAGATAATGGTATGGTGCAAGCCATTGGAATTGGCTCCATTGTGGTAGAAATTGTGGTGAAGGATCAAATCAAGAGGATCAGATTGAAGGAAGTCTTACATGTGCCAAAGATAAAGAAGAACCTTCTTTCGGTGAGCAAACTTGTATCACATGGTTGTAAAGTTCAATTTGACATAGATGGGTGTTTTGTGAAGACATTGAGTGGAAAACATGTTGCCAAAGGCCTTAGAGATTGCAACCTCTACTTCATCAATTGTAAGAAGGTGAATGTATTGAAGATCAGCAAGTACTTGCTTAATTACAACCACATTGAGATTAAGCATAGTATGTTGCTAATAGTCAAAAGGTAGCAAAGAATGAAAGTAAGTTATTATGGTAGCACCAAGGGTTTAGTTGGATGAGGTAGAAATGGATGTAATATCAAAAGGATGGAAGTTACCTCATTGGTGAGCAAACCACCACCTGCAAGTAAAGACTGTTGGAAAGAAGAATTATCTTTCTCTACACTTCTCTTAAACTACAATCTTTGTTCATACTAAGTATTTGTAGCTTTTAGACTTCTTTTCTTCAATAGGTTATGGACCCACTCACATTTGCTTGAGTGTTTTTTGAAGTCCTTTGAAGTGGTTTTGTAAGAGTGGAATAGATCAAGTTATTGTTGCTGATGTTAGGCTTTAGAAGAACCTAACTTTCAGATTCAGATCTAGATCTAGATTATGGTTTGCTCTTACTTGTGGTTAAGAGCATTTTGGTGTTAGTGTCTTGTTTTTCACCTATAGACAAATTTTGCATTGTACTTTTGCTGAGATAGATCCTTGATAATCTAACTTTACAATTTCATGTCGTAAAGTTATTGATTGAACTTAAAAGGCCTTTTATGGTGTATAGAGGTGATTTGTGAGCATAAGAGAGATATTAGAGTAGCAAATCAGATTTGAGACACTTAGATAAGTCATCAAACTTGTGACAAGTCTAAGAAGTAAAGTTGAGAGTGTTTTTGAAAGTTAAAACATTAGTTTGTTCACAAAGAAGGATTCTGGGATTCTAAGGTAGCAAAACCTTCTTACTGATTTTTGAGAGCATTAGGACTTCTTCTAACAATATTTTTTGATACAACTCTTCTTTAGACATAGCTTCAAGTGAGGGTGAAAGATTGAGAGTTATTGAGAAGTTTAGAGGTGACAATTTCTACCATTAGAAGGTAAAAATGGAACTTTTGTTGGCATCTTTGGATCTTTGGGATATTATAGATGAAAGTGAAGAGGCTCTAAGGAAAGATGCTGATATGAAAGAGAAGAAGAAGTTCAAATGTCGTGAAAAGAAGGCTTTTAAATTGATTGCAGCCAATGTGGATGAAGCCAACTTCTCCCACATTATCTCTTACAAAGGACCAGCGGAAGTATGGAAGACTTTTTACAACATCTATGAAAGCAAAAACTTATCCAACATCATCTATATAAGGAGGAAGTTCTTCATTTGTAAGATGGAAGAAGGTGAAGACCTCATGGCTCATGTCAATAAGATAAAGGCTCTTGCAAACCAACTAAAAATTATTGAGAAGCCTTTAGAAAAAAGTGATATTATCATGACCTTGCTAATAAGCCTTTCCAAATCTTATAACTACTTTATTGTAGCATTGGAGTCTATCAAGTTAAAAGAGCTTACAATGGATTATGTGATAGCAAGACTTATCCATGAAATAACCAAGAAGAAAGAAAAAGAGCCTTAAAGTGAAGATTCAGCATTCTACTCACGTCAAGGCAAGAACAATTATTCAAATCAATGAGGTAATATCAAATCTTGCTTCATTTATGGCAAAGTAGGCCATTTTGCTCGAAATTGCTACAAAGGCAAGAAGATGAAGAAAAAGAATGTAAATAGTGTGCAAGATGAGTTTAGAAGATAAGATTATGGATTCATGGCAACAAATGGGACCTCTATGGCTGCCATGTCAAGATGGATTATGGATTCAGGTTGTTCCAAGTATATGATACCTTCTAAGTTTTTATTTGATACTTATGAGGCTATTCTAGCATCAAATGTAGTGTTGGCAGGTTGTGGTACATGTGAAGCCATTGGAATTGGCTCTATTATGGTGGAGGTGGTTGTGAATGGACAAACCAATAGGATCAAACTCAAAAACATCCTTCATATACTTAAGATGAAGCAAAATCTACTTTCAGTGAGTAAACTTGTAATGAAAGGTTTTAAAGTTCAATTTGATATGAATGGATGTTTTATAAGAACATTGAGTGGAGACAAGGTCTTCAAAGACTTGAAAGAGGGAAATTTGTACTACCTCATTTGTAAGAAGGTGAATAGAGTGGAAGTAGCCACATTTGCTGAGTTTACATCAAACCAAGACAAGTTGAATATATGGTATCATCACCTTGGCCATTTGAATATGAAGAGCATGAGAGAGATGAAGACTATGGGAAGTGGCTTAGATCTTGGCAATACAAGCCAAAATGTAAAACAACTTGCATGTGAATGATGCACATAAGGCAAACAACAAAGGGCCTCATTTCCAAAGAGTGTAGCAACACGTGCTACCAAGTTGCTAGAGATTGTCTATTCGGATGTATGTGGACCTTTGAAGAAATTAAGTATTGGAGGATCAAGGTATTTTCTTACTTTCATTGATGATTATTCAAGAAAGATTTCGATCTACATTCTTAAAGCCAAGACTGAATGCTTTTGGAGTTTAAAGCACTTGTTGAGAAACAAAGTGAATGCAAGAATAAGGTGTTGCATACTGACAATAGAGGTGAGTATATGTTTAAGCAATTTGATGTTTATTTGAAGAATGAAGGAATTACTAGACAAATCATAACTCCATACACTCCACAACAAAATGGTATTGCTGAAAGGATGAATTGAACCATTGTAGAAATGACAAGGAGCATGCTTCATGCTCAAAACTTTGGCTATGAATTTTGGACAAAAACTGTGGTGAATACAGTGTATACGAGAAATACGTGTCCAACAAGTGCTCTTACATCAATGACACCACAAGAAGCTTGGAGTGGAAGACAACCTTGAATTTCCTATATGATGACCTTTGATTGCATTACATATGCAAAAACACCAGATTGTATGACGTCCAAACTTGATGCAAAAGGTACAAAATGTATGTTTTTTGGTTATTATGAAGGTACTAAGGCATATATGTGTCAAGGACAAGAACTCAATGAAAAATTAATTCAGACAAGTGAGCCTTCACTCAAAAAAGGATAATAAAATATAAATAAACAAGTATGTATATTGAAAGAGAAATTGGAATGGCTATTGCGAAAAGACAAGAAAACTAGAGACCCTTGAAACTAGACTGGAAACAAGAAAGAAGTTGACAAGAGTGAAGAAGGCTTTACTCTTGTCTCTATATATGCTATCTAACTAGGGGCTATGTGGCGACATTCTATAGGACCTCCAATATGTGTTGACTTTGTAGGACACATGCCTTAACTTACAAGGCAAGTTTTTCTACGTGTGGGCCACATAGTTAGCTTGGTCTTCAAGCTAACAACATGTGTGGCACATGGCTAACTTATTGACCACATTTCTAATCCAAAAAATCAATTAAAGTTACCTATGAAGTCAAAGCGATGTCTATAAAGCTTCTAGGAAGCTTTCATATCAAATACTATAGAATTAACTTACTTTTACTTATTTTTACTTACTTCTATCTATTTATATATGTAATTACTGGCTTACATGAGTATGTCCGTGACATTACTCCCTCTTCTAGGAACAAGTTCCACGAGGAGCGGTCATCATATGTTGAGGAAATCTATAATGCAACGAATTATATTTGCTACATACTCTGATTTTTGTTCTCTTCGAAGATGATTGATAGGGCCTCTCAACCATCGGTAGTGTCCTATACCAAGGCAGGAAAACCACCCAATTATTTGATCATTGTTGAGGCCTTTATAACTTCCTTCGAATAGAACATTTGGAACACCATCAGGAGTTGTTCCTACCTTTAGTAAAATCACCAAACATTGGGAGTACCTTCCCAAGTCGTGATACCAAATGCATTGTATCTCGCCATCTATTCGAAGAAGAATATGTCATTTTTAAAGATCTTCATCTCGATTGCGTCATCTTGAAGGTTGTGACAATCATAATGTCTCATCCAGCAAGTCAACAAATAAAGGCTCTTAAATCGAATCCACTAGTTGTTGGTTCTCCATCTCCTAAGCGTCACAACTACAAAGAAGCTACAAATAAGGATTGAAAGTAGAATGTTATCTTACCTAGATGTTGTTTCTTTTATAAAGAAGATTTTCATCTTGATTTTGATGGATGTCGTCGATGAAAAGCCTCCACCGCCTTTGCTACATTTGCAAGATTCTTTACTAGCTCTCATGTGCATTCACTAACATCATATCCGCGCCAATGGACAAGATATTCCAATTTATTTTAGCGCCGCCTTGAATCTAAGACTTCTTCTACTTCAAACTCTTCATTATTGTCCACTTCTATAGGAGGAGGTGGAGCTTGTTGTCTTCTTGGTATATCCACTGTCTTATATGGTTCAAAAAGAGATACGTGGAATACTGGATGGATTTTCATTGACTCCGATAGATATAAACGATATGCAACTGGATTGATTTATGCAGAAATAGAAAATGGTCTAAGCCTTCGATAGTCCAACTTATCATAAGGGTGAGTAGTCTTGATATTGTGATGAAGTAGCCATACCTTATCACCTAAGTGGAATGGTGGTTGTTCTTTTTGATAGACATCCGCATTAACCTTTCATTGTTCTTCAGCTTCTTTTAATTGCGCCTTTATCGTTGTATGTAGCTCTTACAAATGAATCGCCAAATCTTTCGCAGTAGGATTATCAACTTTTGAAAAGTCAAAAGTATCAAGTCGTGGATGATAACCATAATTAGCAAAGAAAGGTGTTTGTTTAGTAGAAGAATGTACTGTATTATTGTAAGCAAACTCTGCCAATGGCAAAAGAGTTGTCCAATCATCTTGTTGGTAGTTAATGGTATATCTTAAATATTGCTCCAAAACTTGATTAACACGCTCTATTTGTCCATCAGTTTGAGGATGGAATGTCAAAGATAGTTTTATATCCACTTTTAGAATCATGAAAAGAGTCCGCCAAAATCTTGATATAAACTGAGTTCCCCTATCTGATATAATATCCTTGGATAATCCATAATAGCGATAGATATTATCAAGAAAGAGCTTAGCTATTTCTTCACCTATGATAGATTTTGTACATGGTACAAAATGTGCCAACTTGGTAAAACAATCTACTATCACGAATATAGAATCATAAGAACCTGAGATTGAAAGATCCATGATGAAGTCCATAGAAACAGAAGACCATGGTTGTTCTGAAATAGATAATAGCTGAAGAAGTCCAAAAGGTCGATGACGAGGAATTTTTGATCTTGAGCAAATATCACATGATTGTACAAAATCTTTGATTGCCTTCCACATTTGAGGCCACCAAAAATCCCTAGATATCACCTCCAAAGTCTTATTGTATCCAAAATATCCTACTGCTGGGAAGACGTGACGAGCTTGAAAAAAACGTGCTTTTCCTTCTGAAACATATAGGCATCCTTTGAAATAGAGTAGGTTGTTCTTGAACTTGAATTTAGAGGAATCATGAGATTTAGAAGAATTATTCTTAATATCATAAACAAAAGGATCTAAAGACTTACTTAACTGGACTTGCTTGATAAAAGTTAAATCAACAGTCAATATTGATTTTATTGCTCGAAGATGAAATTACTCCGGCTTCAAGAGAACCATTCTTTGTTGCTCAAAAGCTACATCTCCTTCTTTTGGTGCAAGATAAGAATGTCTAGATAAGATATTGGACAAACCTTGTTGTTTTCCTGGTCGATAAATGATGATTAACTCGAATCTTGATAAAGACATGCTCCAACAAGCTTGACGATAATTTAATGCGCAGGCTGACATGAAATACTCGAGGTTCTTGTGATCCATATACACGGTGACTTGACTAGAAGTACCTTCTAGATAATGATGCCAATCTTAAAAAGAATCCTCAATTGCAAGAAGTTCTTTGTCATGGATCTCATAATTAATTTTTGCTACTGAGAATTTTCTTGAATGAAAGGCTACTGGATGAAGTTTGTCATCTGTTCTCATTTGTGACAAAATTACACCCAGAGCAAAGTCTGATGCATCAACTTCTATAAAAAATGCTTTGGAAAAATCAACACGATACAAAATTGGTGCAGGAATAAATGTTGTCTTCAAAGATTCAAAAGCAACTTCCGCTTCCAAATTCCATTGGAGTTTGTCTTTACAAGTCAAATGTGTAAGTGGGACTGCATCTCGAGAGAAGTCTTTGATGAAGATCTGATAGTAGTTGGCAAATCTTAAAAAACATTGGACATCTCTTACTATTTTTTGGATCTTTCAATCTATAATAATTTGAACTTTCTTAGGATCCATCATATGTCCATCATTTGAAATGATGTAACCTAAGAAATCGACTTGAGTAGTGTGGAATACACACTTTTTTAACTTGGCATAGAGTCTTGCATCTCTTAATTTTTGTAACACATGACGAACATGAAGTTTATGTTCTTCTGGATTCTTAGAATAGATCAAGATGTTGTTTAGATAACAGACTACAAAATCATCCAAAAACTCTCAAAAAACATCATTCATTACATGTTGAAAAGCTGCTGGTACATTTGTAAGTCCAAAAGGCATGACATTGTATTCAAAATGTCCATATCTAATTTGAAACGCAGTCTTCCATTCATCTCCTTCTTTGATGCATACTAGATTATATGCTCACCGGAGATCTATTTTTGTATAGATCTTAGCTTGATTCAGCTGATCAAGAAGTCCAGATATTAAAATTAGTGGATACTTGTTCTTGATGGTAATCTTGTTGAGTCCTCAATAATCAACACACATCCGCAATGATCTAATTTTTTTCTTCACAAATAGAATTGGAGCTCTTGCCGAAGATTTAGAATGGCATATGAAATTTTTGGCTAGATTTTCTTCAATATACTCCTTGAGTTCAGTCAACTCATTGTGTGATAAATTGTAGATTGGTCCGAATGGCGATTGTGCTCTATCTTGAAGGTCAATTGAGCAATCATAGGGATGATGTTCCGGGAATGTATCCACATTTTTTTTTTCAAATACATCTTGAAATTCTTAATATTGGCTTGGAATGCCACTTAAAGTCTTTCCACCAGTAGAAACAAGTGTGGCATAAATAATATATGGTGATTCTTTGATAACAGCATGCAAAAAAGCTTTTGTACCTATAAACACGGATTTAATTGAACTAGACTTATGACTCTCTACTTGATTAACTACACTGTTAGTTATACTTTTAAAAAAAGTAAGAATTCGAGAAATCCAATCTATTTGAAGTTTGTATTTTTTTAACCACAATAAACCTAAAATGACTAGATTAGAGGGAGATCTAATGATATTAAATACTACAAAACTATTATGATCATTGATGATTACTTTTATAGGAAGGGTTTTGTGAGTAATATCTCCTAAAGACAATGGACGACCATCTATGACTTCTACATGAACAGGTTTAGTTTTCTTTACTAAAGATATGCTATGTCTTTTAGTAAATTCTTCATCTAAGAAACATGCTGAGGCTCCTAAATCTAACAAGGTAGATGCTTTGTAATGTTTAGGTCCTAAAATAACATTTAATGTAAAATAAGAAGAGGGCTCTGAGAAGAGAATAGGACCTTTACTAGATGTTGTGTAAGGTTCCAGCCGCATGGTCCCTATTGTAGTTAGACAAACTCGTTTTTTGACATATTGTCTTCTTTCACAGCCATACTCCTCATTTTGTGGTTGTGTCATTTCTTTGGACAATGTTGAATACTGTGTTTTGATTCTCCACAATATAAACATAATCCTTCTTGACGACGACTAGTCTTTTCTTGCTCAGTAAGATTTTTGAAACATATTGCATCAATTTGCATATCTTCTACTTCCAAATGTACGTGTTGAAGAGGTGTTGGTGTTGCCATTGAATTATAGTAACGTTGAAGTTCACTTGTATGGTTCTCAGATCGAAATTCAAAAAGGTGATTGTCTCACTTCACAGCAAAGTCAATTGCTTGACTCAATGTTTGAGGATCAAGTAAGTTGAGCATTAATTTTTTTACCTCATATTGTAATCCGTAGAAAAATTGGCTAATAAGTACAGCATCATCCCACTTGATATCAGTTACAAGTTGTCAAAATTGTGAAGCATACAACGTTACTGATCGATTGCCTTGTCATAAAATAAGGATCTTATTGGTTGTAACACAAATTACCTCATGTTCTCCATACATGGATCGAAACTCTGCTAAAAAAGACTCTAGATTATTCAATATTGGGTCTCGTCGTTCAAAAAAAGATGAAAACTATGATAGTGCTGAACTTGAAAGAAGCATACCAATGAATCTAATTTACGATCTTGGAGTTGGATAGCTTTGGGGTTGAAGTTCAATCACTAGTTTTACTTGATTGATAAATCCTCAAAACTTGGATCTGGTGCCATCAAACTTCTCGGGTAGGGCAATTCTTGGTTCTCTAACACTGGAAGGGCGTTCTACCATAGGAGAAAAGACATGATTTGGTGCAGATGTTGAAGCAGCTCCAACCATTTCTATATCTTCACTTCCTACCACTCTTGTTGTTCCTTGTCATGATAAATTGAGTTGATGCATTGTAAGCATTAACTCCCTCAATTCTTCTTACATTTGTGCCATTGCACTCTTCATTTCAACAAGTTCTGCCATAATAATACTTAAAAAAGAGAAGATGTTTAATATTGCTTAAGTCAAATAGAAGAAAGGACTTGAGAACAAAGAAAATACTAAGGACAAAATCGGTTTAGAAGACGGTAATCCGCAACTTCTAATATGCTTATATCTTATAAAGAAAAAGGAGTAATCTACTCTTAATGAAGATCAAACAAAGCTCTGATATTGTCGGTGTACTTTTGTCAATCTGTCAAGGACAAGAACTCAATGAAAAAGTAATTCAGATAAGTGAGCCTTCACTCAAAGAAAGGAAAAAAAATATAAATAAACAAGTATGTATATTGAAAGAGAAATTGGAATGGCTTTTGCCAAAAGAAAAGAAAACTAGAGACCCTTGAAACTAGACTGGAAGCAAGAAAGAAGTTGACAAGAGTGAAGAAGACTTCACTCTTGTCTCTATATATACTACCTAACTAGGGGCTATGTGGCGACATTCTATAGGACCTCTAATATGTGTTGACTTTGTAGGACACATGCCTTGACTTACAAGGTAAGTTTTTCTTCGTGTGCGCCACATAGTTAGCTTGGTCTTCAAGCTAACAACATGTGTGGCACATGGCCAACTTGTTGACCATGTTTCTAATCCAAAAAATCAATTAAAAATACCTATGAAGTCAAAGCGGTGCCTATAAAGCTTCTAGGAAGCTTTCATATCAAATACTATAGAATTAATTTACTTTTATTTATTTTTACTTACTTCTACCTATTTATATATATAATTACTGGCTTATATGAGTATGTCCGTGACAATATGCTAATGTGCTTGGAAACCAAGAAGATCATCAAAAGTTGTGATGTTGAGTTTTTGGAACATAAAAGTGCTTGTGAGCACTTGGAGATGTGTCTAAGTGGGAGTAATGGTGTATTTGTGGACACATCTTTGAATTCAGTCAAGAAATAAGATGATAAAGACAATGAACATGATGAAGATGAAAAACCAAAGAAGGTTGAAAAGATGAAGGCTCCTATCATTGATAGGACCAACAATGAAAGAAATGAAGATGTTGAAGATTGGCATGATGATAATGATGAAGAGTATCAATCATTGAGTGAGAAACGATAAAGTATAAGAGTGAAGAATGTTGAAAAAGAACAAAGAGTACAACAAGGTGAATGTTCTTCTACAAGTGAAAGGAGATATCTTTTGAGAGAAAGAAGGCAACATGGCGAATGGTGGAAGGATCACATATTTCTTCAAATAAGTGAAGAACATGCAAATGTTGCTCTTTTTGCTGATCCATTGTCTTTGTGTGATGCTATGAAGGGTGAAGATGCAATCAAGTTGGAGAAGGCTATGAAAAAAAAATATCAATCTCTTATAAACAATGGTACATGGGAATTGGCACTTCTTCCAGCAAATCGAACTAGTGTTGGTTGTAAGTAGGTGTTTAGGACTAAAAGCGATGCAATGGATGTGGTGGTGAGGCACAAGGCAAGATAAGTTGCCAAAGAATACTCACAAGTTGCTGGAATTGATTTCAATGAGACTTATGCACCCGTTGCCAAATTCACCACCATTAGGACCATTGTAACAATTGGGGCAGCAATGGATTTGGAAATACACCAAATGGATGTGAAGACGGCCTCTTTTGAATGGAGAATTGCAAGAAGATATCTACATGGATCAATCTCAAGGATTTGAACAACAAGGCAAAGAACATCTTAGGTGCAAATTAAAAAAATCCTTGTATGGATTGAAACAATCACCAAGGGCATAGTACCAATGAATTGACACCTTCTTTGTCAATGAAGGATTAGTGAGGAGTGAAGCTAATCATTCATTGTATGTGATGCAATCTAGAGAATTCCTACTGATTGTAATCCTTTATATTGATGATTTGATCATCTTGGCAACTCTTAGAAGACATTGGTCTAGTACAATTAGAAGCAACTCTAATTATGTGTGACAATCAAAGATGTCTTGAATTTGCCAAGAATCCAAAACACCACTCAAGGACCAAGCACATTGATGTTCAACATCATTTCATAAGAGAGAAGATTGAGGATGGAATAATAGGTATAAAGTATTATATTACAAATGACATCCTTACTGATGTGCTTACAAAAGCATTAGTGAAGGATAGACATCATGACTTGATTCAGAGATTAGGATTAAAAGCCTTTTGAATATTAGCAAAGTGGAAGTATTGAAGATCAGTAAGTACTTGTATTAGGGACATAGTCCTTAGAACCTTCTAGAGACAAGTTTCTAGAACCTTCTAGAAGTAAGTCTCTAGAACCTTCTAGAAGCTTTTTAGTTAGTAGAAGATATTAGAGATATAGTCCTTAGGACCTTATAGAGACAAGTTTCTAGAACCTTCTAGAAGCAAGTCTTAGGAACCTTCTAAAGGCTTCCTAGTTGATAGAAGTTGCTTGAGAAGCTTCTTAAATAGGAGTATATATTGGAATCGAGGCTGAAGAGTTCTTCAGTCTCGACAACATATCTCTTGCAGCTCTAGCTCACCTCTCTGGTGTTGTTCTTGTATTCATCTGATTAATCTAGTTCTTACCAATTCTTCTTGAACTTCTTGTTAGGTCTCGAGTCTATATCTCTGGGTCCGTGACAGTTTGTTAAAACTTCACTTACCTTAGATATCAGAACTAGTTTCTTCCTCGTTAGAGTGTGGATTATCCATTTGCTTGGAAGTGTACTAGAATTTTAGAGGCTGCAGATTATCCTCTTCTAAACTGATACTTCTTTTGTTACAATATTGGAGTCTTATTCTTCTTGGAGAGAGTGGATTACCCCTTTTCTTGAAGCTCTTAAGGCATTTTAGAGGTTGTGGAGTACCCTCCTCTAAACCAATATTGTCTTCTTGTAGTCATTTTTGTCCTTCTCTTAGAATGGCCAGAGGCCAAGACATTAGTATGACGGAAAGTTCGGAGTCCAAGTTGGATGCTATTATGAATGCCCTCGCTACGTTATCGCAAAGAACTGCAGAGATTGAAGGAGTCGTGGCAAGGCTTCATAATGATGGAGCATCTGGGATGGCACAATCTAGGTTGTACTAGCCTCAAACTTCTACACTTGAAGAAGCAACTTTGCCTCAAGTTCGACAAGCACCGTTGGTTCTACAACATAAGGAGCCCCAAGTTAGCCTTTCACACAAGTTCGATGGTACGTGTCTAAGTTTTGAAGATTCGTCAACTAAATCAAGTTGATAACAGTTTTACAGCCCGAACGCTATCCAACGGAGGAGTCACGTGTTGGGCTTGTTGGAACCTTACTTATAGGGCAAGCTCTATCATGGTTTAATCCTTTGTTTGGGAAACGATCGTCCATACTAAACAACTTTGAAACCTTTTTGGAGGCATTTGCAAAAGCATTTGGTGAACACGTCAAGGTTCGATGGACTACAACAAAGATCCGGTCACTACGACAAGGGATGCGGTCTACATCAGTCTATACATCAGACTTCAGGCAATTAGTATGCGACATCAATTGGGATGAAGAAGTGTTGATGAGTCAATTCTATTGGAGTTTAAGGGACGATGTGAAGGATTTGCTGTTAACTCTTCTTGATCCACAAACGCTCAACGAAGCTATTAGCCAAGCTGTGAAGTGCGATAACCGCCTATTCCAACACCGCCAAGACCAACGTTCAAGACAACATACGGTTCGCCACGCTCCAACTATGTCGGCAAGCAGCATGAATTCACATTCAGAGGTAGAAAACATGCAAATTGATGTGGTACGTGTCAAATCTCTTACTCTAGAAGAAAAAAAGCGGCGTATGGAAGAAGGTCTATGCTTGTATTACGGTGAAGAAGGCCACAAAGTTGAAAACTGCCCCAAGAAGCAAAATCAACGTATTGTCAGGACTAGAGGCACGTTTGTTCAGGAAAATGAGGATGCCCAGCCACAATAGGAATCATGCGGCTAGACAGTAAAATATCGCAACAACAACCAGATTTCTTTCTTTTTGCTCAACCTACCTTTTGCTTTACAATCCCTTTGCTTATTGGCCCTCCAAAATTGAGAACCTTAGCATTATTAGATTCAAGAGCATCTGCTTGTTTCTTAGACGAAGAAATTAAGAAGCATCATAAGATCCCTTTAGTACAAAAATCCAAACCTGTTCACATTGAGGTCATAGATGGGCGACCTTTATTGTCTGATAGTGTCACCTATGAATCAGAACCTATAGAAGTGACGTTTAAGGGCCATAGTAGTCATATTATTTTCAATATTATTAGAATCCCATCAATTCCTGTTATTCTCGATCTTTCTTGGTTGGAAAAGCATAATCCATCCATAGATTGGAAGTTGCGGAAGATGACCTTTCCCACAAAACCACCCAAGAGCAAGCCTAGTAGAAAACCCTGAATAGAGAAATCCTTATTCATTGGAGCAAGAGCGTTTATAAGATCGTCCAAGGAAGGCACACCATTTGTCATTTATGCGGCTCCAACTACCGGGGAGAAGATCTCAACAGCGAGTATACCGGAGCAATATAAAGATTTTAAAGACGTGTTTCAAAAGAAGAATGTCGACATGCTACCGGAACACAGACCATATGATTGTACCATAGACTTGCAGGAAAGAGCACAACCGCCTTTTGGTCCAATCTACAATCTATTGCAGACGGAGTTGGCGGAGTTGCAAAAGTACATCGATGAGAATCTAGCCAAGAACTTCATCCGTCATTCAAAATCGTCAGCTGGAGCACCCATCTTATTTGTGAAGAAGAAAGATGGCTCATTGCAGATGTGCATGGACTATCGAGGCTTCAACAAGATAACAAAGAAGAATTGTTACTAGTTACCCTTGATTTCTAATCTCTTAGAACAACTTGGACATTCAAGGATCTTTACAAAAATTGATCTAAGGGGAGCTTACAACCTCGTATGAATCAAGGAAGGAGATGAGTGGAAGACAACGTTTTGTACAAGGTATGGCTATTTTGAGTATAATGTCATGCCCTTTGGTCTTACCAATGCTCCAGCGGTCTTTCAACATATGATGAATGATATTTTTCGAGAGCACCTTGACGATTTTGTTGTCATCTATTTGGATGATATTCTGATATTCTCCAAAAATGAGGAAGAGCATGAAAAGTATGTTCGTTTTGTCTTAGAGAAACTACGCGAGTGAGGACTATATGCCAAGTTGGAGAAGTGTTTATTTTACTAAATAGAAATGGATTTTTTAGGGTTCGTTGCGTCTACAAAAGGCTTGAAGATGGATCCCAAGAAGGTGGAAGTAATCGTGTCCTGGGAGGTTTCGAAGACGGTTAGAGACGTACAATGCTTTCTTGGTTTTGCCAACTTCTATCAGATCTTCATCAAGAATTACTTTCAAGTTGCTGCTCTTCTCACTTGGTTGACATGCAAGGATAAGCTGGAATAGGGACCTCTAGTAGATAAGGCGTTTCAAGACCTGAAGACCGCATTTACTATGGCTCCAATCTTAGTACATCCAGACTTTACAAAGGCCTTTTATTTAGAAACTGATACTTTGGATTTTGTTTTGGGAGCTGTACTTTCATAAATGGGAGAAGACAAGAAGCTCCATCCAGTTGCATTCTATTCTCGAAAGTTCTCTGCTGTTGAAATCAATTATGAGATCCACGATAAGGAACTTCTTGCTATAGTAGATTCTTTCCAAGAATGGCATTATTTTTTTGAAGGAGCTGCACACCCAGTGACCATATACACAGATCACAAGAATTTGGAGTATTTCATGTCGGCTCGAGTTCTAAATCGACGTCAAGCTTGGTCGAGTATGTCGCTATCTAGGTTCGATTTTGTTATCACTTATCAACCTGGAAAGCAGCAAGGACTATCTCATGCCTTATCGAGAAGATCGTATCTTGTACCAAAGGTTGGAGAAGCAGCGTTTGATCAACAATGTATGACGTTATTGAAGCCAGAGCAATTTTGGCTTTGTGCTATTATTGTACCAATTGATGCTGACTTCTTGAATCAGTTACGTGCCATAACCATTGAAGATTCAGTAGCCATTGATATCAAGGAGCGTGCCAATGACGATAAGTTCAAGGTGGAGGGAGATCTTTTTTACTTTGAGGAGCGGTTATATATCCCAAAAGGACCAGCACGACTTCGAGTTCTTCAATCTTGCCATGATTTTCCAACTGCGGGACATTTTGGATTCAACAAGACCTTGGAGCTTATTTCTTGAGATTTTTGGTGGCCCCAAATGTGGAAGGATGTCAAAGATTTTGTCCTCTCCTGTGACATCTGTTCAAGATCCAAGAATCCTCGGCATCACCCTTATGGACTCCTACAGCCATTATCGATTCCACGTTGACCATGGTCTTCAATTTCCATAGACTTCATCACGGACCTACCATCATCGAACTCATTTGACAGCATCTTTGTCGTGGTAGATCGACTTACAAAGATGGTGTACTTTATCCCTTGCAAAAAGACATCGTCTAGTGAAGTCACAACAAGGCTCTTTTTTGATAATGTGTATCGATATCATGGACTATCAGATGATATCGTATCAGATCGAGGAACCCAGTTCGTATCAAAGTTTTGGAGATCTCTCTTTGAGATACTGAAGGTGGATACCAAGCTTTCTTCGACTTTTCATCCTCAAACTAATGGCCAAACGGAACAGGTGAACTAAGTCTTAGAACAATACTTACGATGCAGCATCAACTATCAGCAAGACAATTGGACTACATATCTGTCGCTAGTCGAGTTTGCATATAACAACACCCTCCATGCGTCGACTCAATACACACCATTCTTTTCCAACTATAGGTATCATCCGAAGCTTGATTTATTGAGTCCGTCAACAAATAACAATCCAGCAGCTGAAAGATTTGCGAAACAACTATCAAAGCTTCAAAATACATTGAAGCTTCAATTACAATCCGCTAAAGAATCTTATAAGGCGTTTGCAGATAGATTTCGGAATGAAGCACCTACTTTCAAAATTAGAGATAAAATATGGCTTCTTCGACGGAATATCAAGACCAAGCGACCATGTGATAAGTTGGACTATCGAAGATTAGGACCATTTATCATTCAGAAGAAAATCAATCTAGTGGCGTACCGTTTGGAATTACCGGCTTCTATGAAGGTACATCCAGTCTTTCATGTTTCTCGGTTGGAGCCTTATCGAGAGTCGTCTTTTCTTGAAAGAGTGCAATGTTCACCACCTAGTATTGAGATCAAGAACCATGAGGAATACGAGGTTGAAAAGGTGCTAGATTCATGGTGAAGGTGGGACAAGTTGGAATATCTTGTTCATTGGAGCGGCTACAACATTAATAAGCAAACATGGGAGCTAGCTGAAAATCTTGCCAATGTGTCGCAAAAGGTACAGGAGTTTCATCAACAACATCCTCATAAATCTAAGCCGGTTCGACGATAGCTTCCTTCTAAAGCTTGCTCACCCAAGAATATAAGAAAGTGAGAGAGTACCACCAAAATTCGCAATTGATGTAGTTATTTTCTCCAAGATAAAGTAGAATTTTTTTAGTAGCCATAGTTTGATCTTTTGATATAAATAGCCAAGAGATAGATACTATGCCAATTAGATTATCTCAACCGACTAGCTCACAAAGGCGATCCCGAGATGAAGAACTGCCTACACCATGACGACGACAAAGGATACCCAGTAACCGATCACTGGTGATTGTATTTGAGTTCGAGCCTGCTTACGATGGTTAGCCAGAAGGCGTGTTTGCAAGATAATTTCACAATGAGGACATAGAAGTTCATACTTGGTCTGAAGTTGAAGGAGTGGGACACTACCATTGGCTTTAAGGGCCGATGAACCACTTGCCTCGTGAACAATAGTTGGAGTTCATAGCAGACATTATGCAACAGATCTTCATTTTTTTGCATTGGTACTGATTAACAACAACATTGCTTCTCAGAGACCTCGAAGCTAAAAGAGGAGGTGATGTTAGGGACATAGTCCTTAGAACCTTTTAGAGACAAGTTTCTAGAACCTTCTAGAAGCTTCTTAGTTGGTAGAAGATATTAAGGATATAGTCCTTAGAACCTTCTAGAAACAAGTCTTTGGAACCTTCTAGAAGCTTCCTAGTTGGTAGAAGTTGCTTGAGAAGCTTCTTAAATAGGAGTATATATTGGAATTGAGGCTGAAGAGTTCTTCAGTCTCGACAACAAATCTCTTGGAGCTCTAGCTCACCTCTCTGGTATTGTTCTTATATTCATCTAATTTATCTAGTTCTTGTCAGTTCTTCTTGAACTTCTTGTTAGATCTCGAGTCTGTATCTCTAGGTCTATGACAACTTGCTTAGTTACAACCACATTGAGATTAAGCATAGTATATTGCTAATAATCAAAAGATAGCAAAGAATGAAAGTGAGTTATTGTGGTGGCACCAAGGATTTAATTGGATGAGGTAGAAATGGATGTAATATCAAAAAGATGGACGTTGCCTCATTGGTGAGAAAACCACCACTTATTAGTAAAGAGTGTTGGAAGGAAGAATCATCTTTCTCTATACTTTTCTTAGAATATAATCCTTGCTAATGCTAAGTATTTGTAGCTTTTAGACTTCTTTTCTTCAATAGAATGGAGTTGATGTGGCAAAATATGTTGATGTTCTACAAAATCAAGACAAGTTTGGCATTTGGCATCAACGACTTAGTCATTTGAATGCCAAAAGTATGAAGGAGCTCCAATCTATGGTAAGTGGCTTGGATCTGGGTCAATTCAACCACAATGCTATTATACTTGCTTATGAAGGTTGTATCCAAGGCAAACAACAAAGGGCTTCATTTCCAAGTGGAATTGCAACACGTGCAAGGAAATTATTGGAAATGGTTCATTCTCATGTTTATGGACCAATGAAGACACCATCAATTGGAGGAGCAAGGTACTTTGTGACATTTATTGATGATTTTTCAAGAAAGGTATGGATATACATCATTAAAGCCAAGAGTGAGTGTTTCTCAAAGTTTAAATAATTCAAGGCACTTCTGGAGAAGCATTGTGAGTGCAAGATAAAAGTATTGTGCACGGACAATGGAAGTGAGTACATGTCAAAGTATTTTGATGAATTTTTGAGAAATCAAGATATTGCAAGTCAAACCTCTACTCCTTACACTCTACAACAAAATAGAATTGCTGAAAGAGCAAATCACACTATTATAGAGATAGCAAGGAATATACTTTATGTACAAAATCTTGGGCATGAATATTGGGCAGAAGCTGTGATCAATGCAGTGTATACAAGGAATAGATGTCCAACAAGTGCACTCACATCAATGACTCCCCAAGAAGCTTGGAGTGGCAAAAAACCTTGTGTTTCATACATGAGGATCTTTGGATGCATTGCTTATGCAAAGGTACCAAATTGCATGAGGTCTAAACTTGATACAAAGAATAGAAAATGTGTATTTGTTGGATATTGTAAAGGTACCAAAGCATATAGGCTCATGTGTTTAGAAACCAAAAAAATCATTAAAAGTCGTGATGTAGAGTTTTTAGAGCATAAGAGTGCTTGTGAGCACTTGGAGATGTGTCCAAGTGGGAGTAATGGTGTGTTTGTAGACACATCTTTAAATCCAGCAATAAAAGAAGAAAAAGATGATGATGATGATACTGAAGATGGTAGAATTTCAAATCAAGATGAAGAATCAATGAAGATAAATCATGAAGTGCCTACAATTGCTAAAATCAATAATGAAGACAATCAAGATATTGAAGATGATGATGGTGATGAGGAGTACCAACCTTTAAGTGTGAAGAGATAAGTTTTAAGAGAAAAAAAGATTGCAAGAGCTATTGGAGTGCATGAAGGTGAATCTTCATTAAGTAAAAGGAGATATCCTTTAAGAGATCTAAAATAACTTAGTGCATGGTGGAAGAACCACATCTTTCTTCAAGTAAGTGAAGAACATACCAATGTTACACTCCTTGCTGATCCATTGAATTTGTGTGATGCAATGAAGTCCACAGATGCTATGAAGTGGGAGAATGCTATGGAAGAAGAGTACAAATCTTTCATGGATAATGGAACATGGGAATTGATTCAACTTCCACCAAATCGATCTTCAATTGGTTCTAAGTAGGTATTTAGAACTAAAAAGGATACAATGGACAATATTCTGAGATATAAGACTAGGTTGGTTGCATAAGGATATTCACAAGTTGCTAGAGTTGATTTCAATGAGACATTTGCTCCCGTGGCCAAATTCACCACTATTAGAACTATTGTGGCAATTGGAGCAGCAATGGATTTGGAGATGCATCAAATGGATGTGAAGACGGCTTTCTTGAATGGAAAGTTGAAAGAAGACATCTACATGAATCAACCTCAAGGATTTATTGAAGATGGCAAACAAGAGCTTGTTTACAAGTTGAAGAAATCCTTATATGGACTGAAGCAATCTCCAAAGGCATGGTACCAATGTATTGATACATTCTTTGTGAATGAAGGATTTATAAGGAGTGAAGCTGATCATTCATTGTATGTGATGCAATCAAATGAGTTCATATTGATTGTCATCTTCTATATTGATGATTTGATCATCTCAACCAATGCTATGAAGATGATAGATTGGTTGAAGGCAAAGTTAGAAAAAGAATATGAGATGAATGATTTGGGAGAGCTTCACTATTGTTTAGAAGTGGAGTTTGTGAGAGATCGTGCTAAGAAGACCAATAAAAAGAGTCAAAGTAAGTACATTAAAGAGGTGTTGAAACAATTCAATATAGAAGAGTGTAAGTCTATTGGAACACCTTTGGAGGCCAATTTGAAGTTGATGAAGCTCACGGAAGAAGAATTTGCTGAAGTTGAAGGATAAATATAAGATGTTTCATACAAGGCACCAATGGGCTCACTAATGTATGCAATGGTTGGCACAAGAGTGGATCATGCATATGCGATGAGTGTTGTGAGTCAACACATATCAAAGGCTAGACCAATCCATTGGGCAACCATCAAAAGGATCATGAGGTACTTAAAATGTACTTTGAACTTCAAATTATGTCTTGGAAGTGATAACATTACTATGCATGGTTATTGTGATGCGAATTAGGTTGGAGATGCAAATGATAGAAGGTGAATAATGGGATATGTATTTTTTATTGGAGTAGGACTAATTTCATGGAATTGCAAAAGACAACCAACAATTGCAAGGTTAACAATGGAAGTGGAGTACATCGCAACAATCCATGGTGCAATAGAGGCAATATGGCTAAGACAACTTTTAGAGGATATTGGAGATGTGCAAATGGAAGCAACTCCAATGAAGTATGACAACCAAGGATGTCTTGCATTTGCAAAGAATCCAAAGCATCATTCAAGGACCAAGCACATTGACATGCAATATCACTTCATAAGAGAAAATATTGAAATGAGAGTGATTGATATGAAATATTGTGTAATAGAAGACATGCTTGTTGATTTGTTGACAAAGAAATTAGTAAAGGATAGACATCACATTTTGACAAAGGCATTAGAATTAAAAGTCTTTTGACCAATAGCAAAGTAGGAGTATTAAAATAAAAGTGAAAGTAAAATAAATTACCTTATAGAGGATATTACCTAAAATAAGTTGCTAATGGTCAAAAGATTGACTGTTGGTATATAGAAAGAGCATCCTATGGATATAAGATGAGGTCAAGGACCAAGAGTCAAAGTCAAGAGGATAAAGTATGAATTAGGAAATATCCATAAACAATGTAAGAGTAATTAGTTTTTGGCATAGGAGACCTTTGTGGTTAGTAAGATGCCAAAGGATCCAAGGACCATAGGATATCCTTGAGGTACGTTAGATATCAAAGGATCCTAGGACCAAGGATCATGTGTGTAAAAGTCAATGAGTGGAAGTTGTCTTATAGGGCAGCAACCACAACCTATAAGTATTGGGTGTTGGAGGTGAGAGACATCTTACTTCATACTCTCTTTATGTACAACCTTGCTGATGCTATGTGTTGTGACTTCAAAGTTCTATTTCTTCAATAATAATCTTAATTAAAATTCTAATAGAATCTTAATCAAATTCTAAGTCAAATTTTAATTGAAATTCTAATTGAATCTTAATCAAATCTTAAATCAAAGCCTAATGAAATCCTAATTAAAATCTTAATTAAATCTTAATCAAATCCTAGGTCAAATTTTAATGAAATCTTAAATCTTATACAAATCCTATATAAGTTCTAAATCAAATCTTAAGCAAATCTTTGATCAAATCCAAAACTAAAATCCAAATCAAATCCTAGATCTTGAACAAACTTGTAACAATCCTATAGCAAATAAAAATTCAATAACTAATAATAAATCTATTGATATTAATTAAAAATTTGCACACTTTTTTATGTACTAGTTAGAAACAAGCACGAAAAAGATTAAATCAATTGCACTTATCAATTGAGAAAAATGTAAGATAATTCAATAAGGTATTAGGTACCTCCTACTCCAATCTATATGCTAAACTTCTACTCCCAATATATTCTTCTTAAATCATTGAATTGCTCTTAAATTTCACCTAAAATATTAAAAATCAAGTCTACTATTTATACAAAAAAAATTCACTTTAATCCAATTGACAGATTATTGAAGATCTTAGAAATACTCATTCACCATCAAACTCCAATTTTTGATACCACAATCCACAAAAACCTTCATACACCTCAATCTAATTGTTTGATTGATTTCAAAATTTGTATGCATATTTACAACTACTACACCAACACATTGTTCAAAACTCATCCATACATACTACAAAATTCAAGAAATCTTCAAATTTGTAATCATATTTTTATTTTTAAAAATCTAAACCAACTAAAAACATTACTAACTTTGAAAATTCTTTCAAAACTAAATATTAACACAATTAACATATAATTAATTCTTAAAAATAACTTGTCAAGTATTTTCTCAAATTCCACTCTACAATCTACCAAAAAATAATGGAGTCACTGTAGATGCATGGTTTTGTGCCTTAGGATCTGATTTCAATCCAAGTAAACAACCAAACTTCTCCAAGTATCAATTCTTAGCTTCTTGAGATAAATTTTACTAAAATCTATTCTTAATTTTTTTTATACATGTCTAAATTATTTAATTTTTTAATATGGTTTATTTTTCCTTATTTATGGCCCTACAAAGTAAGTAGAAGCCTATTTTATATAAAAGCAGTATTAGCACCCTTTAATTTTATTATCTTTTTATTATTATCTATTTTATTAAAATAATTTTTTATCATATTTTAAAATAAGATATTTTATAATATAATTTTTTCTTCTCTCTTTCATTCATTTGCCATGTTACATCACAACATCAAAATAAATAATAGCTAGAGAAGTCTCTTTGGTCAATGACCAAGAATTTTTGATCTTGAGCAAATATCACATAATTATACAAAGTCTTTAATTGTCTTTCACATTTGAAGCCACCAAAAATTTCTTAATATTATCTCCAAAGTCTTATTATATCTAAAATAATTGATTATTAGAAAGTTATGACAAGATTTAAGAACAAGTATTCATGCTTTTCCTTTTAGAATATAAAATTGTCCCTCAAAATAGAGTAGATTATTTTTGAACTTAAACTAGAAAGTACCATGAGACTTAAAAGAATTATTCTTGATATTTTAAAAAGGAAGATCAGAGGATATATTTGATTGAATTTGCTTGATAAAGGTTGAATCAATAGTTAATATTGATTTTATTACTCAAAGATGAAAATGCTCTACCTTCAAGAGAATTATTATTTCTTAATCAAAAGTTTTTTTTTTCTTCTTCTTTTAATGTAAGATGATAATATCTAAAAAAGACGTCTAACAAATCTTATTGTTTTTTGAGTCAATAAATAAACTTGAAATCAAATCTTGATAAAGTCATGCTCCAACGAACTTAGTAACGATTCAAAATACATGCTAATATGAAGTACTTGAAATCCTTGTGATTTATATACATGGTGACTAGACTACAAGTACCTTCTAGTTAAAAATGTTATTGTTGAAATAAATCCACAATTGCAAGAAGTTCTTTGTCATAGATTTTATAATTAATTTTAAATGCTAAAAATTTCATGGAATAAAAAGCTATCAGGTAGAGCTTGTTATCTACTCCCATTTGTAACAAAATAGCATCCGTAACAAAGTTTGATGCATCTATTTCTATGAACAACACCTTCAAAAAATCAATGCAATATAAGATTGATATAGAAATAAATATTTTCTTCAAGACTTTAAAAGTAATTTCAATTTCTTTCCTTCACTCAATTTTGTCTTTACATGTCAAGCATCTAAGAAGAGTCACAACTTTAAAAAAATCTCAAAAAATATTGTTCATCTTTCATTATTTTTAAGATCTTTTAATTTATGATAGTTTGGACTTTCTTAGGATCCATCATAAGACCATCATTTGAAATGATATATTCTAGCAAGTCAACTTAAGTAGTATAAAATATATACTTTTTTATCTTTGCATATAATCAGGTATCTTTTAATTTTTGTAACACACAATGAACATGAACTTTATGCTCTTTTTTATTCTTCAAATAGATTAAGATGTTTAAATAACAAATAACAAAATCATTAAGAAACTCACAAAAGACATCATTCATTGAATGTTAAAAAATAGTTGGAGCATTTGTGAGTCTAAAGGCATGATATCATATTCAAAATACCCATATTTTGTTCAAAATATTTTTTTTTTTAATTTGCCTCTTTTTTAATGCATACCAAATTATATGCTCCTTATAGATTTATTTTTTTATAGATTTTATCTTGATTGAATTGATCAAAAAGTCATGAAATCAAGAATAGAGGATATCTATTTTTGATAGTAATCTTATTGAATCTTTGTTAGTCCATATACATCCACAAAGATCCATCTTTTTTCTTTACAAATAAAATAACAATCATAGTTGGTGATTTATATAGCATATAAAATTCTTAGCCAAATTCTCATCAATATATTTGTTGAATGTAGCCAATTCATTTTATAATAGGCTATAGATTGGTTGGAATGGTGGTTGAGCTCCATCTTGATGATTGATGGAACAATCATAAAGTTGATGCTTTAAAAGAATATTTACATTCTCTTTTTCAAAGATGTCTTGATAATCTTAAAATTTATCTTGGAATTCTATTTAAAATCTTTTTTCTATCAACAATAGGTGTAGTATATATAACAAAAGTTAATCCTTCTTGTGCAACATGCATGAAAGTTTTTGCACCTACCAATAATAATTTGGATGTATTGATTTTTTAGATTTTTACTTGCCTAATAGAATCCTGGGCTAAACTATGGAAAAAATCAAGATTATAAGAAATCCAATCTATCTAAGGATTATTTCTTTTTAATCACAATAAATTAGAAAAAAATCTAATAACATTAAACATTTTTTGACTGTTATGACCACTAGTTGCTACTTCTATTGGAATAGTTTTATGTTTAATATCTCTAAAAGACAATAAATGACCATCTATTACTTCTACATGTATAATTTTGATTTTTGTAATTAAAGATATATCTTTTTTTTTTGACAAAATCTTTGTCTATAAAATAGGATAAGGTTCTTGAATACAATAAAATTAAGACTTTGTGATTTTTTCGTCCTAAATAAACTTCTATTGTAAAAAAAAGTGAAGGATTTGACAAAAGAATAAGACCTTTATTATGAGTTGTTTAAGATTCTAGCTGCGCAATTGCTATTATAGTTGAAAAAACTTATTTTTCAACACATGGTTTTCTTTGGCAACCATGCTCCTTATATTATGATTGCATTGCTTCTTTCAAAAATGTTGAAGAATGTGCTTGGATTCTCCAAAATATAGGTATAAACCTTCTTGACAAAAATAAGTCTTTTTTTGCTTAATAAGAAGATTAAAAAGTATCATATCAATTTACATTGATTCTAGACATGATGAAAAGTTTTTGAAAATTTGGGAGCCAGTATTATTACTTGATTTATTCCTCTTTAGCCAAATATTTTTTCATAATATCTTTTAAATAATTGATTTTTGGATGCAATGGCTTGAGCAATAAATTACTCTAAAGATTTTTCTTTTAGCATTGTTAATAACAAAAATTTGATGTTGTTCTTCAACTCATATCAAAATTGATTGATAAGGGCTTTGTCATTCCAATCCATGTTACAAGCAAGATTTTGGAATTTAACAGCATATGTGGTGGTTGACCGTGATCTTTGTTATAAAGATAAGAGCTTAGTCTCTACTATTCTTTCTTAATCACTTTTTCCAAATGTAGTTGTAAATACTTTTAAAAATGAATTCAAATCATAAATGACTTATGAATTCTTTTCTATTAAAGATATAAATCAAAAAAAAGCACTTCTAGATAGAAATGCACCTATAAATCTAACTTGAATAAATCTATTCGGATATTGAAAGAAATATAAACTTAGATAAAGTTTGACTTGTTGTAAAAATCCTCAAAATTTTGATGTTGTTCTATCAAACTTTTTGAGTATATTAATCCTTATTCATATTATACTTGTAGAACCAAACTTTATGGATTTGGTTGTAAGATCAATCTACTTGCTTTCTTCAACAACACAATTTCTTGACGTAGACTTTGAACTTCTTTCGTAGGCATAGGATTAGTGTTTCTTTAATTGGTAGTAGTGATGAGTGAAATTTCTATCCTAAGAATTTTGACAAGTTTGTGAAAATTTACAATAGTTACAATTTATTTTCACTTCCACTAAGTATAGCATCCATAATATTTTTATTTTAAACAACTTAATAAATTCACAAGTCAAATTAGACAAGGATAATCCACAACCTTTATTGTCAAATAAAAATTTCTACAAAGAGGGATAATTTGCTCTCTTTAAAGAAAAAAATTAATATTATAAAATTAAAAAAATTGTTTGAAGGTGAATAATCCATAATCTTCAAAATACAACAATAGAAGTAAAATAATCTACTTACTTCTACAACAAGACAAGAACAATGAGTTAAGACTCTTATCGAACTATCAAGGACATGAACCACAAAGAACTAAAATATTAATACACTCTTGTATCATTCAAAAAACTAAAAAATGTCATGGATATATACATTTACTTTAATAGTTACTAATATGATTAGGTTGAAGTAAGTAAATATAGATTAATTTCATAAAGTCTTCTAGACAAGCTTCTTATAAGATTCATAGATGTGGTTTTGATTTTAGATGTGTTTATAGGTTAGAAACTTGGCCAACAAGTTAATCACATGTTGGTAGCTTGTAAAATAACTTAACTCTATATAATAGCTTATAAAACAAGCTAACTAAAAGGCCCATACATAGATAAATTGCCTTGCAAATTAAGACATGTGACTAACAAAGTCAATACATGTTAGAGATCCTATAGAATATTGCCACATAGCTCTTAATTAGAGTGTATATATAGAAGCAAGAATAAAGCCTTCTTCACTCTTATCAATGCCTTTCTAGTCCTTAGTCTTATTTCAAGACTTTTTAGTCTTCTTGTTTTTGACAATAGCCATTTTAGTTGAATATTATATCATCTTTGAGTGACTTTCTAATTTCTTTCAGTGATACAAGAATGTATTGAGGATTTTTTTTCTTTGAGATTCATGTCCTTGACAGTTTGACAAGAGTGTTAACATATTGTTTTTATCTTATTTTAGAAGTGAGTGAATTATCCCACTTCTATTGTTGTATTTTGAAGGTTGCCGACTATCCACCTTTAATCAAAAAATCTTGTTTTCCAAACACTGATCTTTTTCTTAAAGAGAGTGGATTAAGCTTCTTTATGAAAATTTTTATTAGAGGTTTTGGATTACCTTCCTCTAATTTAACTATTTGAATTGGTTTGAGTTGTCTTGTGGAAGAAAAGATTATGGATGCTACTCTTAGCGGAAGTAAGAATAGATTTACAACTATTGCAGATCTTCATGAGCTTGTCAACACTCTAAGAGTGGAAGTCTCATGTATTTCTAATGTAAATCATGGAAATACTATGCCTACACATATAGAAGAAGTTTAAAGTCTACCATAAGAAGTTCTGCAGTTGAAGGAAGCAAGTAGATCGACCATACAACCAAATCTATGGATTTTTGCTTCTACATGTATAACAAGGATAAGGATAAATATGCCTAAGAAGTTTGATGGAACAAGATCACAATTTCTAAGATTTTTGCAATAAATCAAGCTCAATCTAGGATTGCACCTTTGTCAATACCCAGATGGATTTACTCAAGTTGGATTCATACGCGCACTTCTATCAAGAAGTCCTCTCTCTTGATTTGCACCTTTAATGAAAAAAGATTTTTGATTCTCTTATGATTTGAATTCATTTCTAGAAGTATTTACGGCTACATTTGAGAAAGAGTAGCAAAGACCAAGCTCATATCTATATGACAAAGATCACGGTTGGCGACCATATATGCTGCTAAATATCAAAACCTTGCTTGCGACTTGGAATCATGTGATAGGAACAATGTACAATGTCTAACAAAGGTTTTATTTTCTCCTCTCATCTCTCACCTTGTTTTACAATAGAAGTTTGTTTAAGACCAAAAAATCACAAATTCTTAGCCTTGTTGGATTTAAGAGCCTCAATTTGTTTTGTATATGAAGATCTTGTCAAAAAATAAGATATTTCTTCAGTTAAGAAAATCAAACCTCTGCATATAGAAGTAATAAATGAACATTTATTATCTTCTAAGGATATTATATATAAAATTATTCTTGTAGAAGTAGTAATTATTAGTTATAATACATTAGTGATATTTAGTAATATGCTTAAGTTTTCTTCTAATCTAATCATTTTAGGATTACTGTGGTTAAAAAGATATAATTCTTAGATAGACTAGATTTCTTGCAATCTCAATTTTTCCATAGTTTAGCCCAAGATCCTGTTAGCTAAGTAGAAATTCATAAGTTTAGTATATTCAAATCTTTATTGATAGGTGCTAAAGCTTTTTTGCATGGCACAAATGAAGGGCCATCTTTTGTTATATATGCCACATCCCATGTTGATGGTGAGAAGATATCAAGTGGTATTCTTAGCCAATATCAAGATTTCCATGATATTTTTTAAAAGAAGAATATAAATATTCTTCCAAAGCATCATCTTTATAATTATACCATTGATCTTCAAGAAAGAATTCAACCACCATTTCGACCAATCTATAGTCTATCACAAAATGAATTGGTTGCAATCAAAAAATACAATGATGAGAATTTGGCTAAGAACTTTATGCGCTATTCTAAATCTTTAGTTGGAGCTCCTATCTTATTTGTAAAGAAAAAAGATGGATCTCTATGGATGTGTGTAGATTATCAAGGACTTAACAAGACTAACATCAAGAACAAGTATCTTCTATCTTTGATTTTAAGATTTTTTGTTCAACTAAATCAAGCAAAGATCTATACAAAAATAAATCTACAAAGCGCATATAATTTGGTCTATATCAAAGAGGGAGCTGAATGAAAGACTACTTTTTGAATTAGGTATGGACATTTTGAATATAATATCATGCCTTTTGGACTCACGAATGTACCAACTACTTTTCAATATTTAATGAATGATGTCTTTTGTGAGTTTCTTGATGATTTTGTCATCTATTATTTGGACATCATTTTATTCTATTCTAAGAATATATAAGAACATGAAGTTCATATTCGTCATGTATTATAAAAACTAAGGAAAGTAGGATTATATGTAAAAATAGAAAAATGTGTATTCCACACTACTGAAGTTGACTTTTTGAGATACATCATTTCCAATGAAGGCCTCATGATGGATCCAAAGAAGGTCTAAACTATCATAGATTGGAAGATCCCAAGAACAATAAGAGTTGTGTAATACCTTTTGGCCTTTGCTAATTATTACCAAATCTTTATCAAGAATTTTTTTCAAATTGCAGCTCCATTTACACATTTAATTTGTAAAGACAAACTTGAGTATAAAAAAGAAGCCAAAGCATCATTTGTTGCTTTGAAGAAGGAATTTATTTTTGCACCAACTTTGTATCACATCAACTTTTCTAAGGTATTCTTTATAAAAATAGATGCATTAGACTTTGCTTTGCATGTAGTATTGTCACAAATGGAAATAGATGACAAACTCTACTTAGTAGCTTTCAATTTCAAAAAAAATTCAATAGCTGAGATTAACTATGAGATCCACAACAAAAAACTTCTTGCAATTGTGGATTCATTTCAAGAATGGCATCATTATTTAGAAGGCGCTTTAAGTCTAGTTACAGTATATAAAAATTATAAGAACCTCAAGTATTTTAGGTCGACACATTTTTTGAATTGTCGCCAAGTCCATTGAAACATGTCATTATCAAGATTTGATTTCAAGTTCACATATCGACCTAAAAAACAACAAGATTTAATAGATGTTCTTTTTAAACAATCTCATTTTGTAGCAAAAGAATGAGACGTATCTTTTGATCAACAAAGAATAATCTTCTTGAAGCTAGAGCATTTTCATCTTTGAACAATGAAATCAACATTGATTGTTGATTCGACCTTTGTCAAATAAATCCATTCAAATATGTCCTTTGATCCTCTTATTCATGATATGAAGAATCTTTCTTCTAAATCTCATGATGTTTCAAAGTTCAAGTTCAAGAACAATCTATATATTCTAGAAAGAGAAGTATATTTACGTCTTCTTCAAGCACATCATGACTTTCTAACAATAGGATATTTTAGTTATAATAAGACTCTAGAGCTTATATTTAGAGATTTTTGGTGGTTGCAACTGTGGAAGGTAGTAAAAGACTTTGTCTAGTCATATGATGTTTGTTCAAGATCAAAAACTCCTCATCATCGATCCTATGGACTTCTCCAACTATTACCTATATCCAAAAAACCATGATCTTTTATTTCTATGGATTTTTTTATAGATCTTTTAAGATTAAGTTCTTATGATTCTTTATTCGTAATCGTAGATCAATTCACGAAAATGGCATATTTTGTACCATCTACAAAATCTATTTCAGGTGAAGAAACAACCAAGCTTTTCATTGATAATATCTATCACTATCATGGATTATCAAAGGATATTATATTAGATAGGAGGATTCAATTTGTATTAAGATTTTAAAGAATCCTATTTAAGATTCTAAAAGTAGATAGAAAGCCTTCTTTGACTTTTCATCCTCAAACTAATGGGCAAAAAAAATGGATGAATAAAGTATTGGAGTAGTATTTAAAGTGTACCATCAACTATCATCAAGATGAATGGACAACTCTTTTACCATTGGCAGAGTTTGCATACAATAATTTGATACATTTTTCTATTCAATAAATATCTTTTTTTGCCAATTATGGTTATCATCTATGAATTAATACTTTTTACTTCTCAAAAGTTGATAGTCCTATGGCAAAAGATTTAGCAAATCATTTGTCAGAGCTATATGCAACAATGAAGATACAATTAAAGGAAGCTCAAGAACAACAAAAGATCAATACATATGCCTATTGTAAGGAGCAACCACAATTCAATGTAGGTGGCAAGGTATAGTTACTTTGTCACAATATCAAGACTATTTATCCTTATGATAAGTTGGACTATCATAGGTTGAAACCTTTTCTTATTTGTGAACAAATCAATCTTGTTGCTTATTGATTCCATCTATCGGAGTGTATATAGATCCACCCTATATTTTATGTGTCCCTTCTTAAATCGTATAAAAAAGTGAATATCTTGGAAAGAAGACAAATGCTACCTCCTCCTATAGAAGTGGATAATAATCAAGAGTTTAAGGTGGAAGAAGTCATAGAGTCAAGGCGGTGCCAAAATAAGTTGAAACATCTTGTTTATTGCCACGGATATGAATTAGTAAATGCACATAGGAGCTATCAAAGAATCTTGCAAATGCAGCAAAGAAAGTTAAAGCCTTTTATCAAAAACATCCATCAAAATCAAGATGAAGAATTGAAAAGATCCATAAAAGATGATGACTGCTTCTTTTAGAATTTGTCCCTGAAAGCAAGGATAATATCATGGACATATACATTTATTCCAATAGTTACTTATATGATTAAGTAGAAGTAGGTAAATATAGATTAATTTCATAAAGTCTTCTAGACAAGCTTCATAGACATGGTTTTTACTTTAGATGTATTTATAGGTTAGAAACTTGGCCAACAAGTTAATCACATGTTGGTAGTTTGTAGAACAAGTTAATTCTATGTAATAGCTTATAGAATAAACTAACTACATGGCCCATACATAGATAACTTGCCTTACAAGTTAAAACATATAACTAAAAAAGTCAACACATTTTTGAGGTCCTATAGAATATTTCCATATAGCTCCTAGTTAGAGAGTATATATAGAGGCAAGAGTGAAGCCTTCTTCATTCTTATCAACACCTTTCTAGTCCTTAGTCTTCTTTCAAGACTTTCTAGTTTTCTTATTTTTGGCAATAGCTATTCTAGTTCAATATTATATCATCTTTGAGTGACTTTCTAGTTCCTTTCAATGATACAAGATTATGTTGAGGATTTTATTTCTTTGAGATTCATGTCCTTGATAGAAAATCATTCAAAAATGATATCATATTAAATTAGAATGTCTATTTCCAAAGATAATAAGACTAAAAAGTCTTCAAATATGACTAAAGACTAAAAAAGCATAGATAAGAGTGAAAAAGGCTTTACTCTTTCTTCTTTATATACTCTTATCTAGGAGCTATATAGCAATGTCATACAAGACCTCCAAAATATATTAACTTTGCAAAATACATATCTTAACTTATAAGGCAAGTTTTCTATATGTATGCCACATAGTTACCTTGCTCTACAAGTTATTAATACATAATTAACTTAGTGATCAAGTTCCTAATCTATCAATTAACTACAAATACATGTAAAGTCAAAGTAGCATCTATGAAACTTTCAAGAAGGTGTTTTAAAAAATATTATAAAATAAATCTATTTTTATTTATTTCTACTTAATTATATAAATCAATACTTAAGTAAATATGTATGTCCATGATAATGGATGCTTGATAAATCACTTGATGATGCTAAATTATTCATACATTTTGTATGCAAAAACTAAGTTGAGTAGCAGACTATTCTTCTTAGTACTCCTAATTGGATTTTTCGAAGCTCATTGCCCTTCTTCACTCACTATTCAAGAGGGATTAGAATTTCATTAGAGAACAATCTTTCAAGATTGAAGAAGACCATAGAATTAATTGAATGTTTATGATAAAAAAATTGATTATCTATTTTTATAATGATATTATTATTTTAAATATTATTAGATTTTAGTTTATTTTTTATATGAATTGAATGGATTTGAGTCTTAGATCACCAAGAATGGCACATTAAAAGTTTTTTAAGTTTAAACTTTGATGTTTTCAAAGATAAGAATCCAAAAGAAGATGCATAAATAAATGAGATAAGTATCAAAGAAAGGTGATAAAATGATAATAAGAAAGTTTACATATTTAAGAAAAAATTGGAATGGCTATTGACAAAGACTAGAAATCTAAAGATTCTTGAAACTAGATTAAAAGCAAGAAAGGAATTGACAAGAGTAAAGAAGACTTCATTCTTGCTTCTATATATACTATCTATCTAAGAATTATGTGTTAATATTCTATAAGTCTTCTATTATGTATCCAATTTTCAAAACACATGTCTTAACTTGCAAAGAAAATTTCCTATATATGCACCATATTATTTTTATTACATATAATACATGGCTAACTTGTTGGCCAAGTTTTTAACCTACCAATCACCTATAGACATATGTAGAAGTAAAATTACATCTATGAAGCTTTTAAAAAGCTTTTCTATAAGATGTTAAAAAATTAATTTATTTTTATTTATTTCTACTTATTCATATTATTCAGATAACTATTAGAATAAATATGTCTACAACAAATGCTTTGATTGTAATGGATTTTGTTTTTTTATGTGTATTTTGTGGTTTCAATAAAAAAGATAGAATCTTTGATGCATAGATTAAAATAATCTAGAATTGGGTTGTATCATTTTATAATTTGAAACCATGTATTAGCTTTGAAGTGTAGATGTTGTCTATTAAAATCAATCAAATGAATATATTTTACTTTTATTTTATATTAATTACAAATAATGATGAAAATTATTGTTGTTTTAAAAACTTAACACATATATATTTGTGCATTGATAAACAAGTAAATGAAAGAGTCTGTCACTTTTAAATTTGTCTTTTGGTAGCTTGTTATTTGGTTTTGTTTTTTATTTTTTATTCTTTTTGGAATAAATTATATAAAATATGATTTGAATTTAGATTATTTGATATAAATAAAAAATAATGATTAGATTTAATACATATATATATATATGAATTTTCATGAACATAGCTACACTCTTTATTTTAGGATATTTGAATCAATAGAGTTTTTAAAATACAAAAATAATATTATATAAAGCTTTTATATATTCTTAAAAAAATTATACAAATATAGTTATATATATATATATAATTTATTTTTATATCTATTTTCATTTAAAATATATTAGCTTTTTATTTTTTCTAAATACAATAATTTTTGTATCATTACATATTTTTTTATTAAAAAAATGATTTGGAAGGTTAAATAAATAAACAAGTAATAAAACATAATTTATTATGTCAACAGAAATAAGAGGCTATGATTCCTATGCCTAAATTCAATAAAGTTAGTACACTACACACTAAAAACATTTCAATAAAACATGACAAAACAAAGTACATTTGTAGTCTTATTTATATATACTTCTATCTAAAGGGTGCAAATTACTTTTAATACATTTATATGGAAAATTTTCACCCAAGGTTCTGCTAGAATTTCATAACATTTTAGAACATATTGAAAAGTGTTTTGAAGTTAGATTCCTAGAAGTCTATGTGATCTTAAAATAAGTTCAAAAATCTAAAAACATCAAAAAATACTTTAAATACTGTTACCCAAAATTGATATTCATACAATATTATCATCTTCCAGAAATATTTTTATCTAAAAAGAACCACCAATGAATGATTTTGGTATTGCATTAGTCCACAAAGACTACATATATGTTGAAAATGAAAAAGGATAAAACATTAAAAAAATAAAAAATAAAAAATAAAAAATCTTCACATGATATTCTGAAATATATATATATATATATATATATATATATCACATACATAAATACACTCATTTATTTGTACAGTGCTAATATTGTATTAGTCCTCCAAAAGATTTTCAAAAATGCTTACAAAAATAACTTAGGCATTAATTCTTACAACCATTAAGCTTTTCTCTCCCTGATCAGATGACTAAGGTATGATTTTATTGGTTATGTTTTGATACTGTAAAAAATGTAATGTTTAATTTAAACTTCTCTTAATACATTTTTCAACTTGATTTTGGACATTGATCTTTTACATTTCGAATCCTTTTTGCATCATCAAGACAAAGATTTTTTAACCAATTTAAAAAGATGTATGAAGAGTGTATTTTCAACAACTACTTTAGAACAATTGCTGAATCTTCAAAACGATATGATTCAAAGTTGCCACTTTTCAAAAAAAAAGTTAAAAATATATATTTTCAGAAAACACATTATATTTTACAGGATAGATTCTATAGTAACCAAATGTGTATTCTACAAGTATGAATTTTGATTAAGGTATTTGTGTAAAGAAGTTTGAGATTAAAAATAATCTTAAAGAATCTTAAATTCTAAATTAACAAATTAAGGCCCCTATTTTGTTTACTAGCCTTTGTATACCTCTTTCCTTTACAGTTTAGAAACTGAGAGGTCATGGCCTGTTTATTGTATAATCACAAAGGTAGAGTGAACTTGCTTGAATTTAATACAATGCTTGCTTTATTATTTATTATTAATTTTTGGATAGTTTAATGAAATCAAAAAAAATAAAACTCTTTTTCTACACAGTCGCATTATTTTACACATCAGTTTTTCATAATTATTTATTGAAACTAAGCCAAATTCTTTAAATAATTTTATTTTCAACTCAAAATAAACTTTTCATTTTAAAAAACATCATTGTAGATGTGTCAAAATGAAATAATAAAACACGTCATGATATGATTTGAGTAAAGAGGAAAATTTGGATTCAAGCTAACAAACACTCTCTTACATCTTTGAAGAAAATTATGTGAAATTATTTTTAGACAATTTGTTTCTTAATTGAAGTTACTCCATTCCATTCATGATTATGCAACAATTAAAATAAGTGAACTTGGCATGGATTTGACTAAGGATAGAATTGTAGATTACGCAATTAGACAATATTTAATGGAAATTGAATGGATAGAGTATTGATTGACTTGGACTTAGTCTTATTTTATTATTTGTTTAATTTTATTCTTATTTACTTGATAAAAGGTATTAAAAATAATTTAAACTACTTAAAATGAAGCTTTGGTAAAGTTTGTTTAATTTTTAACTTTTAATACATCTCATATTGCAAAGTATTCTGACTTATTGACAAGTGTATGAATGTAAAATAAAGAAAGGGATGACTCAAAGACATTATATTTCACTTTTCATTTTTAAATATGATATATTTAGAAGGAGGTGTTATTAAATAGAATCTAGTCAAAAGATCATGCCCCAAAACATTTGAAGACTAAAGAGTGTAGATATCACAACACTTGAGGATTATTACATCAAAAAAAACAACAACAACACTTTAGATAGTTCTAAATTGCATGGGTTTGAAATATAAAATCTCATCTAGGTACTTTTTTTTTTTTGTTTTTCTTTTACTTCTTTCTCAAAAATCATATCTATTAAACCAAATCTTTTCACACTATTCTGAATCAAATTTGTGTTGTTTAATGTACATGTTTATATATATATATATATATATATATATATATATATAATAAATATATTTATATGAAGATGTATCATTTATCCAACATTTCAATATCTTTAAATCTCAATTTGTAAGATAAAAAGAAAATACTAAATCTTCAACATTATATGAAGTGGAGACATTATTAAAGAAAAAATGAAACATGTGGGTCCAACGTCTAAAGTCCACACTCTCAAACTTTCACTTGGAATTGTGGGTGACAAACTGATGGTTTTCTGAAATCTTTCCATCTAATACAAAACTTAAGTTAATCAAAAATGAAACTTAAAATCAAACGCACACCGTGCTTTGAAGATACATCAAGCTATGCATAAAACGGACACTACTTTTAACACGCTTTGTAAATTGAAAAGTCAAAATCCGCACTCTACTATTATATTGTTGTACTGGATAGATAGTCTCATTTTTTTTTTTTAATTTCTTAGTATTATTAGTACTAGTATTAACTGTTTGCTTTGCTGTAGAAACATGGTGTAATAGAACGTTTTTCTTTATTGGTTTGAAACGAGACTTGACTGTGGTCTTGCAGGAATGTTGTTATTTTATCAAGCTTGCGAAAGTAAAAGAAAATTTGTCTAGAAGCGAGACTAACAAACAAACCAGTCGCGGAAGCAGGAGTTTCGCCGGAAGTCGCACATTTTCTGAACAGAATATGCCAGATTTTCCGTTGCGGCTTGTGCGACTTGCCTCAAGCAAGTTTCCAGAAGCAGCGACAAACGGCTGAATGTGTGTTGACGGGGTAGAATAACGGGGGTTTGACAAAGTGTGAGCTAACAACAAGCAAACAAACAATCAAACAACTAAACGATTAAACAAACGGTGCCAGTGCCGAGTCTCGGAGGCAGCGAAAGGCAACGGAAAGGGGGAAAGAGGGCAAAGGAGGCAGGCGTGGGTGGGGTGATGTCAGAGTAGCGGCGAGATATCTGGACACCGTCAGAAGTGTAGGGGCTTGACCACATCCCAACATGGCCTTGACCACACACTTTCATTCATTCATTCATGCTCACACAACAGAACACACTGACTGACTGAATTACTGACAGGCTCACTGACTCGTTTGCTTGCTCGCTCAGATCTGGCTTGGCTGGCTTCGATGAGGGGGAGATGCCGAAGCCGCGCTGGTGGTGGGGGCGATGGGGGCTGGGTCCCACACGAGTGGGACCCAGTCGCGGTGGATGATGCCTTCCGACGCGGACGCATTGCTAGATTGTAGCGAAATGCTGGACTGGAGCAACACTGTTACAGCAGCAGCGTGTACCGGATGCTTGCTTGTTTTGTTTAGCTTTGCTTTGCTAGCTAGCTTGAGAGGCGGGAAGGATAATATACCGCGAGGAGGTGGTGGTGGTGTGGTTGGGTTTACCGCGAGAGAGCGCCACTGGGGTGGTTGTGGTGGTGGGTGTCCAGCGAGGTTTGGAGCCCTGATTGGGCGCTTTTCTTGGGGTCCTCGTGCCTTTTCCTTCTCCTTTGACTGGACCGGGCGTAGACCCATCTGCCACGACCGGAATTACAAACTCTCTGGTGGTGGTGCCACTCTCGTGCTGCTGTGCTCCCTTTCCATATAAGAGCTGCGCCTCACTGGGACTTGGTTGTCTCCAGGTTGTGCACTCCAGCGTTGTGGTTCCTTCAATGGTGCATTTTTTATCAGTAAGCCTTATTGGTTTTTAACTTGTTGGTGGCGCGGGAGACAATCGTCTTGGTGTTTACGGTTGAAAGCTTTGGATTGGCTTGTAGTTTGCCGTTGAAGCAAGCAGGTGGACGCTGAATGCACCGGAGTCGAAGAAGATTCGAGTTCAATTCGTGGGGGGGTTTTTTTTTACTTGTGTCTGTAATCCTTCTTGCTTGCTCCCTGCCTGCCCGTTCCTCCCGATCTGAGGTCGCTCTAAGGAGTTTTTGTTTTTTTGGAAAAAAAAATTTTAAAAATGAGTTAGGGGATGCTGCGGAAATCTGCTTCGACAAGTCGCACTTGCTCTCTGGCATTGATCCAGAGAATTCCTCTTTACGTCAGCTTCGTTGTGAGAAGTGAAATCTAGACACGAGACGACTGCGAGGGCTCGGGTTACGTGGTATTGGGAGCTGGATTTGAAGTGGTTGTAGCTGAACAGAATTGGTGCTCCCTCGAGCAAGAGTTTGCTTTGTTTCAAACCAATCGAAAGATGGGCAACTACATGTGCGTTAGTGTCAGGCACCGGCAAGTGCAAGATGAGTGCCAATGGCCGCCGACAAAGGTGATTCGCGCAGACGGAACAATTGAGGTGTATAAGCACGCGGTGACGGCCGGGGAGCTTATGAAACAGTACCCTGACCACTCGGTGTGTCACTCCAGCGCCATGACTTCGGCTCTCACCGAAAGCTCAGCGTTGCCCGCCGAGAAGGAGCTCGAGGGTGGTCGTTTGTACTACGTTCTCCCCACGCAGAAGTTTCATCAGGCGAGCAAATCTGAAGGGAAAGTCGCATCTCCGGGTTCTCGCGGGAAGACCGCATCAGCTGAGATCAGATCAACACCAGGGTTCGCACAAGTGACAGTGAAAGGCGAAGCGGGTGCGAAGCTGTTTTACGACAAGCATGGCGGTGTTTTGAATTCCGTGGAGGACTCCGAGAAGGCGATCATCAGCTACTCGACACCTGATCTGAAGAGCTTGCATTTGAAATTCAGCCTCACGCGGTCGAATTCGTGGAAACCGTGTTTGGAGACCATCAACGAAGTGAGCGCCGATTCCCGGCGACATGTCCAGAACTTCATGCAAGCTTGCAGTCTGCAGATTTGCCGAGGAAACACTTTGTGAACAGATATTCAACACTTCCACTCCTTTTGACTCCCGGCGTGGCTTTTACTATGTACATTTCAACCATTGACGCAACGAAGGAGGCCGCGAGGGTTTTCGACGTCGATACCGCTATTGATCCCAAACTCTGACCCAACCTGTACGGTGTTTACTGATTCATACAACATGGTTTAGGGTTACATAACAAGATGTAAAATTAGGACTACTGCCCCTTCATGGGGATATACGCGCACGGCAGCGAGGCTAGGTCAGTGTTTGGGATCTGCAGCACATCGGAGAAAAAGCGTCTGTGATGTATGGTCATGTCAGCACTAGTTTCCGAGTGTAACAAGGTCGGTCACGAGTGTGGGTGTTGGCTCTGGTTGCGGCCGGAGCTACGAGATTCAAAAATTTACACAATTTTGTAGGTCAAATTATGTTCAATGAGGTATCCAAAATTAAGGATGTGGTTCTCTTGTGCAATTTCGTCTTGTTCCAAACATCATCGCATTCATCTGATCTCGCGAACTACACATTGTCACTGCTACGAATAAACTAGCAGTTGTTCCCAGTGGTGAAAACCACCACCACCACCACCACCATTGCCATACTATCAGCCGTGTTTTTCTGTTCCATGTTTCGTTCCAATATGGAATCAATTTCAAGAGGAGAATCTTCACAAGCCCGGATCTCACTTCTCGAGCTATCAAATACGGCTTAGTCTAGCGATCCGCCCAATACTATACAAGCTGGAATGCAAGCCTCTCCAGACTGGGAAACCTCAAACGGCAAAAAGTGCTTCGTCACCACATGATCATGAGGTTGAACTGGGCTCTCTCCTCCAAGTCTGAACACCAGTTGGCGAACTGGCACAGATCAGTACAATGAGTACCATCAGCCGTGGACCCACACCTCGGCACAAAGCATCGTCTCTGACCTGGGTCCCTGAAAAGCACGCCACCAGACTGGTGGGAGCGGGAGACTGGCCAGCTGAGGCCATTGCACAAGCTAGGCCTCATCCAAGAAGACAAAGACCCCCCACTGGCACATATGGCACATAACTGATTCGACACGCTCCGAGAGAGAGAGAGAGAGAGAGAGAGAGAATGTGTGTGTGTGTGTGTGTGTGTGTGTACTGGATGATGGTAGTGAAGGATCCAATCTCTCTGACCCCGCAGTTCCTGCAGGCCCTCGGCACTGATCCTGCACTGCAAATGCTATCCTCACGCTTTGTTTCGCATCAGAGTTGCAGCAGCTGCAACTTGTGCAGGCTCTTTGGAAACGCATTCATGCATTCATTCATTCATTCTTTCATTTATGCCTGAGAATCACTCCAGTTCATGTGTGGCGTTGAATCTTCTCGTGTGTGTGTGTGTGTATGTGTGAATCTGTGTGTGTGAGTCTCTGCGTGTGTGTTTCGATCAGTTTCTGCTGGTGGGTCTGCGATTCTGGTAGAATCACAGTAGCACTGAATTGTAGCACTCACAAGCTTGAATGAATGGATATAAACATATATATATATATAGACAAAAGCCACTGTGATAATAATGTACACAATTCAACTTATTTGATATAAATACTAGTTTTGATAATCTTGTATACCAAATTAAAAACACATTGGTGAAAAAATATTTAAACATGAGTGAATTTTTTTTTAAAAATTGAATTATAATTAAAATTTAAATGTTATTCTATATTTTCCAAATTTTAAATTCAAATATGAATATTGAACTAAAAGCTTGGAGCTCATTGCATATTGTAATGCAGTAGAAAGAATGCTTGTAAATTAACCTCAACTTTTACTTCAATTTTACTAAAAAAATGTCAATTTTTCTCATCGGACAACCTCTCATCTTTGACATTAAGGTATACATATTGGAAAAAGAAAATAGTTGGGATGCCATCACTTTTATACTTTGTATTAAACAAGCTTTTTATAAATTTAACTTATCTCATGGGAATTAACTCTGTTATCATTATTCTTTTATATGAAAAGCCAACCAATATCATAATGACATAAGAGTCTATATATATATATATATATATATATACAGTTATGTGTATATCATAAGAGAATAGGATAGAAAAATCTCATACATTGCACAAGTTCGAAAACAATAATCAATAAGTTGAAACAAGGTTAAATTATTTTTAAGATTTTAAGTTTTAAAACATAATAAAATATAATATAATATAAATCCCTCTCCAATTTTTATGTTTTTCTTTAGTAATCATACATTTATTTTTTAATGTAGATACTAGCAATAGATCAAAAATAAAGAAGTTTTATATTAAAAATATATAATAAATATTATTATGGTAAATAATAAATGAATGAATATACAAATAAAAAGACAAGAAGAAAGTACTATTCATATGAAGGTTTCATGTTTTTATTTTCAACTTATTTTAGCACATGTATTGTTTATTTGTAGTTTTTAGTTTATTTGTAAACATTTTGGTCACAATTACACCAACTATACATGTATTTATTGATAAGGCATATTATTTATAAAAGCTTTAAATAATATATTTGCATGAATTAAAAATATTTACACATGTGGATGAAATATATTATTATGGATAAAAATTATCCAAATAAGCGGCTGAGGTGCATCCATAAGTAACAAAAAGTAAGCACAATAGGAATTGCAAGTATGACACTTGGAACCTGTGAATGTGAGGGCACAAGAGCTTTTAAATGCATTTCATGTACACACAAATCATGGTATTTTAAGCATGTAATATGAAAACCAAGAACATTCCTTTTCATTTTATAACTTTCATATATTATCTAAAATTATATATTCATAAAAATATATACATTGTTTCGGTTATATATATATATATTTATTTATTTATTTATTTATTTATTTAAAATCACTGTTACAACTTTTCTTTTCTTTTCTTTTTCTTTTTACATTGTAAGTAGAAATAATTCAATTACATGGATACTTCTTAAGAAACTGTGCATGATTTATAAAAAAACGCTAACTTGGATGTTATAACTACATCAATTTTTGTGGTTAAAATTATTAATTTAAATTTGAATTCTAATGTATGTGAGAAGTACCATGAAAATATTCTCTCTTTCTATATATATATATATATATATAGCAAGAGAGAGAGAGAGAGAGAGATATAATCCTAAAACAAAAACAAAGTTGCTTATTCGAAATATTTTAGCATGTTTATTTGATTGTCTCAAAAATTAAAACTTTATTTTTGATAATTTGGTATCTGGGAGACGTATTCTTAAGGAGTACAAATCACGAATTAGGTGATTGAATTGTATTTCGCCCCAAGCATTCTATTGCATAGCTTCTTTCTTGTCTTCTTCTTTTTTCTTTATTTTTCTTTTCTTTTGTGAATTATGTTTGTTCACCCTTTATTACCACTTTTTAATTTAACAATGAGAGAAAGACAAAATACTAAATGAATATTTAGTAAAATTTCCATAAATTACATATTTGTTTTGAAGATATTTTCATTTAGAATGTATAGCAATATTGCTTGACTAGCTTTGCTTACTTCTTGCAGTTACAAATCATTAGTTGATACAACTTTTTTGCATGTGTACATATAATTTTTAAAGTCTTCATTATTTCAACGCAAATTTAGATAAGATATACTTTTCAAGAGTCAAATCTTTTTCCAACTTGAGGAACTTTTCTATCATGTAGGATGTGGTTCTTTTTCCCTTTCATCAATCAATAATTTTCTGATCATTTCATTCTCACTTTGAATCATTCCAATTATTTTTCCCATGTTTCATTGTTTCTCCTTTCTATCCAAAATCAAGAGAATACAAAAGCACAAAGGGATGATATTTTGCTCCATCCATTGACATACTATATTTTATTGTTAAAAGCCCATCACTACATTCATCCAAAATATCATTGCCTTACTTGCCATGAGTTACATTGGCTTTTTGAAACTATAAAAGAAGCTCTTTGTCTAAAACTTGAATTTTTTTATTTTTTTTATTTTTTTTATTTTTTTTTAGTACATTGTTTTTAATACTTTTCACTTTCTTTCTTTCGTTTTGCATGTATTGTTTTTCATGTGAACTTCTTCAGTTGAAAGTTGGAAGTGGTTGTATCAATTATACATTGACCAAAACTGGTCTATAGAAGTAGATTGTGACCTACTTTTATTTGATGTGTACCCAAATGTGTGTATGTGGAGGGCTTGAAGAATCATTCGGGAATATCAATCACTATTTTGAACATATGTATATATATACACAATTATAGTTCAAACAATGATGAAGTGTAGAGGATGGTTGAGTGTGGAGTTTACCATAGATATCTGAGTTTGAGAATTTGCACATGAGTGCATCAATTTTTAGTCACATACTGTAGTTGCCATATTTTTAAAATGTTGAATATTTTAATGAAATTGTTAATTGTTGAACATTGAAAAAACGAGAATGTTAAACAGATCCAAGTTTTCACTGAATCGATCCATCCATTCTAACCATCATGGAAGAAAAGAAAAGAAAATAAATAAATAAATAAATAACTAGATTCATTTTTCCACTATTGGATCTGCAATCAATGAAAACCAACCACATTCATCATGATTACCATATTCTTTATCAAAAGTGGGTTGATTTAATAAAAGCATGGATCTATTTAAAATTCTTTTAAACAAATTGTGTACAATTAATCTTCTACATTACTTATTAATTTTTATACACACATATATCTTTGATACATCATATCATGTATGCATGTATGTATGTGTGTATATATATGGATTTATTTATAATAGAACATTGTAAGTTTGTGATGGCAAAGCTAATCTATATAAGTAATAGATGATAACATAATACAATCTGATCTGTTATAATTATAATCTAATTGGATGTAAATAGTATCCTTCTATCTAGCTTCACCACAAGTACACCAAGCTAAATTTGTTATTGGTGGTATGAACACATAACACATGTTGTGTACATAATACTTTAATATGTAATAGTAATATGTAATATAACAAAACATAACATAGGATGAGCCTAATTAATTGGTCATTCTAGATAAGACAAAATATGGATGGAATTATATGGAGTGTCTGAGGTGCTTTCGAGGATGATCCAAGGAGACATCCTAGACCTCTAAAAAGTAAAACAAATTTTTAATTACTTATGAACTTATTCTACTATTAGTATACGCATAATATTAATAAATAGATGCAACTTCATTCTAGAAGTACAAGAAAACTTTACCTTAAATGGTCTTGTTTAGTTCTTAATTATAAACTAAATAATTAACTATGTTTTTGGTTAGTTATTGATATGAATAGATTCATAATTTTGGAGAGTCATAAAGGTGGAAAAATTCAATGCTAAGTCAAATATTGGAGTTTTTATTTAACCAAATATTATAGATTATCATTTATGAGCCAAATAAAATTTCACTTGAAAATAGATGGTTACAAACTATTAATTACATGTTTGAAATTTCAAACCAAATTGCCAATATTTAATGACAAGCATGCATTGTAAGTAAAATGCATAATGCTTTATGTAATATAGATATGTACATTGTATGAAAACCTTAAGCAAAGCATGACAAACCATTAAACACAATCTATTAACAAAATTGATAGTTAATCTACAATCAAATATATGTTCATGGTTGTTATTCAATGGGTTGTTATTCTTTTTCAATCTTCACATAGCATTCATGTACCATTATATTATTCATTATCAATAAGAAGTATATACCAATAACACAACTAGAAGAAAAAATTACACAAGTAAAATAAACTTGAACATTTAAAGGTGTAATGATGTAAAGGTGTAAAATAAAAGTAAACAATAAAATAAGTACTTTGTAATCAAAGACACATTGTACACAAGGAACACCACATTATTCTTTCAGATTAACGTGCAATGCCACTTCGTTTTTACAAGAAATATGACAATACTTACTTCATACGCATTTGTTGATCTACCAGCAATGACACTTGACAAACATCAAGAATGCGGTCTTGACCACAAATTAGTTTGAATACTTTTAGAATCTAGCAAAACAAAAGTACTCAAGATACGGGCCATGTGAACTGCAAATTCTTTATAGAGATTAACATTAAAACAGGAAACAAAAGAAACTTTACAAAATGCTAACTTTGACTGCTTCCGAAACAAAATTGCAGTCACTGGATTGTTTTCTGTTTCAATTGCAGTCACTGGATTGTTTCGGAAGCAGTCAAATGATGATATGGCAATCAAAAAATCTGATGAATTGATGACTTCAATTAGTGAGTTCGGGTTGATATGTGATGTATAAAATTGACATCAGGTTGATGGATCATCCTCAGTGATTTTTGTTGCTCTATGGATGTTTGAAACCAAGTTACTTATTTTAGTTTACACAATAGAATTCATCTGAAAGGCATTGTGTCACCATAAATTATGGCTTGAGACAATTTTAGATCAGGCACGTGGTCACTGTTGTAATGACAGGCCCAGTCATAGAGCAGTAATAGCATAGAACACCTGACTGCGTATTTTATCCTGGTGTGGAGAACATTGAACAAGTCTGAGAAAATCCCATTCTAGAAGACAAGGGGTTATGCAACACTTGTTTGTTGCACATCGACCACATTCTATTTGAAATACACGAGAGTTCAATTGGGTAACACAATAAAAGCCCACTGAATTCACTGATAAACGAGCACATGTCTAAATAGAGCTCCCATAATGCTCAATCCAGCAGTCACACAATACCGAGTAAAACATGATGCGACGAGTAATGACAAGCTTGAGCTAGAATCTATTAGAGAAAGTTCAACAATGAGAGGTGCAGAGAAAACAGTTCACTGTCTGGAATTAGGCTACCAGCCTCGGGCTGAACCAGTCAAAAGCTTTAAGTTCCGGATCAAAAGCTGAAATAAAGAGTCTACAGAGAAGACTAGTGTGGGAAGGGGATTACGTGTTGAGCACACTGTGCCTACCTGCTTAATTACTGCATGGTTAAGCCTGATTGAGAAGATCAGAAACGGGACCATGTCTACATCACTATCCTGGGCAGGCTGCTTCATTCCTAAACAAATAACGTGACGGAGACCATCAAAAAGACCTGCAAAAAAAGCTCAGAAGGCCTAGAATGCCCAACATCAATTTCCCTGAAGTAGTAGCTACAGTGTCACACACAGTGATTTTGAAAGCAAGAGGGCTACCCCAGTGCTGTGCACTTAAGTAACAGAACTTGTTGAGAGACCGGTCAAGTAGTTCTTTGACGTTGTCTCGAAGTTTTGGACGTCGCCATGCTCAGTATTCTTCATGATTCTTGCACAAGGACTCGAGTTACAGTAGCACCCGTAAATGGCGAGCTGGAGACCTGAAAGATATAATGTTGAAGGACTTCCTAAATAGATAAATGCTGCCATTTGTGAACTGTACAAATGTCACATGCATTGTCTGATTTTAAAGTAGAGACAGGGTCCCCCTAGGCAGGATGCTCACTCAAACAAGATGCTTTACGATATAAATGGACAACCTTTAAAGGGTTGCACAGACCAGTTTTCTTAAAAGTCCAGCAGGCAATTCTTCGTGCCGTCCGTCTCTGCTCTGATGATTCAAATGCCTGGATCTTGAGGGACAACAGAAGGTTAAAAGGGGGCTTCGTAACCAGGCTCATCCCAGACTTCAGCACTGCCGTTGGAGGCATCCTCGCCATCTTCTTCCATTGAAAGTCGGATGTACTCAATGTGTGCAAATCGATCCCACTCAGTTAATGACGGGTCCTCTCTCTCCTGCCCAAAGAGATCCACAGTTACATGACAGCTTGTAAATCATTAAGTGTCCACAGGTCCCTCCCAACATTTTGTAGTATCAGATAAACGAGATGGAAGACTACAAAATGGTGAGCTTAATTATTGGTTACATTGTTTCACTGCAATGCAAAGAAAATGTTGGAGAAGTGTAATTCCTGGTATCTACAATCCACCTATGACCAACCTAGGTGAACATCTGTTCTTCACGCTGTGATATCATTCTCAGAACTAACTGATTAAGATGTTGAAGTCTTAAATGTGAGAACATATTACCTGACGAATAAGGAAAGGATCACGAGTCTCAAAAGCTACGAATTTGTTGAGGTTAAAAAGGATATTGAAGAAGTTTCCAGATAATTTGCATCGCTTTAAGTCCCGAAGTGTCAACCGTCCTTCATTCTGCAGCCAGAGTAGAGGATAAGTTTCAGTGAAAACTTCACATTAACTAGCAGTGAAATGAATGCGAGACCCATTTAGTCGAATAGTGAAGCAACCAATGTAGAAGAGACTACTCAAACGCTTACAGCAGGTCCGATCATATCTGTCATTTGACAAACGATATCCTCAAAAAGAACAGGCTCCTGAGCCATGCACTCCATCCGATGAAGTTGCTCCTCGTAAAAATATTGCATCTCATTTAGTATAATCATCCCGTCACAATCCAGGTCTACACACTTGAACCTGCATCACGTGTCCAGGATGAAAGCATTAAACAAAATGTCCTCGATTTTATTGTAATATACGTGACGGAATCTAATGTATTGTCCGCGTTACAATTATCAGAAAGCAGACAGTTTGTATTCATGTAAATTCACAGTTAAGATATGGAGGTGCAGAAAATGTTTTAGAGACCATGTCAAGGCACTTACCAGTACTCTAAGCTGGGTTCGGAAGACTTGTCCTCTTCTGAAAGAATAAACCATACGAAGTCTTCATAACCCATCTTTCCAGCTACTTTGCTGGTGAACTTTCTTGGAACCTAAAATCCACCACAATGGGATAAAATCTATCCATACAAATAACAAATGATTTTTCTCTGAAATAAGATATCATGAGCAGCAACAATCCTGCTGTTTAATTTACCACATGAATCACCTTGGAACTTATGCAAAGCTTCCTAAACTAGATATAGTAACCCTTTCATATTTAATCACAGAGGAACAAGTCAAGCGCTAATAAGGTTGGCTTCGACAAAGATCAACATTAAAATGCACCTGGGAAAAGATACGCTCTACGATTCGGTAGGTGAGAGCATGATTTCCATATCGAAGGAGATCATCTTTGTCTATTAAAAAATCGTGATCTGAATCCAGCTCCCAGAACTTGCAATATATGACATAAAAATGTTCATATGAGAAGTAACTGCACGAAGCGCTTACAATATTTAGCCTAAGGGCACATGATCAGAAACTTAAGCTCACGTCGTGGTATCATAATTACTTTTCGTGAGGGCAAACTGATACTATCTAGTTAGACAGATCAACATATTTTACACTCAATTCAAATTATACCAGTATTACACAGGTTGACATATAAGAGGGATGTGAACTTGTCCAAACAGACTCACCTACATTCAAAACTTTTATATTTCATTAATTGATTGTAAATCATAGGTCTCATCAGGCCTGAAGATGAAACATAGAACAATTGCCAATCACAAGCAATGCTTACCGTAACACTTTGTTGATGTCTTCCTCTTCATCCACTTGCTGAAGAGCAGCAATTAAATTACTCCGCTTTAACTCTCTAAGTTGTAGCCGACCATTCCCAGCTCTATTTACATGGTAGAATATTCTGTATATTACAGTTTCAGCTGTCCACCACCATAGAACATCATGCAAGTGCAGAGAATCAGGATGTGGTGTACAGGATAAATTTAATAATACCAGCATGGAGCAAATATTTTTGTCATCTATTCGAAATGAGTCTGAATGTCACATGCAAAGTCGGTTAAGAATTCATGCCATATCTGTCTTGAAACTCCGGGGTGTCATGGAGAAATTCCAAACCGCGATGCGTCAACAACAATTCTCGTAAAACGGGCCTAAAATCTTCCTGTTCACAAGATGGACAGAAAACTAGAAGTTAATTTTGCAAATTCATCGTGGCTTTCGGCGACACTAACCTTCACTGACGGAACAGTGACTCTAATTACTTGCATCAGACAGGATGCACATGAAAAGTTACCTAAGAGCCAATGACATGACTACAAATTATAAATAGAGACCAAGTCAAAATAGTTTTTCGAAAATATTCCAGAAACTAACCTGTCTCAGAAAATTCTTGTCGGGTTGCTTCAACACAGTGAAGACGCGAGTTGCAGTGTCCATGGCCAGCATGTTTTGGTCCACCCAGTATTCTACGAACTTGTCCCTGTAATAGCTCAAAATTCATATACCCTTTCAGTGAACTCGGGGATGCAATCTACGAAGGTGAAGCAACAAAAACCAACAGCAAAAGACCACGCCTTATATATAGGAAATGCTAATCACGATATCTATAGGTCAAAATGTGATGAGACAATTCCTGACCTTGTAACCAAGCCTGTATTATTGATGTCAATCTTTTTGAATAAAGCCATGGAGAAGAAGGACGGTAGTTTGCATACATCCTTAGTAATGGTTGCAAATGCTGCACATAGTCAACATCAGAAAGATGTTCGAGAACAGCATTACTAAAATAAATGCATAATTGATACATTCTCACCAATGCTCTGAACTGGTTGACAGAAAACCGAATTAAAAGTTCTCCTAACGTAGACTGACCTGATGCAGGTAAACCTTCTGGATGAGCTCCGAATATTTGGTTTACGCGAGCCATGCACGACTCAATGGTATCCTTCGATGGCGGGGGCCCATTCGGAAAATAGAACTAGACAATACCAAACACCAAAAACGAAATTGATCCAATGTACAATACCAGTACGTAAATCCTCTGCGGCTGTTGATCAATCTCACAATCTACTCCTATATGACACAATGCTAAGGAGAATGTCACTCCTTGGAACCAGTATAGCTAACGTCCGAGCTTCAGGAATTCAAGAAGTTAAGCTACTGTCACAAACGGAATCACTAATATAAACCCTCAGGAGAGCTAATGATGCTAATACCAATGATAACATCAGCCACGTAGGTCAGTTATTCATGTACTCCTGGTACACACACTAACTATAAGATTCAGTGCTCAAAATGGTACACGACGTGACGACTTGCAGGAGATTCAGAACCCAGCACAAACAGGAAGGGATCTAAAAATATTTGCGTGAAACAACAGAAAACCCATGACCTTGCATCTGTTTCGCTTGAACTGCATGAGTTTGGAATCAAAAGTAAAGGACTGTCACAAAGCTTAAAGAATCATGATCTAGGAATACTAAATTCCAAAACATGAGATTCGGCCATAATCTTAGTAATCACTACCACTGCCGTGGTGATGCGCATTTAACTGGGAAATGCATACTCGAATCATTCTCAAGGAAATATGTTTGAAAATTACCTGGGGTATGATCTCTCGCACAGGTTCGCTACTTTTCTTCAACGGAGAGTCCCGCATGAGGTGGCTAGTTCCCATACGTCTGCTGAAAGGCGACCTGGGAGACATTGGTGAACCAGAGCTCCGAGGAGACAACGGGGGAGTGCTTCCTGCGGCTCCAGATAGATGACCTGGCAAAAGTGATAGGCCAACATTTGGGTGTCCAGCTCCTCCTTTTGCTTCTTCCAACAAATTCGTAACCTGCACAAAAGATAAACGAGCTCATCAGTGAACTACGGGCTTATCCAAAACAAAACGAAAACGAAAAAGAGTGTGACAAGAAAATCGTTCCGTAAGAAGCTTGCAGTCAGGAGATAGGTATCCCACGTAATGACGACTCGGGAATTATCGAAACAATTAAACTTCCACCGCTCAATTGTTACACAACGTCTTGGGCTGTTCTGAAACAAGTCAAAATCTCGAGTACGAAGAACCTACGATATATGAGGGATTCAAGAGTCATGAGGAGTTAGAACAAGCAGATAATAGAACTAACTGCGAGTATATTCCAACTTGGGCCTCATAAAATGCCAGTCTACTTGTCACTTTTCAAGACAGAAAAAAATCCTAAGTTAAATGAACAGATATGAGGAAAATCACTCATATATATATATATATATATATATATATATGCCCTAGCAGAGGAATAGTAAAGAAGAGAAGCGCAGTAGGTGTGCTCCTATTTTGATGATAACGCTCAAAAGGTAATTGTGAGTCGTAGGGTAAGACTCTGAGGAGTACGAAGAGTCAAAGTAAGATCCACAATGCAAACTATACCAACTGGGGTTCAAGAGAGCCAAATAATCCTAAGAGAAAGAGATCAAGGTCACATGTCATTGTGTCAGAGAACTAGACCGGTCGAAAGGAAGAAAAAAATGGATTAGATGTCTACTAATCTAGCCCTCTTCAGAGAAGGAGTCTAAGAGTAGATCTCAGGTCAAGATGATAACAAACGAAAAGCTATCACCCTACTGAATAGTACCATCCTCGTACTTCTGGCTTGACAACGCCACACTCTACAAGACACAACAGGACCGAGCGTATGAGGTCGAGAAAGATGAGAAGACAGGGATTGCGATTAATTCAAAATCGACCTTACTAACTTTCGGAAAAGATAGAAACAAAAAAAAAAAAAAAAAAAAAAAAAAACCATCCCAACGATTCCCATGATGCAACCCATAAAATGTATTTAATAACCTCTCTAGTTTTCATCAACATCTCTCGTGAAACCACGCTAACTTCATATATCACCGAGGCCCAGCCAGACCAATGTAATACGGTTAACTCTACGTCTCCCATCTCCATACAAAACCGGTAAAACATACCCTTCACCGAGCTACAACAACAACTCCCCTGGAGCTCACTATCCCTCACCAAAATTCCTTAAAAACATTGTTCGCCGCATACACAACCCACATCACACCCAGCACTAAAACCCAGAATGAACCCGAACCCACAACCCAAAATCAGGCTAATCTCACAGCTCTAACGAACCCAACACCAAGATCCCTCTTCTCCAAGCCCGCCACCGCCATCGCCACCCAATCACTCACCAGACGCTGCGTGTCGGGCAGCGAAATCCATTGCGCGTAAAGCTCCTCCAAGTGCAACCTACAAACACCTCCAAGCTTGTTGCTAACTCCCACAGAAGCAGGCGATGACGATGAAGGAGAAGCAAAGGGGGTGAAATCCGCAGGGAGTTGAAGCAGATCGGGGTCCAGATCTGCCACGGCCAACGTCAAGGGCTCCATTGGGCGCACTCCAAACCTCCCTGAAGCATGATCTGGGTACCCCCCACAATGCATGCAAGCAAGCAAACACACACACACACACACACCGTCTTCCCGATGTAAGTAAGTAAACTATAAGGGAAAGGAGAATCAATCAATCTCACATCCTCCTTCTCCTCCTTTCCCCTTTCCCTTCACCTTTCTCTTCTCTTCTCCCGCACCACGATGCCCTTCTTCCTTCATTCCTCTTGCGAGGCACCGCGCTGCGGTTGCACCCGACCACCGTGGGTGCTCCTGTTGCCGTGGTTCCACGTCGGATGGCACGTCGGATTGAGGTATGGGCTTGTTCTCTCTCTTCTCTCTCTCTCTCTCTGGTTTTGAGTTTGTTTGTCATGGTGTGTGTGTTATGTTGCTTTCTTACATTGAATTTGTGTGTACGTTGTTTGACGTTGTGAGAGAACAGTGATTTGTGATTCTTCTTTTGACTGTTGGTCTTGGTGAGATTTTCGCATCATTGGTACTGTCTTCTAAAAAGTGTTTAAAGTTACTGAAAAGTGCAAAATTAAAAGAATGTACTTTGTAACAATGTGTGTGTGTGTAGATGCATATATGTGCGTGTATATATACAATAAATGAGATTTTTTGGAACTTGTAGTGATGAAAGTTTAATAAAGTAGAATTTTACAATAAATATTGGATTCTTTTCTAAAGAAAAAGTCTAATGTTTTTTAATTCATTAAAGAATTTTGATGTTTTCTTTTTGTTGAACTATGAAAAAAAATTGTGCTTATTAAATAAATAAATAAAATGAAAAGAAAAAAAAAGAATAAGAAGGAAAAAAATTATAAATGTCTAGTACTTACAAATTTTAAGCAATAAAAATTATATATTTAGTATAAGTTATTATTTTAATTATATAATTTTTAATAAATTTCAATGTCATTTTGTGACTAGAAGTAACACTAATGCCTTGTGTAGCTACAAAATCTTCTCTAAGAACTTATTGAGTTCTATGAATTTGTTATAAAAGTATTTAATAATTTTGATGTTTGGCTTATGAGCCTTGCAATCTTTAAGAGACTTCAACATAGCTTTTTTGCTAATTAGTATACACAGAGAAAATAATAAAGCTATTATTAGTCTTATCAATCCATTTCTTATGCTTTAGTATTGGTCGAAGATTTTCTAATCTTTTGTTTTTGACAATAGTTGTTTTCATATATTAACATCTTATAAATACATTCCTTCTTTGTTCTATTTTCCATTTCTTAGTTTATGTGTGAATATGGTAATATTGAGCAAGTATCCTTGGATTTACTATATTAATATTATATTTAAAACATTCTGTACATATTTACATATTCGAAGATATAATATTAGTTTGTAAACACAAAGAGGTAATTACCTCTCTCTCTCTCTCTCTCTCTCTCTCTCTCTATATATATATATATATATATAATTTATTCTAAATTTTATTTTAAAAAAATCAATAAGACATAAATTATAAGACCTTAAAAAAAGTCATTATTTTAAATAATGGTATTCATGTTTTAGAATAACAGGAATAAACTACATATTACATAGTTCTAAATACCTCATTTTTATTTGCTTGAATTAGAATACTATTAAATATAATTTGAAAAAAAAATCATAGAAAATTTAATACTTTGAATTAAGTATAAAGCTTTTAAAAATTTATAATATTTTTTTAATATAGGCTACCTATCAATATTGATTGCTATTCTAAAAATCCTTATTAAAAAAGGTAATTTAAAGAAGATTAATTTTATTAAAAATTAAAAACAAGTGATTATCTAAAATAAAATAAGATTATTTTATGCCACATTAAAATAATTGTAGAATATTTATTGATAACTTCTTGATTATTATTACTTTTAAAATTCATTAAGTAATTAATGTATACATAAAATGAATATCAATGAATATAGATAATAAAATATTTTTAAAACTTTAAAAATAATAAATATGAAATTTTGACACCACTATTTAATTTGATTGATTTGATTTTTTTTTCTTCTAATTCGATACAACCTTTGAGGTGCATAAGGATGTAGGTAATTTTTTGAGAAGAAAAACATAAATACCAAATAATATAAAATTTTATACAAATAAACAATAATTTAAAAAAAAACAAAACAAAACAAAAGAAGTACTTATCTTCAAGAAGAAACAACTTGTAATAATGTATAGGTTAAAGATGTACGAACATCATTTAAGCATGCATATTATATTAATAATTAGATTAAAATATTTTTAGAAATATTTAGTTTGAAAAAATCACATCAAACTTTAAATATAATATTCAATTTAATTATACATCTATATATTTATAAAATCTAAAGAGAGCATATTTTAAAATATTATTTGAAATTTGATGAAATTCTTCAAAAATACTTAAGTGTTAAGCTAACAATTTACTTATTTGTTTATTAATTTATTTTTTACAATCAAAGTTAAGTTTATATGTATTAAGACAAGTAGATATTATTAGTGCTATTATTTTCATTATATATATATATATATATATATATATATAACTTTGATAGAATAAAAAATACATCTTGATATTATTTTAAATATATAAAATTCATTTCCACATTAAAAAAATATAACTATTGCAAATATTTAATAAATTATTTTAAATATAATAAAATTTCTATTGCGAATTAATTTAAATTGATCATACTGCTCAAAGATTTTTTTTTTTTTTTTTTTTTTTTTTGTGGCCTTGTAGTTTTACAGCTTTTATGCAGTTTCTAATTCAAAGCATTTGCTTAGGCTGTGGAACTGCTCACTGATTTTTCGCATTTTGTTCTTATTTTTATGTCTGGGTATTTTAATATCTGTTGAATGCCGTTTGGGTACCTGATGTTCCATAGATTTGGGTAATAGTTAAGCAAGAAGAGATAAGTTTGAGAATTTTTTCGTTTGTACTGAAGAGCTCGCGTGTTGTGTAGCATTCAAGTGCAATCATTTCATTCAATCAGAAGCTGGCTTTAGATGCAGTGTCCTTCTATGAGAAAGCGAACTCTCTGCAATCCCCAGATGCTGGCAGATGTTAAACTATCTGTTGGAATTTAGCCAGTAACATGGCGCTGACTCACTTTTAAAAGGAAAGCATCATCGATTTTTGGATCCCTGTTGATCCAAAAGACTAAGTGTTGTTAGTGTTTCTATTTACTGCAGATGGGCCCAGCCTTGGCGCTGCTTCCGACGATGGTGGAGCCCTCATTTTCTATCTTCTTAGTGTTTCGTAATACTGAGCCAGTCTGGCCTTATTACAGCCTTATGGCCTGAAACAAATCCGTGGAATGCGGCAATTTATGCATCGTTTCGATGAAGAATATACTAATTTTGCTGACGCTCTGAAGATTTTTGAAACTGATGCTGTGGTGTGTTTTCATTTGCAGCTGGAGCAATTAGAGCATTTTAGGATTGGTGAAGTCTCACATCAGCACCTGGTGGCGACAACCTGCAGTCATTCCGGCAATCCGTCCGTCTTGATCCATGCTCCGATCACCCAGACTTCTATTTAAAAATCCCTTTCCTGCGATTGTTCACATGTTTCTTACATTTCTATGCTGTCATTCAAAAAATTGGCAAACAATGTTATAGTCATCGTCTTGTCTATTCACATGTGTTAGCAGGATTTTAATCTGCGACATCTACTGTGACAGACTTTGCAAGCGACTCGACTGATGTTTCTCACTTGTAGCTAGATTTCTTACTCCAACAGATATCACAAGAAGTTGCAGATTTCACTTCGGTTCATGAACAAAGCCGCGCAACTGCATCCAATTCATGTGATGTACCCAACAAGCTCCTAGCACATAATAAAATTATCTTCATTCTCTGTCCTTTCTTTCAACTTCGATGCATCGTTTCCACAGAGCTAGTAATCAGACATCTGATGATTTTGCTTATTGGTTCTGCACGAGAAACGTTCACTCAAGAGAGTTGCTTCTCCAACTTCACTTGTACAGATTTTCAGACTTTGGACTAAATTTCACTATTTCATGCGGTCATAGGAGGACGTCGATTGCTTCAAAATGTGTGAGTGGAAGAGTCAAGAGACCTCTTTCCCAAGAGCTGTAGCACACCAACCTCTTTCTCATGACTATTACATTACTTGACGCTGACAAAAAGTGGTTGGTTGCAACCAAAAAATACAGTTAATTCAGAGCATTTTTTAATGGAATAATCATGCCATGATTCTTTCAGTTTGGAAGCAGACAAATTGTACAACGACAACACTTCATCGACATCATCTGAGAGAGTGTTTGAACTTAGTTTCAATAATTGAATAAATTCTTCTGAACACTGGCTGCGAGGAATTAGGCTTTGACCATTCATTACTTTTCGTGGTTGTTTCTAAAAGCCACTGGCCTTCGTGAGAGGACTGTAGTATCAGAAAGAAAGCAAAGATTATATTAAAGCACATCAAACACGTTATCTTCACCGCAATGACAACAGCTACAAGAAGTGAAACTAATTTGGTTTGCTTTTGGAAAAATAAAATAGACTTGTCTCCATGAGTTTATGGCAGTGAAAAGATCCTCTGTCTCTAACCACTGCACCTGATTCAGCTGATACCGCTTCCATAAAATGCTCGCCTCCCCATGCCCTCAGTAAAACATTCTCCCTGTTACATCACATAGGTGAGGAAAGAAGTCTCCGAAAAATCCCACTTTGCAATCGAATTCTCCGTAAAGAATCAACCCACAAGAGTTAATGAATAAATATATCGAATAAAACCCAATCTACGCTGCTCAACAGTGCCAAGCAATCAACATATCTGTATAAACTTCATGTGAAAACCGTACTTAAATGTACAGGAATGTGAAAGGTTTTCACTGTTTATCAAGACACAAAATGAGTAGTGATTCAATTTTCTACGCCAGTTTCTGAATCCCGTGCAGGGCCGACTCAGCAATCTGGAAATGTGAGCTTCTACGTATTCATTCATGGAAGGGATGTGTGCAATTAGCGGCCACGGCCATTGACACCATATCAGGTATACATGAGCTTTTTTAAAAAATGAGCAGAAACATCGTAAGAAACAAAAAGTCATAAAAGTGAGAAACCTGACTTTGGAGCAGACATGTGTCTTCGGAAATCCTTGATGAATGGTCCTGTGTAAACTAAGCTTGCGTGAGTTTACTGAACACCTGCATGTGCCCTGACTGCCATAGATCTGAAGCGAGTCTCTACATAAACATTATAAAGTTTTAAGATCTCAGGAATAGGTCAGCATGCATGATATGTGCAAATCATACTTGACCTAAATAATTACAACACAGTAGAGAACAATTTAGAATTAGGTTAGTGCAAAGAAACGCTCTACCGAGTGCGTGTGGTTTTATTCTTACTGTTTTCTCGACTTGCATGCTCGACCCGGAATGATCGAAGGACTCCGACTTGGAGGCAACAAAAAGAAGACTCGTTTGTTCCACATTCAAGTTGCTCCGGGTTGACCTCGAAAATGCTCCTGATTGCACATCTATCCTTAACTGTGTTCTTCTTCACCACTCGAGCACTAGAATACCAGCTTCTCATAATCTCGAGAATGCACAGGCAACTGAGGTTTCCAAACACAACTTCGAGAATCAATATATCACAGCTGCGAGTCTCGCACTGATTTTAATTTTATTTTTATTTTTATTGTTATTTTTTTCTTTTGTCTTTCCGGTGCAGGGCATCTCTGGTGTTGCAGGTAAAGAAGCGTACCGCGCAATCCTCGTGGAATTCTCAACTTTCATGTAACCCAACTAGCGGACAAAACCAAAACTCCAAGACGCGCTTCGTAGTCTTGATCTCGCGTCACTTAACTGAATTACAAAACGCAGTAGAAAATGAACTGCACTTCATGTTCGTGCTGGTGCGCAAGCGCGGCACCCAACCCCAAGAGAGTGAGATGCCGCAGCTTCCAGGTGAAGACTACGCAATTGCGAGGATTTGTGCCGGTCAGGTGGAGCTGCCCATTCAGTGCTCCATTGAGCATGTAGTTGTAATTAATTTACAAGAAACCATCCTCATGGCGCCACCCTCCAAGAGTTTCACCACATTCCGGTAAATCACCTGGGCGAGAGATAATGCTCGAGGAAGTATTCAGTTTCTTTGCTGTAAGGCGCGCATGCGATGCGTTGAAAGACAACTACACAACCAGAAGAGGATTCTAGACAACCCTTGTAAGCACGGAGAGATTTTGGGGGGCTTGCAGAATTCTCGTTGCGAAAAATCACTCGCTAGCCACCGAAAACATCCACCCTCAACAATCCACCTTCTAAAAGCCTTTAATCTCCAATTCTTCGCAATCTCCGACTAGAACCACGCCATTAATCCACCATAGCTTTGAAAGTGAGTGCTCATGCTCGACGTTCGCCAAAGACACCAAAAAAATGGAACTAAATCCCCAACTGCATTGCAATGACCTTGGATGAGCACAACCACGCTCTAAAGGTGGCAACAAGGTCTAAGAGAGACCCTGATAAGTTGCGTCAAAACACAATCTTTCCTCATAAAAACTGCAGCAAATCCAGTGTTCATCGCCTTCACTACGTCACCTTCAACACCCACACTCCCCCCTACATGAACGAGGCTTCTTCACCCATCTCAGTTTGTACGAGCTCCAACCCACACTCCACATTTCTCGAATGCAACAACCCTTTTGCCAAAAAAGTGCATGTCACTCAGTAAACTCGTGGTTGTGCAAATGATTTCAAGCTCATGGAGATTCTAATGCAAGCCATTCCACGAGGAGTTTTGGTAATTGAATCATCTTTCATGGAGTTCGGTACAGAGCTTGCAAAAGTGGAAACATGAGACTTCAACCATGTCGTTCCCGGAGCACTATCTTTGCCCAATGCTGGATCTAGATTGGTTGCTAAGAGGAAATCGTCTGTATTTTGGCGTTTGTTTGTGTGTTAAGTGTGTGCTTATCCAGAGCTAGGTCTGAAACTGATTTGAGATTTTGATTGCTGAATTTAAAACAATGGTTTGCAAAACCAATCTCTATACCCTGATTTTTCGGTTGAAGATTACATCGAAGAATGTGTGATAGGAAATACCTTTGGACTCTGTACAGATATGAGGCTTCAAAACTGGTCTTTTATGGCGTCCAAAATGGTGAGATGTTTGGTTGAAAGTAAGAAACAAACTGTTCAAATCTAAAACAGGTTGGACTCAAAAATCTAAAAACAGATTGGACTAAATTTCAACTGATGGATGTTTTCAAGCTTGGAAAAGGAAGGGCTATGTCAAATACTTTGTGAAATGCAATACCTGTTGGGTTTTCAATACAATGAGGGGAAATGAGGGAACAAGAGATTTAGTATTTGGAATACCCAAATAAGTTCTACAATGGAAGGATCATTCGACTTAAAAATCATGACCAGTGTGATGATTTTTAAGTCAATCTCAAATGATTTCACTCACTTCATCCAAACCAAAAGAAAATTTCAAAAAACCAACTTTAATAATTTTTGATTTGCACACAACATATAAATATATACATATATGTTGCAAGTTCAACATATATATGCATATATATATATATATATATATATATAAGTATCTTAAACCAACAAATTAATAACATAGCATGATTTTGTTTTTGATACAATTTTGTCTAACACATTTACCTTGCAAAACATGTAATTGGTTATGTAAAACAATCAACAAACAAACATCAAAATTAGTAGATGGGAATTCTGTAATATGATTTCTTGTGAAAAAAACAAATCCAAACAGCAGTTGTTAAAAACATTTAGGAATCAATTGTTCAGACATATTTGATAACGTTTATGGAACATCAAAGACATTAGTATTTTGTGACATCAAGGTGAGACAACTCATCACCAAAAACCCTAACCATAAGGAATATAAAAGTTCTTTGTAATTTAATAGAGATGTGCAAATAAATAACATATTAGAAATTATATATATAATCAAATAAGTGTTAAAAACATGTCCATTTATATAATCTGCATTGCAATGGAGTAAATTTTAAAGAAGAAGGAAAAGAAAAGAAAACAAAGACGCATGAATGCTTAAAACAAGAAACAAGTAGACTTTTCAGAGAATAAATTGTGCTTTAAAACCTCCTCAGTTCTGCAATCAGAGGGAAGAAGAAAAAAAATATCAAAATATAAACAAAGTCAATTCCCCACAAAATGTTTCAAGAGAAATGGTTACCTTTTCTCATTTCTCCAACTAATCACAAAAAAGTTGTTGGAAACATGCATGCGAGTAGTTGGAACATCACAGCAAATGATTTCCATGTAGGTATAAGTGAGTTGGACACCCATACTCACTGGATTGAGGTTGTCATGTTGTGGTCCAAGCCATAATGAGCCTGCAGAACATCAGTGAGTTATGGATGCCCCTTTGTGTTGTTGAGCAATTAGCACACCACTAAGTGCCCTTGGAAATGACCCAAGGATAACAATGTGGATAGCATGGGTGAGGCCCATCTTTTTCTTGTCTTGATGAACATCATTCATGGGAGGAAGCAAGCAAGCAAGTGCAAAAACTGACAACCACCATCAATCTGACTGCAAATCCAGGTCTTGCTCATAAATTTGTAGCAAAAGCAAATTCTAGTTCCAGCACAAGAGTTGCTGGCGTGATTCCCGAGGAACTGACACGGAGGGCGACTCATGGGCAGTGTGGCCACCGCTCACAGAGGGTCAAAAGCTGTTTTTGTGCGATCCGTTGTGACGAGGTGACGGATGTTGTGCAGTCCTCGGCAGCTTGCGCGTGGCTACGCGCACAAACGAAAAAGCGGACGAAGAAAGGCCCTTCAATCTTGAAGCAAGCGCCCGTCCTTGCGGTCACAACCGCGTACTCCAAGTATTGTACCTATGCTTTGCGTGAGCGGTTCAATGCTTTACGCCATCGCCGCGTTCTATCGCTCCTGATTTCTCGTTCCCGCGCTTGCTGCAACTCCGCGCGTGCTGTGAACACCGAACGGGTGGATGGCGACTGCGGTCCATCGCAAGTGGCTTCGGATCCCTGCGAAGAATCTCTGGAGCGGAGTTTTGCGTGATGGGCTTTGTTAGATAGCCATTCGTGCGCAGATCTTGACGGACTGATCGGGAGGTGTCCGAATTTGAGCCTGAACCGCGATAGGGTGCGTGGTTTGAGACGCTGAAAACCCAAAGGTGCGAATTGGGCGCAATCTGGTAGGTTTGTTGCGTCGATCGGGGAAGTTTGACGAGAATTTTTATTTTGCGGTGCGTCACCGATCTTTCTGTTCCCTCTTCGAGATTCGAATGTGAAGATGAGGGGCCCCAATTTCATGCCGATCGGAGTCTCCCAATTGCTGTGGATTTGATCGACGATGCGAAAATCCCATATTTTCGAACCCTTTCGAAGGATTCCAATCCCCCGAGATCTTGTGTCTTCGAGATGCTTAGCACTATCCCTGAAATTGGGAGTTTTGCCCACAATATGGAACCTAAGAGCACTTGTTTTGACAAAAATTCCCATGTTATGGGGCGAGGAGTTGACCGTTAATCGCTCCCCACAAATCTTCACCAAATCAAGCAAGTGATCTATCGATTGAGCAGAAGTTTTTTGAAAGCCAAGGTTGGTAATCAAACGTGGGACCACTTTCTTGTGCTACAAAGAAGTTTCATCTACAATTAAATGCAAAGTTTGGATGTGCATAGAATTGCACTGAATTCTATTAGTAAATACATACATACATACATACATACAGAATAAATCAATATATTCTTGTAGGTGAGATCAAGAGTCGATTTACACAACCAATTAAGGACCTCATTCCACACACGGTTTTATTTTCGTTCAATACTCTTACCACACAACACAAAAACCCACATAAAATAACGATCAATTTTGTGGCATCAAAAGTGAACTGTTAACCAGCATATATCGCACATATGTTGGACAGTTTTGTCAGGTACAGAACTTCAAATTCCTTACAAAGACAAACCATATATACACATACACATATTTGAAAATGGCTCTACTGGGTCAACAAGGCAAAGTCAACCCGTAGAACTACTACTGCTACGAAGCAAAAGAACAAACATTCCAATTGAATCTCATCACAATTCCACCATTCAAAGGGCGAGTAAAAACTCCACAAAAGTAGGCCACAAAGCTTCCAGCAGGGAGTCAGAAATGTTGAAGGATTTCGGAGAAAGCTCAGTGTCAAAAAGTCCACCCAAACTTTTCAACTTCGGCTCCTCCTCGTAACTGGTCATAAAGACTCAGCGTCGAAACAGCAAAAAACACACACAGACCCTTGACCGACGAAGAAATTCATCCATCATTCATCCATCTCGAAACCATTTGCTAAATCACCTTCTTCTTCTTCTGCCTCACCATATAAGTCTGACCTCGTTGTTTGTCATCTTACATACACCATCCCGTCGCCATAGCCATCCGAACCCTGCCTTGGGTCCTCCCTCTGCACGCTCGATTTCTCGCCGCGGACGTTGCTCGACACTCACTGGAAGCTTGGATCCTGCTGGTTTGCGCCACGCGGGGATCTTTAAGATCTTTTTTGAGGAGGTATAGTCGAGGCTCTCACTTTATTTTGCATATCGCCATAGCCAGATTTGGTACATGTGTTTGTGTGTGCCGTGCGTGGTTTGGTTTAGTTGTGGTTGGATCTCAGTTGTAACGCTGATCGCGAGGTTTTTTTTTGTTTTTTTTTATTGAGGCGGATTCGTCTTCTGCATTTCCGGAGGGATTCGTCGATGTGAACACGGTGTTTATGCATTGCTCAAGCTGCGCTGTTCTTAGATCTGTTCGCGGTGTTGCTTTGCGTGGCCGTTTGGTAGTGGTAGACTTGGATTTCTCTACCTAGTGTTTTGTTATAGCGATCACATTGTTACGCACTCCGCATTTGCCAATGTAGTTGGGCGTTGGACGGGGGGTGCGGGACTTTTATTTGTTGCTTTTAGTCTTGAAGTTAGATCGCGAAAGTTTTACAGATATGTACAGCGCAATAGCCACTTTTCGGCATATCGGAGCAACTATTGCCTTAGTAGATGCAAATGAGTAACTCAACTCAAGCGGTGATATCCTACGAATTTTTATCGAAACTTCACTAAATTATCTTCACACGGTCGGTCATTTGTACTGTCTTATTTCATCATTAAAGTCGATTTGATCGGCGAATCTTTAAAAGTTTCAAACGAAGGTTGCGTTCCTGGGAGTAGCATAAGCTATGGATTTGAAGCTTTGATGATGTGATTCAAGGGACTGCCCGTGGATGTACAGGCCTGAAAATGTATAGTACTTGTTTTATTTACAGGCATGGCTCGCAAGAAAATCCGAGAGTATGACTCCAAGCGCATCCTGAAAGAGCACTTGAAGAAGCTTGCTGGCATTGACATTGCCATAAAATCCGCCCAGGTGCTATTCTTGGTAGTCAAATTGACGGAGTGAGTGATGTATATCAGTCGTTGTTGACTCTCTGCTATTACATATCAAAACTTAAATACGTTTGACTTTCAGGGTGCACCCAGTGTAATCTATGTGCTACCTTGGTCCTTGCAGGTGACCGAGAGCACAGACTTTACCAAACTAGCTGAACAGGAACCATGGCTGAACTCCACGCGCCTCGTCGTGAAGCCAGATATGTTGTTCGGCAAGCGAGGAAAGAGTGGCTTGGTAGGTTCCGTTCACTCTCTGTCGGAAAATTCAGAGGTTTTTGTGAAATTGGTTGGATGACATTTACATGCGTTTGTAGCACGAGTGTTCATGTGACACATGAAGACTGAAAAAGATACTGGAATCTTATGATAATAATTGCGTTGAACGGTGGCTAAAATCTGCAGGTGGCTCTCAACTTAGATTTAGCAGGTGTGGTAGCTTTCGTGAAGGAGCGTTTGGGTAAAGAGGTGAGTGTTTTGTAACTAGTAGAATGTGCTGTTATGATACTTCATTCCTTTCACTTATAATCCCAAACCATGGTGGATGAATTTATTAGGTCTCATTTCATACATTTATGTTCGCAGGTCGAGATGAGTGGTACCAAAGGTCCGATTACCACTTTTATTGTGGAACCTTTTGTTCCCCACAAGGATGAGTACTACCTTTCAATTGTATCTGATCGTCTCGGGGTGAACGTAAGCTTCTCCGAGTGCGGTGGTATTGACATCGAAGAGAATTGGGACAAGGTAAAATCTAACTCCGTTTAGGATTGTATTGTCTCTTTTTCATTCACAATGGTTGTTCATAAATAACGCAACGGAATACGTGGCTGAATACGATTTCGTAACAGCTTAGATTCAGGCTCTGGTGCTTAGAAGACGAGGCTATAAATGCATGGAGAAGAGGGTGATAGAGGCCCTGATACTTTATCGTATTGTGCTGACTGGCTTGGAATCAACAGGTGAAGGCCATTTTTGTTCCTACTGAGCAGAGTACTCTCACAAGTGAGATATGTGCTCCTTTGGTTGCTACTCTTCCACTTGAGGTAATAGTTCGCTTCTTTGAAGGCTATGGTGAGGGCATTTAATACACACCTAGATATATAATCTGTTGCATGTCCTCTGTGCTATTGTTGATTCCCTTGCACGTTTTCATGGAGCTATCATATTGTACCTGTTTGTTTCTTTTGGTCTGTTTCTCTTCAATCTTCGTCGAGTTCAATATGCGTTTTGGATCCTCAAATACAATTAGTGTTCTCAGGTCCGACCCAAGATAGAGGAGTTCCTCAAGGGTGTCTTCATTGTCTTCAGTGGTAAACTTTATATTTCTATCAGTATTGTATTTTACAGCTCAATATTGATTGTATTCAACCTTTCATGTTTGGGTCGATGCACATATTATCTTGTAGAAAGAAGAGTGTCATTCATTTTCAAGGACGTCTTGTTTTATATGTTTGCAATCCCATCAACCGTTGCGGCGTCACAAGACACCGTCAAAGTCTATAATGGGGTGCGGCGAATGGATTTTTCATTTCTGAACTGAGTGTTGTTATTTGTGCAGAGTTGGACTTCACACTATTGGAAATGAATCCATTCACAATTGTTGATGGGACTCCATACCCGTTAGACATGCGTGGTGAACTGGATGACACTGCTTTATTCAAGAACACTCAGAAGTAAGTATCTTGAATTTTATGTCTCCATATATTCACCCTAGGCCAAATCGACAAGGAGTAGACCACTGACTTAACTCTTGTTGATTGTGTACAGATGGGGAAATGTCGAGTTTCCTTTGCCTTTTGGCAGGACAATGAGTCCGGCTGAGGAGAAAATTCACCGCATGGATGAAAAGGTATGCGGCACTGCTCTGATAGTTTGAGGCGGGCTCTCTGGTACTACCAAAACCATGCCGCATGTACGAGCTCCCTGTTCGTTTGTTTCCAGTTTAGGGCTTTTAATTGACATAGCTACATGTTTGATTGCAGACCGGTGCCTCCTTGAAATTGACAATCTTGAACCCTGAAGGCCGAATCTGGACCATGGTCGCTGGGGGAGGTGCAAGTGTTATCTACTCTGATACGGTACTGCTTGTGTGCACTGTTATCATCGTCTTGCTCAAAGCACATTTTATGAACATATGCTACGGGGCTTTTCTGTCATTTCGACACAGCGATGCATTGATAAATTTGCTTGGGGATCGCTGCCTGTATGACTGAAATTTTGTGTCGCAGGTTGGAGACTTAGGCTTTGCTAGTGAGCTGGGTAACTATGCGGAGTATAGTGGTGCGCCTAATGAAGAAGAAACCCTTCACTTTGCACGTGCCCTAATTGATGTAAGTTCTTTCATAACATACATGAAACCACCTAGCCCACTAGTATGAGCTATGACTAGTAGTAAGTCTGTCTCGCAGAGAAAATCAATCTAATCAACTACAAATTTTGACGTATCTGTGAAGCATCTATTTGTTTAGAGGATCAGCCCTAGTTCTGACCTAGTTCTTTTTGTTAGTGTTGCACTGCAAATCCTGATGGACGCCGAAGAGCGCTAGTCGTTGGAGGTGGAATTGCCAACTTCACTGACGTTGCTGCTACATTCAATGGTATTATTCGTGCTTTCAGGGAAAAGGTAAAATTCTGAGCCCTGTATGTGCATCTGTGGTTGTACAGTTGGACTGATTACTATGAATCACGCACGGAATCTGACACAGTCCACATATTCTGTTCATCAGGAATCGCAGCTTAAAGCAGCTCGTGTCCAGATTTATGTCCGGAGAGGAGGCCCCAACTACCAAAAAGGGCTTGCCAAAATGAGGGAACTGGGAGCTGAGATTGGAATTCCAATTGAGGTTAGGCACAACGATTTGGGTTTCAGAACATGTCTCGCTTTGTGTTTTTCACACTTTCTCAACACTCGTATTTTGTTTTTAGTTCATAGAACAATGAGATACAACGAAGAACAAACTGGCTTGATGAAGTGTACTCCTCGTCCGCGTGAACCAATATTTTTCTTGTCGTCTTGACCTGGAGCAGGTATATGGACCAGAAGCAAGTATGACTGGAATTTGCAAGCAAGCAATCGACTACATCAGCATCGCCGCATAGACAAAAATGTAGGGGTCTTCAATTGCCATTCTTTCTTCACCGCTACTTGAGCATACAATAGTATTGTCTATTATACAAGTAGCGTTGCACTGATGTATGCTCATAGAATGGCAGGAATTGCATAGTTGGGCAACATTTTATTCATTCACATTATTCTGAGAAAGACTTGTTCGTACATCACTTATGGTTTGATTACCTACGCACTACAGCGTCACAATGCAATCAATTCATCAATATCATCAATTCCATCTCATTCATCTGTTCACATTCTGTCATAACAAAACAAATGTTGATGATCAGGACATGATCTTCAATTGTAGACTCCAACGTAACAATAATACAAAAACCGTAGTATATTTCTCAAAACTGTCAATGGGAAAAAAACAAAACCCGTTCAATGAATAAAAGCGGAGCGGCGAGCATGTTAATTGCTGTCGAGGGAATATGAACAGTATACGCGAAACTTGCAAGCGATACCGACAAGCTACATTGCATTCACAGCAGGGGTTCTCGCAGTGACAAGCACCGACGAGACATTGCCCAAGGCGGAGGCAGCGGACTCGACGTGCTGGAGAAGGAACTCGTAAATCTTCCGCTTCAATCTTCCCTTTGTGTCGACAATTCTCTCGTCCTCCTCGCCTTGCTCCCTCACTCCATCCAGCCAGTCGTTCACATGCTTCAATTGCGACAGCATGGAAGCAATCTGGCTATTATCGGCCCGGCTCACCACTCCATTTCCCTCCCCCGCCTTTCCATTATTCATAGAAATTCTAAACCCGCTGTCGAGAGCGCTCTCCATGAATATCAAAAACCATCTCTGCGCTTCAAGTTGCACTTGCTTGCCTAGCTCCACCATCTGCTGCAGGCGGGAGGCTCGTTCCAAAGGCATGTTCGCGATGGAGGATCCCTTCGAGGATTTTGCCAACAGGCCGTTGCGGAGTGGGACATGGATGGAAGAGCGCTTGGCTGGAGAGGCGGGAGAGGTCAATTTTGCTGGAGATTGCGGAGGAATTACCTTTGAGGCTTTAGGCCTGAGATTGGAGATATCGGTTTGAGGGACGGAGGACAGGGCGGGCCGGGATGCGGTCGTGGTTCTTGCGACCATGGCCATGGCGGCGGGAAGAGTTGTGGAGCTGAGCTTAAGACCAGCGCCGTGAGGAGCTTCGAGGAGAATTGAGAGCTGTTGGGCAGTTTGGTGGAGGCTGCTTCGGACGGAGACTGGGCGGTCTTGTCTCGTTTGGAGGGAGAACCCGGCCAGGTCGGATGCGAGAGCGGTGTTTATCCAGGTCGAGGCGGCTTGATAGCTCTGAGAAGTTGCGGTTTGAGCTCTTGGTGAGATTGGCTCATCATCGCGGCAGTGTGTAGATCTGCTGTGGAATGCAACAAGGGACTCAGCGATGGTCACAGCTTCGGAGAGCGTGCGATGAAGGCTTAAAAACTGCTCCACCGTTGCTTGAGGCGAGTCGATCCTTGCTGTGGTGCAAATTTCCGCAAACATGCTGTGCAGACAAGTGAGAGAATTAGTTCAAGAAATATTTGAAGGCACCGAAAATTTCAAGAGGACTCGAAAGCAAAAGTCGAAAGCTTGCCTCAAGCTTCGAGCGACGCATTCAGCTGCAGAGGCTTCCTGAAGAGCTTGGGTAGCAGCTGCCGAAGCGATGTCACGCGTCTGTAAAACTTCCTGCAAAGTAAAGAAAAAATGTCCGTTGAACTAGCATGGTCGAAAGATCCTGCGATTTGCTAGGAGTATGGAAATGAAAGGCTGCGTGAGCCGAGATGATATGCTTTCAGTTTACCTTGCCTAGAGACGCTAAAGATGCTGGAAGTGAATCCCAAGAGACGCTGCCGTCAGTCCACCTCTTGTTGAGTGCTACTTCTTTCTGTCCTCCCGAGAAATCTACAGAAGAGGCCAACCTCTTCGCTGGAGGTATACTTGAATCCTGTGAACTTGTTAGACTGCTTCTCGTCAGTGCAGATGTTGGTTTGACCGATGTCAGACTCTTCTCAAGCGTCGGAGACTTCGTTATTGCAGCATTCCGGGTGCTGTCTCTCGGTCTCCGCACAGTGCCCTGTTAAACAAAAACTAAATCCTAACATCAATTTCTCGTCTATACAGTGAATACTACTACACCGAATTAGGAAGACGCATCAACTTGTGAGGGGTTTGTACGCAGAATCATGTCAAGATTGTTACCGAGATTTTGTTGCCATTGGTGTTAGCTTCCTTCGAAGCAGCTTTCTCCTTCACAGCTCCTTCCCAGTTCTTTCTTGCAACTGGTTTAATACCAGTAAGAGACGCTCCGCTGTTGAGTGATCCACCTAGTGAGTGTTTCTTGTTCGTATCTGTTGCTAAGCTTGATTTCACCAACCCCTTTCCCGCACTGATAGACCTTCTAACTACAGGGGATTTCAACCTAATTGCGACGGTCATTGTAGGAGTATCCTTGTAAGGAATTTTCCTGTCTTCGGGGTACGAAACTCGGCTGTTACGCACTCCACTCACCGGTTTTGGGCTCAATGGCGTTTTCTGATCTGTGAGCGTATTCGGAGAAGGAGTACTCTTAGTGGAAGCATGATCAGAAAAAATCCTGGACTTCACCATGCGACCTCTAGGTCGCGACTGAGATCTTGGAGCATCCTCTATCTTCTTCGTCGGAGTTCCAACGGTGCCATTCTCCTTAGCTACTGGATTACTTATGCTTGCGCTTCGAGCAAGACGCTCGGCGAGTTCGGTGTCAAATTTCCTAGCAGCTGACGAGGATCTGTCTGGAGAAATTGTCATTTCCTCGTACTGCACTTGGAAGCTGCAGGAGTTGAGCGACAGTCGATCCGCTCGATCAGACGAAGACCTGATACTGGAAGATTTCTTCTTCGGCGTTGAAGGCTTGTCTGGTGACGACGAATCGCTCAGTCTGCCACTTTGGCCCTTCTGCGAGGCACTTTGTGGAGAGGGTACAACGGTAGCAATCAGATTCTCAGGAGTACCTACACATTGATGCCTACCAGGAAGAGGACGCACTCCTCGCAGCAGCGGGACCGGAGAGCCGGCCTCTAGTCTATCTATGTGAATAAATTGCCCGAGCTGCAGTTTGTCACTAAGAATTAGGTCATCGTGCTCTTCAGCGAGAGATACATATGTCGCATGAGAGGAGTCTGAAACTTTGATGTAGAAGCCATGGTTCGGCCAAAGTTCTCCGTTTGCGAGTGCGGGGACGATACTTATCACTTGCAAGAGCGCTGATCGGTGCTCCCCTGTCGCCTTCACGTCAGAATTGATGTGTTGCAGTAGCTTAATTAAAATTCCTGGCGTGAGCGTCGCCATTATATCCCGTCTTCCGAGTTCGACAACTGAATTTTTGGTGAACGTTGTAATGACAGCACCCTAACCCTTTTCGTCTCGTTCTTTGCAACTGTCGGAACTTTGGGTAACGGAGCACATTGTGAAATCATGCACCGACTATCAGCTGCCTCCCACTTCGCAGCATGCGGTTCCTTTGATTCGCTTACGTGTCAATAATCTCGGAAACGAGCTGAGAGCGGAGAAAGCTAGGAACATATTCCTGATCTGACGATTATATGAACTTGAAGGATTGCTATCTCGCGTAGCTCCTGCTCGTCAGAGCGTGATCTACGGATGATAACAAACCCCGATGAAGGCAACTATTGTCCCTGCTCAATTTCTATCACTATCAAATTCGGTGTAAAGAGTCCAGTCCCCACCGTTCCTTAACATTGTCGACACGCAACAATGGTCCTGACAACATTACCAACATTCTAGGGCAGAATACAGTCCAACGGGACCGACTTGACGAAAGCTCGAAAGTGGAAAAAAAGATGCTTCACTGCAGGATACTACACCTCCAGAGTGGCAATCAGAGAAGCGTTACGAGGAGAGCTGGCTGTCTTTCGTCTGGCAAAAAATGGGCACCTGCATGCTGGTATTAAGAAAGGCAAAAATACTGGATGTAAAACGGCCATATCCTCTCGAGCGCAGGAAAACCTAGAAAGCGTTTGCGAGGTAACTAAGCATCGTCCCAAATTTAACGCCGCAACTCTTGTGAAGCTCATACGCCTCTCATGTTCAACTGAATATACCAAAAGTATGAACAGAAGTGACCAGGAGATCGAATCGAAGACTTGCAGTGCAGCTTACTTACCATAACCGCAAATAAAAAATTATTGCTTTGATGCCAACTCAAATTTTGTATGAGTTGAAATGCTGTTGATCTAGCAAAAATGCCAAATCCCCCAACATGATTCTCAGAGGACGGAGCGGAAGAGAGAGTGAGGGAGAGAGCGAGAGCGGGAGCTGTGACTTCAACGGCAACAGGCTATGGAGATACGTCCTCACTCGCTCGTCGATCGAAAGGCAGGATTTGAGACGGAAGGAGGACTACAGGAGAAATCATTTCAAAACAAAACTGTGTCTACAGTGCAGTTGAGTGCAACACCGAAATCAGCGCAAAGAATCCACACTTCGGTATCACGCTTCCTCCACCAACGGCACCTGACCTGGTCGCAGCTCAACCGAAACCAGAGCCAAAGACTCTCACAGCATGCTCTTCTCTTTGTATTTCTCCACTCATCACAGCTTCTCAACCTTCGGGTATGCAACCACAACTGCAAAGACGATTGCTCTCCAAAGCACCAACACGAGCACTGCCCGAAGCAGCCACACACTCACGACTTAAGCCTCAAAACAAAAATAAAACGTCCAGTGAGTGAGAGAGAAGCCATCGCCAGAGGACATCACAAGACACCGCCTCTAACAGGAGGAAAATGCAGGTGAAAAAAACAACAAACCCCTTAAGGAAAAAACGAGAAAACAAACAAACAAACTCGTGAAAAAGTCGTTCAAAAAAAGAAAAATGAATCTTATGAGGAGGTAAAATACATTTCCTCTGCGAACATGTAGAATGCTGTTTAGGAGCTGGAGCTTTCAGGGCACGATGGGTTTTGCTAGCTGACAGGAGGAGGGGTAGTTGATGGCATATGATGACCCTCCTCACAGACCCCCTCTGCTGAGAGGGGTGGAGATGCATCCCCAGTGGGGCTGCTGCCTGGGGCACTCCCAACATCTCCAGGGCTCTGGAATTGTTGCAGCAGCAGGAAGGTGCCCCAGAGAACAGACTGACAGGATCAGCCAGGGTCCTTTCCCAAGCATGTGCATCTCTGGAATTGCAGCATGTGTGGGCAACATGTGCTCTCTCTTCCACTGGATGTTAAGTTCTAGTCTCCCTCACCCCAGCCAGCTTCTGTCATCACTACAGTGATTCTGAGAAAGATGGTGGTACAAGACACCACTTGCTTACAAATCCACACCAAGGTAAGAAGAGTTCTTCAGCCTATTTTTTTTGATGATTTGGCTCATGCATGTTTGAGAGGCAGGTTTGTTGGTCTGTTGGATCTGTACTGTGCTTCTGTTGCTTGTGTGCAAGCTTGTTTGTAGTAACATCTGGTGTTGTCTTGCTCTATGGGTTGAGTGCATTTGAAAGTGAGGTGGGATACAGATGTTTTCTTCAGACAGCTACAAGGGGTTGATCATGGGGAGTCACCAAACAATGCGGGTTCAAAGTACCAGCAGATGGTGTATGCTGGGTTAAAAGTTTTGGAATTAAGCAGGAGATGAAGCAAACAACTTCAAAGTTGGTGTTTACAGAATAATCCCAACAAAGGTTTACTGCTATGATCATTAGTTGGAAGTTGCAAGATGATAAGTGGGATACATTACTTTGTTATCTATTTTTGTGGATGAAAACTTGGTTTTGAGAAACTATATTTGATAAGTTTGCATAGAAATAATCAAAAAGGTTTGCTGGAGGAACAAATTTCGAAATACTCTCCACCCCCCTCCCTTATTTTAGAATGTAGTGCAATTCATACTCAAGGAATGTTGTGTCCTGCAAAGTTAATCATAGTCAAATAATAGTCTTGTCAAAGTTTCATGTAAGAAAGGATGAAGTTAAAAAAAGGAGCTGATTATTTTTATACTTACGATTGTCACAAATGAGATTACAATGATAAAATTTTGGAAGTCGTGGTTATTTGTAATGTTTAAGAATTTCAGTCATCAAAGAGAAAGGGTGCTAAAACAATGCAGCTTCAGAACAAAGGCACTTGAACTTGAATTAATACTTAAAAATGTTGGAACTTCTTTGTTTGTTTTTTTGGTTTTCTGATGTTGTGAATGCACTAACCTTTAAAAAAGATGTTGTGTTTGATGAAGCTCACACCATTAACTTGTTAACAACTCATAAGTATCACCTTCATATGAATACTAACTCACGCCTACTCAAAACTACCATCAATTAACAATCCAAGTATGTTGTTGAGTGATATTGTCTTACATGAGTTAAGTGCTAAAGAAGTTGACCTCACCTTGGATTAATATAAAGTGATGTGAAAGTTGAGATTTGTTATGTGCACTATTTTGATAAAAATAGTGATTGTGAATTTCAAAGTTGTAAGATGGAATTCGTCTTTCCATGGGAGATTTCCAACAATTAAACACACTTGGGTTTTCATGCACTTGAAGTTGTGCATAATATGAATTTATGATCCAGGTTTAGGGCATTAAATGCAATCCCATGGACCCCCCCTCATCAATACCAGGTATGATAACAAAAAGGGAGGATGGGAAACAAATACTACAATAAATAAATGAATAATAATAAGAATCATAGTAACAATAATACCAATAATATGTGGCCACTGGAAGGACTGCCACAAAAACTGATCAGCTTGACAACATAACTCCCAATCTATACTAAAGACATATGTGAATATACATTCATTCCCATGCATGTTTATTTGTTCATAAATTTTCTGAGGGAGGGGGCTTTTGGAAGTATTGGTGTAATAAATGTGACAAAAACTGACCTTCTCTTTGGTTTTCTCTGTTTCTCATTTCTAGTGCACATATTTGAAATGTGCAAACATGTATGCAAAATCAATAAATTCTGTAAAAAAGAAAAAAGGGAAGGGGGGGGGGGGTGTGAAAACAAACAAACAAAAAGAAGGTGTAATTGAGTGGAAACAAAAGAGATATATGGGACTTTTGGGAACATGGAAACATAAATTGTTATTATTTCGGTAAACACTAGGTCTAAACTAATGCATAAAGAAGTCATTGTACTAATTTGTAAATTCATTTTTAATTTTTACAAACATTGTGTTTATTTTATATGATAAATTTTATTTCCTTTCTTTTCTTTCTACTTTTTCCTTTGTTTGTGCAAATTTTGTATTTCTGATTTTTTTATTTTTTATTTTCAAAAAGGTCCACTTAACATAAACTGTAAAGCATTACGATAAATCGATCCTAAATATGTCACATTTGCTTCAAGTTATAGTACGGTGTTTCAAATCTTAACCTCTCTGAATGGGTTTTTGTTTTTGTTTTGTTTTTTGTTTTTTGTTTTGTTTTGTTTTTTTTTTCTCTCTTTAAACTTATAAATCTATGTTTTTTTGTTGAATTTTTATTGTTAATATCAATTTAATATTGGAATTTTTAATGAAGATCATTTTAGATAGGTCTAGGATTTTGGATGTTCAATAAATCTAGAGTAATTCGATTAAATACTGTCTGTTGAAACTATTAATTTTTTCAATACAGAGATGAATAAAACATTTTTGTAGCATTTCCATTTCGGTTTAAATATTTTCAAAATCTAGAATCCAAGATGATGAGAATAAATTCAGAATATTGCATAGGCTCTTTTATTAATAATCAAAGTAGACTTCTATTTTTTTTGTCCCCCATTATGCAATTATTCCATAAAATCATTATTACATTATACATGATTTGATCTGATATTTATATACTTGTGGCACTATGTCATTTTTATCAAAATGATTGAATGTTGCAATAACTGTAAATTAGTGTAGGTTTTGATTTTGATGTATGACTATATATCAACTAATTTGAAGGAGACATGCAAAGTTAGGGTACTCCAAAACAATCCTCAATACTTTATTATTAATAGATTCATAGACCTATATAGCAGTTATTACAGCACTAACAAATATAGAAATTAAAATGTTATATTCTGATGATGAATATATAATGTGCTCACCTAAACAATTCAATATTTCATAGTTTCAACTTCATTTAAATAATCTGATAATGACATTCATTTGATCAAATGTTCGTAGCACACAGTAAAGCTTCAACAAAGATTCTAATAGAAGTCTGGATTTTATTTTAAAAATAATTCGTAACAAAACGAGAATGATGTTACTGCATAATAATAGTTTCATTATCCATTCACAATAGAAACTCGCGCCATTAATTACGGTTCATTTTTTACTTACTAAAAAATTATATTTGTTTGCTACAATGAAAGTTAATCTTCTTTTATCTACTTGAAATGATTTGTAGGATATAACATTCCCATCATTATACACATTTGATTGTAATTTCTTGCATGTCTTTTGCAAATAAGGGCCATCAGATTTTTTTCAAATAGAAGGTCTATCATAAGCTGACAATTGGGCATTTAAGACGTCTACCATTTTAATGTTTAAAAGTTTCTAAGCATTATTTATTTTTAAATTTTGTAAATCAAGTTTAAAATATTCATTTAATTTTCCTCAGAACAGATGAGAAATGTCCTTAATAATCATGTCGGTTTTTAAGATCAAAAAATAATTGTGATACTCGTGTATCTTGTTTCAAAATACAATACACACTGCTCTCATCTTATTCTACGTAAGATGTTTACACCTTCATTATGTCAATAATCTGATACCCATTTACACAAGTATTATGCACAAACTACACAATAGAAAAAATAAAAAGAAAAAAAAACAAAAATATCTTAATTTTACATAGTTTTTGAATTCATTTTTGTTTCTCTTCATCGTACACAACTTACTGAAAAAAGGAGATTAAGAATTGTAAGTGCACTCTATCACATCCAACATGAAAATTCAATCAATAAATACATCCGCAAACATATTCAACACCGTTCAGCTTTGCTTGAACATTTCATCGAGTTTCAACGTTTGTGAAGGACCTGGTGCCTTCCAATGAAGCAAAGGTGGGAATTTTACACAACACCCGAGTCCCAAACCTTGAAATAAACATAACATCCACCGACAGTAAGAATAAATGTCGGTATCCAAGCTGTCATCTTGATTGACAGGCAAAAGATAAAGAAAACACCGACACAAAGTTATTTATTTATTTATTTATTTATTTATTTATGAAAAAAAACTTGCTCTTCCATGTGAATCGCATGGTGTCGGCTTCGGACCATGGCTACAATCCCTATTCGTGGAATGTATCTATCAATCCATTCCCTTCCCATACCCATTGGACAGTGGAGTGAATGGATCCAATTAACTCTTCGCAAATTGTAAGGGTTGTTGTTGTAGAATACAAAACCCACGCCCGTGTATTTGTCGCACTGTAGTTTTTGATCCCACAACGCAGTGCTGTGTGTGTGTTGCCATTGCTCGGCCTGTCATTCATGGTTGCAAACGCTTTTCTGACTCTTTGTCGTTCAGAATGGCAAATTCATCTCGTCGAACATATCCAAACCTCGACGATGGAGGCCGCTTAGTGTGTGAGAAGAGTGCTGTGCTGAAAACCTCGAAGCAACCAAGGTTTTTTAGACGGGGTTCGAAATCGGAGCATGGTTAGCATTGCGAGGTAATCGTTCCTTGAGTGCTTGGAACGACATGCTTTGAAGGATGATCTGAAGATTTGTATTGCGAGCGTGGATTTGTGCTTTTGAATTATTTCGCATTCACGAAGACTGTTGAAGGATCAATGGCTGGCGTCTGCGGTTCTCTGGGTCTCTGGCAACGTCGAAGTAAGCATTAGTCCTCTCTGCAATCAAGACTGTCTTGTAAACTAGATTTGCAGTGATGTTGGTTTGAGATGAGGTTTATGAAGTTGGAGACGACTTTATATTCATGCTTGTGACTGCAAACAGATATTGCGAATTTTTGGAAGTAGAAATCTGCAGTTGTTCTTGGCCCTTTCAGTGCTTATTGAAGGCTGGTTAATTTGTGGGTGTGTATTATTGTTTGAGTTTAGATTACTGTGTAGCAGGATAGCGAGTTTGACCGGAAGAATGTGGTCTGCAGTGACGGTGAAGGATCGAGAATGATACTATATGACGGATAATATTTCTGAGGTGTAGCTTCTGTCACTGCGTCTTCTTAAATGCGAAGTTTTTGTGCCGAAGGTGATCTTGCTTTGATCATTTCTACTGAAAATAAAATAAAATAAAATAAACTGGTCATTGTTCATATCATGATAGATTTGTGGTCAGCGCCTTTGTTTTGTTTTGTTTTGTTTTTTCTTTCTTTCTTTCTTTCTGTATTGCAGCTTCTGATGCACGCAAGGTCGAGAAAGAAATAAGTAAATGATATCAGACTTCCAGCGAGCGGAATTTCCAAGAGCATCTGAGAACTGCCAGTGGTTCTGAAGTGGTCAGAGGAGTTTGTGAGGCGATTGAATGTCTTAAACCAGCTGCGTACGAGCAATGAAGAATAATAGCAGGGATAAATTCGAATTCGTGAATTGATATGGCGGAGTTAAGGAGACATTGTAGAGTTTACAAGGTCCGGTTGAAAGATCCGTTTCCATGTTGACGTCACTTTTAGCACCTCAAGACTCTTGAATTTCTGTCATATTTGAGAAGCTGGTGTTGCTACTTTCTACTTTCATTATAGCGTAGCTGAACAAGTAAGGATTGAGGTCTTGGTTGTGGCACAAATTTATGTGACGTAGGGTGGCCATGCTTGCACTGTGTTTCCTTGTCCATTCACTGTGAAAGCTTCTCAGAGGTTTGCAGCTACAATCACAGTTCATGGTATTTGAGTGCTTTGCGGCAGTCCATGGAAGGAAGACCGTTAAACTTGTATCGATACAAGAGAGAAAAAACCCTCAGATCGTGTAAGGTGTGTTTGAGAATCAGGTTATGATCCAGTTCGGCAACTTTGACTGTGGATACTAATCTCCCTAAGTTGTAGCAGTGTTTTTGCTCAATTAAAATACGGTCCTACTTGAAGAGCTCAAAGTACAGCTCCTGGATGACAAAGAAAATTGCAGACGCGTGAATGTTTTGGACACTCCGCCTGCAATCAGTACATTAAGCACAGAAAAGTAAATGACACAGGTTTCGGTTTCGGCAAGGATCTACTACACCTTCCTCCGATGTGTTGAAGAAGCAGAATTTGGAATAAACAAAATGCAAGTTACCAGGAGTTTGCTGCAAGCCCAGAGTGAGTTGGCAGATGGACTTCGGAGAAAACCTAAAGAATGGGTATGAATAGTTAGAAGGATAAGTATGAATGAGCTTCACAAAAGTGCAACACCCAAGTGTTTCGTTTAGTACGAATATCTGGCAGTCATGGGTTGTAAGAAACCCGTCTGAGACAGTGCTGTGTTTCGTAAGAAGTTTGTTTCATTCCGTGTATCCACTCAAAAATGCGCACCAAACAGTCCCACGTAGCTACAGAGAATTGAAAGCGATGCCCTGTCTGCAACAATCTAAACCCCACTAAAGCCACTCCCAATCGTCCAGAAAAACGTTGTGATTCAAAACTGATGTCATTCGAGCCTATACTCCGGAATAGCACCGAATTTTAACATATAATAAGTGCGGTGAGCAGTGCCCCTTCTAAACAGCGCCTAAAACGAGACATCTGGTGGCAAATGCTCCCATGAATTTCAGTTGGAAGGTGGTTGGATATCCAAGAGGATTACGACCAAAAAGATGAACTAATATTATTCTACCGCTGTGATTTCCGCAATGCTCTCTTGAGACTCAGCATCGAATCTTTCGATATAAACAGAAGTGTTGTGTGTGTGCTTTGTGAACACACGCCCATCGGTGTTTGTGCAATTGGGTGTTGGATTTTCCTCAATATTCCCCGACGTCGAAGGCTTCAAAATGTACATGTACTCCCCATGGCTCCAAAATGTACTTCGATATTTCTCAGTAGGGCACATTGGCATCATTTCCATTTGTTTATGAAGTTGACCCTAATGCTCTTTCGGACTAACAATTGCCGTGAAGGCATTCATCTTAGGAGGAAAATCATCGTGCTGCTAATCATCCAGTTGCAAGATGTTGCAGTTTGACGTTGATGATGAGCTACCCATGTACTTGTATGAATCCTCACGCGCAATTCTTGGTGTGTTCTTGTGAGATCCTCAAGGATGACTATGTGGGTCAGAGAACGGGGAAGAGAAATTGTGTGCACTCTTTCTCAGGGTTCAAGGTAGCGTTCCAGGCTTTAGGTTTTAGCTTTTGTTGGAGTCGATGGTCTCTGCAGCGTACAAGTTCTAATTGCCAAGGATTGATAACGAGGTGGGCGCACGTCCGATGAGTCCCCGGCATCACGTTCTCGTTAGGGTTCTGTGGGCTTTGAAGGAAGGCGTCATTGCTGTGTGAGTCTCCTCAAAAGCCCCGATGTGGATTGCTGTGAGATTGTTTCGATAGCGTTCATCGATCTGAGAGAAACTTTGGCCAATAGTTTCTGAATGATGTTGGTTCCAGGGGTGTGAATTCTTGGTCTCAAAACAATTTCGGATGTGGAATCGGGGCGTATTGCAGATGATGGTTGCCAAATCCTCATCACCCTGTGTACTGCAAGTGCTTCACAACGCCGGTACGAAAATTAGGGTTTTGGGGTGACGGTCTGAGTTCAACCATATTCGAATTCTGCTGCGTAATTCATCGAATCAGTATGGCGCGTAATCCAACCGGTCAGTATCCTCTTCTTTTGTAGTAGATAACTTACTGATGCGATGAGTGTGCAGTTTGCTGTTACAATACCTGATAATATTCCTCTGTGAAGGCACGGAATTTAATCTCGCCTAGAATTGGAGGCATTGGTATGGTGTTGTAATTAGCTAGGTGAAGCTGAGGTTTCGGCGCATGGCCAAAGCATAGGTCGACTCTTGAAAGTGTTGTTATGGATTTGTCTGTGAGCATTTTTTTTTTTTTTTTTATGCGATTCCGACAGTGGGATCCGAGTTGGGATTGATGATGGAAGGGAATGGGAGGGGTAGACGATGTTAGTCAGGTAGTTTTGCTGCTAGACGTCAATCCCTTTTTTTGGGGAGCAGAAGCGGCATCTGGTGGCCGCTCGAACGGTTCTGGGGGGCTTGCATTTGACCAGTATTTCCAGCACGTAAGTCCTATTTGTCTCCGCTACTTCTTCCTCCAATGAGCCGCAATATCCCAGAGGAATTAAACCAGCTCAATATGCTTTTCGTCTGGTGAAATCTTAAGCCATCTAAGTAGGAAGTTCTCAGAATTAATTTTGTTATCTTTCATGTTCTTCGATCATTCGTCAATTTTGACATGTTGAAGCCTTCAGGATTAGACGGTTCAAGAATCCTTCAAACTGAAGAGCTTGCTGTTTACTACTTTGTATGTGTCTAATGTCAAGTTTGTCTTTTTTGCAGGCTCTTATGTTCGTGAACGGCATTTTGTTGTTAAACCACACCAATAGAATTGTCATTATTGCCACTGGGTCGAGCACATGGTCAGTCCAACAATTCTTCTCAAGCGCACTTTGGTTGAGAGAGGGGTTAAGTGATGCTATGGTTGTCAGTTTGACACTGTTGAAGCTGATAGTTTGTTGGTTTTTGTATGCAGCGCTTTTCTTTATGATTCGACAGCAACTGATGGCATCAATGGCAGCAGCGTTACATCTAAAGCAAACAAAAAGACACAAGTGTCTCGAACAGAGCTAATAACAAAAAGCATGCAGGAGTTCGTGAGCAAGGAAGAAGAGGCTTCTAAAGAATCTTCCCAAATTCAATATTCAAATATTTCTGGATCATTATCGATGGCGCTTTGCTGTATCCTGTTTACTACCATGGTGCTCATGAATGAGCCAGCTTGTTTTCATTACATTCACCTTTTCTGCGGCATGATTTGAGATTCGTCATTATCAGATGTTCACAAAGAATATTCTTCACTTGTAACTCTGCATAATATAGAGAATGTTGAAACTATAGGATAAAGATCTAACGGACCATCTAGATGTATATAGAATCACTTCGAGTGAGGTCTTGTTCCTTGATCGAGATTTGAACAGACATCCAAAGAGTACTAAGAGGACCTCTTCCACATCCCCAAGCCAGGGTGCGTCAGTGTTTCTTAACTTGCAGCCGTTAACTCGTCAAAGTCATTTCATGTATTTTTAGGATTTCTAGAATGCTTGATATAAACGGACGATGACTTCATCGCTCGGAAGAATATTTTTGGTAATTTGTGGTAGTTCGTTTACATTCTGGTGCAGCTGAAAGTACTCATTTTTGTATATTATATAGTTGGTCTATAACTCATTGTTTGCCTCACAGATACTATGTCTGCAAGGGTCCCCAGATGCTCCTTATCAGTAAGAATCCTTGTAGTCTTACCTCTTGTGTTACGGAGACTCCAAACTGATCCGATCAATGTTAGTAAGGGTTAGGTGTTGTCTTGCGTACATGTTTTATCTTTTAAAAGTTCATTTTAAAGATGCACAACCTTGATTTTGGGGCGGCATCTAATTTTGGGGGAACGTATATGTGTTTAACCATCTGAAGTCCTAGGTGGTTGGTTTTGCAGATACATTTCTGTTATGAACTCTATTTTTTCCGCGCAGAGGAATGGGGTAATCAGTCTGCTCTTTGTTCAGCTGCTCGAGTTGCAAGTTTATCTGAAGCAGTATTCCGTCGGAGCTCTGCTAAATATTTCTAGTGGATTCTTTAGTTTCTCGTTCGTGATTCTTACTTTGGTTCCACTGACGCCATTGTCGATGGCTTCGTTTAAATGGGTGCCAGGTTGTAATTGATGCCTGCGTTGTTGGAAGCCAGCACTCAGCTTTTCTACAGCAGGTATGCAACAGCAGTGGTTGCTTTTTCATCCGTTGGTTTGATACGATTTCACTAGATTTTGATATCCTATAAATAATGTTAGTCCTGTCTTAATTGTAGATAAGCCCTACGGTTCTGCCCTGGGCGTTTAAGTAGCAAGAACCATTAATTTGTGTTTTTGGGGTGGATAATGGTCAGGCAACACATATCACTGGCGGAATTTATATGAAACCCCCTCAGCCGGATGGACTTTTTGAGTATTTAATGGTGCCCGACATACTTGCTACCTTAAACGAGATTGTGTGAATTCTTTCGTGGTTTATCTCGTCACATTGTAGCATTCTGTTAAGAAACTCTCCTACAGTTGAAATGTGTGCTAACCGCCTTTTTTTGGCTTCTCATTTTGTATGTGTTTTTATCGTCAATGCTATTACTTTGTTTGTGGTTATCATGTTGTCGCGAATTTCGTAACCGTTAATATAAATTGGATTTAACTGGCCATGGGATCGAGAATTCTAAATCTTAACTTTTGGAACGTGGGTGATGCAGATGGTCTTTACTACCGACCTCTTCTCAAGGCAATTTCTGCAACTACCGCGACCTGTGGGGGTTGATTTTCGTGCTTCGTAAGACACGATTGCCTCTTTTCGGAATTAATCTTTGATACTTTCAAATTTGTGAAACCGTCAATTGTTGACCAGTTGTCGTCGTCTTGTTTTATCAATAAAATTTGGATGTAAACGTAATCACCGTGGACTTCAGGTGTTTCTGTCACAAGAAGACCATTGACATGGGGTTCGTATGCTCGGTTTGCCTTTCAATCTTTTGCAAGCACCATCAAACCTGCTCCACTTGCGGGTATGTCGATATTTCAAATGAGTTGGTTTTCAATTTCATATGATTTCTCTCCCACACCAATTGCTGATGTAGACGCATATATGATATGGAAAACGGAACCTTGATAATCTCTTTATCAAGAATCTGTTGAGCTTGAGATCTCTGAATTTGACACTCTAATTTGTTCAGAGCAACGTTTTCAAGATCGAACTCGACTAC